>NC_090440.1:296794855-297099107 GCF_031143425.1 Pleurodeles waltl
CATACAGATATGCTTGGCAGGAGTTCTTGGAGAACATTAGGAGGTTAGGGAGGTGGACATCAGACTGCTTCCAGCATTGCATACAGAGGGAGGAGAATTGTCAGTAAGTAGGGAAGGCTTACATTTGTTATTGTGTTTTTCAGGTCACCTCGTCCTACACCCGGAAACTGGGGGGAGCGCTAGCGCTCCCCCCATGTGCACCCCCACACACCCCCAAGGCAGGGAAGGAAGGGGAAGCCCTTCCCCTTCCACCCCGACCCCCCCCCCCACCGCCCCTGTGACGTCAGCACGCATCGCGCGCTGACAAACACAGAGGGCCTCCTCCCATCGCGCTGGAAGCTCAGCTTCCAGTGCGATCGAAAGAGAAATGCTTTGCATTTCTCTTTCGATCACGTTGGGGAGGCCCGGAGAGGCTTCAAAGGGAAGGAAAGGAATTTCCTTCCCTTTGAAGTCTCTCTGAGCGTTTCAAAAGCCGGATTGCTTGCAATCCGGCTTTTGAAACCCCCTAGACACCAGGGATTTTTTTCTTTTTTCCTGAAATTGGCATAAGGGAGCGTCCCCTTGGGCAAGTCGCTCCCAGGAAGGGCATTTTTTTGGAAGGGCTTTTCTGCCCCCCCTGTGGGCAGATTGGCAAAATATTAGGCTGATCTGCCCCCGGGGGGGGAGAAACCTCTAGGCACCAGGGATTATTATTATTATTATTTTTTTTTTTTGTTTTGTTTTGTTTTTTTTGCAGGTGGTGAGCGACTCCTTAGGCAAGGTAAATTTATTTTAGGCCATTTCTGCCCCCCTGGGGGGCAGATCAGCCTATTTTGATAAGGCTGATCTGCCCCCAAGGGGGGCAGAAACCACTAGGCACTGGGGATTTTTTTGTTGTTTTTGTTTTACAGATGGGGAGCGACCCCTTGGGCAAGGGTCGCTCCCCTGGAGGGGAAAATTGTATTTAGGCCATTTCTGCCCCCTTTGGGGGCAGATCGGCCGATTTTTGCTACGCCAATCTGCCCCCAAGGGGGGCAGAAACCACTAGGCACCAGGGATTTTTTTTTGTGCCAATGTCACGCAGGGAGAGTGACCCCGTAGGCAAGGGTCGCTCCCGGGGGGGTTTGGGGGGGCACATTTATTTTAGGCCATATATGCCCCCCCTGGGAGCAGATGGGCCTATTGTTATTAGGCCGCTCTGTCCCCGGGGGGGGGACAGAAACCTCTAGGCGCCAGGGCAAATATTTTTTTTTTTTTTTTTTTTTTTTTGTTTTTTTAGAGATGGGGAGCGATCCATTAGGCAAGGGTCGCTCCCCTGGGGGGCCAATTGTATTTAGACCATTTCTGCCCCCCTAGGGGACAGATCAGCCGCTTTTAGGTCAATCTGCCCCCAAGGGGGCAGAAACCACTAGGCACCGGGGATTTATTTTTTTGCGCCAATGTCACGCAGGAGGAGCGACCCCGTAGGCAAGGGTCGCTCCCGGGGGGTTTGGGGGGCAAATTTATTTTAGGGAATTTCTGCCCCCCCTGGGGGCAGATCGGCCTATTGTTACCAGGGCGGCAGAAACCTCTAGGCGCCAGGGCAAAATTTTTTTTGTGTTTTTTGTTTTTGTTTTGTTTTTTAGAGATGGGGAGCGACCCATTAGGCAAGGGTCGCTCCCCTGGGAGGCAAATTGTATTTAGACCATTTCTTGCCCCCTTGGGGGCAGATCGGCCTATTTTAGGTCAATCTGCCCCCAAGGGGGCAGAAACCACTAGGCACCGGGGATTTTTTTTTGCGCCAATGTCACGCAGGGGGAGCGACCCCGTAGGCAAGGGTCGCTCCCGGTGGGGGTTGGGGGGGTGAATTTATTTTAGGCCATTTCTGCCCCCCCTGGGGGAAGATCGGCCTATTGTTATTAGGCCGATCTGCCCCCAGGAGGGGCAGAAACCTCTAGGCACCAGGGCAAATTTTGTTTTGTGTTTTTTTTTTTTTTTTTTTTTTTTTTTTTAGAGATGGGGAGCCACCCATTAGGCAAGGGTCGCTCCCCTGGGAGGCAAATTGTATTTAGACCATTTCTGCCCACCTTGGGGGCAGATCGGCCAATTTTAGGTCAATCTGCCCCCAAGGGGGCAGAAACCACTAGGCACCGGGGACCCGTAGACAAGGGGCGCTCCCAGGGGGGCTTGGGGGGGAGGGGGGAAATTTATTTTAGGCCATTTCTGCCCCCCCGGGGCCAGCTGAGGTAGAGGCCAAAATCCACAGGTAAGC
Source organism: Pleurodeles waltl (assembly GCF_031143425.1). Lineage (NCBI taxonomy): Eukaryota > Metazoa > Chordata > Amphibia > Caudata > Salamandridae > Pleurodeles > Pleurodeles waltl. The sequence goes on from NC_090440.1 coordinate 296,797,086, forward strand.
ACTTTGCAAAAAACACCTCTGTTTTCAGTGAAAAAATGTGATGTGTCCACATTGTGTTTTGGGGCATTTCTTTTCGTGGGCGCTAGGCCTACCCACACAAGTGAGGTACCATTTTTATCTGGCGACTTGGGGGAACGCTGGGTGGAAGGAAATTTGTGGCTCCTCTCATATTCTCGAACTTTCGGTCACCGAAATGAGAGGAAAACATTTTTTGGGGGCCAAATTTTGAGGTTTGCAAAGGATTCTGGGTAACAGAACCTGGTCAGAGCCCCACAATTCACCCCATCTTGGATTCCCCTAGGTTTCTAGTTTTAAAAAATGCGCTGGTTTGCTAGGTTTCCTCAGGTGCCGGCTGAGCTAGAGGCCAAAATCCACAGGTAGGCACTGTTTTCTGTAAAAAAATGTGATGTGTCCACGTTGTGTTTTGGCCATTTCCTTTCGTGGGCGCTAGGCCTATCCACAGAAGTGAGATACCATTTTTATTTGGGAGACTTGGGGAAATGCTGGGTGGAAGGACATTTGTGGCTCTTCTCAGATTCCAGAACTTTCTGTCAAAGAAATGTGGAAAAAAGTGTTTTCTTGCCAAATGTTGAGGTTTGCAAAGGATTCTGGGTAACAGCACCTGGTGAGAGCCCCAAAAGTCACCCCATCTTGGATTTCCCTACATGTCTAGTTTTAAAAAATGCACAGGTTTGGTAGGTTTCCCTAGGGGCCGGCTGAGCTAGAGGCAAAAATCCACAGCTAGGCACTTTACAAAAAACAGCTTTGTTTTCTTTGGGAAAATGTGATGTGTCCACATTGTGTTTTAGGGCATTTCCTGTTGCGGGCAATAGGCCCACCCACACAAGTGATGTACCATTTATATCGGGAGACTTGGGGGAATGCTGGGTGGAAGGAAATTTGTGGCTTCTCTCAGATTCCAGAACTTTCTGTCACCGAAATGTGAGGAAAAGTTTTTATTTTTTTTAGCTAAATTTTGAGGTTTGCAAAGGATTCTGGGTAACAGAACCTGGTGAAAGCCCCACAAGTCATCCCATCTTGGATTATCCTAGGTGACTAGTTTTTACAAATGTGCAGGTTTGGTAGGTTTCCCTAGGTGCGGCTGACCTAGAGGCCAAAATCTGTAGCTAGGCACTTTGCAAAAAACAGCTCTGTTTTCTTTGGGAAAATGTGATATGTCCACGTTGTGTTTGGGGCATTTCCTGTCGCGGGTGCTAGGCCTCCCCACACAAGTGAGGTACCATTTTTATTGTGAGACTTGGGGAAACGCTGGTTGGAAGAAAATTTGTGGCTCCTCTCAGATGCCAGATCTTTCTGTCAACGAAATGTGAGGAAAAAGTGTTTTCTTGGCCAAATTTTGAGGTTTGCAAAGGATTCTGGATAACAGAACCTGGTGAGAGCCCCACAAGTCACCCCATCTTGGATTCCCTTAGGTGTCTTGTTTTGAAAATGCGCAGGTTTTGTAGGTTTCCCTAGGTGCCGGCTGAGCTAGAGGCCAAAATCCACACCTAGGCACTTTGCAAAAAAAAGCTCTGTTTTCTTTGGGAAAATGTGATGTGTCCACATTGTCTCTTGGGGCATTTCCTGTTGCAGGCGCTAAGCCTACCCACACAAGTAAGGTACCATTTCTATCGGGGGACGTGGGGGAACGTTGGGTGGAAGGAAATTTGTGGCTCCTCTCAGATTCCAGAACTTTCTGTCACCGAAATGTGAGGAAAAAGTATTTTTTGGCCAGATTTTGTGGTTTGCAAAGGATTCTGGGTAACAGAACCTGGTGACAGCCCTGCAAGTCACCCCATCTTGGATTCTCGTAGGCGTTTAGTTTTCAAAAATGCATAGGTTTGGTAGGTTGCCCTAGGTCCCGGCTGAGCTAGAGGCCAAAATCTACAGCTAGGCACTTTGCAAAAAACACATCAGATTTCAACATAAAAATGTGTTCATGTTGCGTTTCCTGTCGCAAGCTTTAGGCCTACCCACGCAAGTGAGGTACCATTCTTATCGGGAGACTTGGGGGAACACAGAATAGCAAAACAAGTGTTATTGCCCCTTGTCTTTCTCTACATTTTTTCCTTCCAAATGTAATATAATGTGTGTAAAAAAGACTCCTATTTGAGAAATCCCCTGTAGTTCACATGTTAGTATGGGCACCCCGGAATTCAGAGATGTGCAAATAACCACCCAACACCTTATCTTGTGCACATTTGGGAAATACAAAGGTTTTCTTGCTACCTATTTTTCACTCTTTATATTTCAGCAAATGAATTGCTGCATACTCGATATAGAATGAAAACCCATTGCAAGGTGCAGCTCATTTATTCGCTCTGCGAGCCTAAGGTTCTAGATGAAACTACAAACCCTATATATCCCAGTGACCAGAAAAGTCCAGCAGACATAACGGTATATTGCTTTAAAAAATCTGACATCACAGGTAAAAGTTATAGAGTAAAACATGGCGAAAATGGCTGTTTTTTTACCTCAATTTCAATATTTTTTTATTTGAGCTGTTATTTTCTGTAGGAAACACTTGTAGGATCTACAGAAATTACCCTTTACTGGATTCAGAAGAATGTGTACTTTTCAGAAATGATTAGCTTTCTGGGATCCAGCATTAGTTTCATACCCATTTCTGTCACTAACTGGAAGGAGGCTGAAAGCACAAAAAATAATGAAAATGGGGTATGTCCCAGTAAAATGCCAAAATTGTGTTGAAAAATTGGGTTTTCTGATTCAAGTCTGCCTGTTCCTGAAAGCTGGGAAGATGGTGATTTTAGCACTGTAAACCCTTTGTTGATGCCATTTTCAGGGAGAAAAACACAAGCCTTCTTCTGCAGCCCTTATTTCCAATTTTGTTGAAAAAAAATGAATTTTTGCTGTATTTTTGCTAATTTCTTGGTCTCCTTCAGGGGAACCCACAATGTCTGGGTATCACTAGAATTCCTAGGATGTTGGAAAAAAGGACGCAAATTTGGTGTGGGTAGCTTATGTGGACAACAAGTGATGAGGGCCTAAGCGCTAACTGCCCCTAATAGCCCAAAAAAATAAGGCTTGGCACAAGAGGGGAAAAGGCCTGGCAGCGAAGGGGTTAAGTGCCCAGCTGACAAGTGTGCAAATCGACTTTGCTGTTGGGCTCTACTTGATACTCTGATAGTCCTTATGTGCCCTCCCCTAAGGGAATTAGGCATTTACTATTGTGTATGGGCACCAGAAGAAAGTTTGCAAACTTTGAAAGACATTTGCTCCAGAACCTCAGCGGTACCTGCTGTGAAAGATAGCCAAATAGCAGTTACAAAGCATACAAATACACTTCAGCTATGTACTTCACATAGACCTCTGCACCTCTGAAAAATATAACAAAGTCCTTTTATGCAGTGATATTTAAAATATTTTTCCACAAAAAAACAGAAACGCTCCAGCGCATTAGATGAAACAACCTACTTCCAGTATTGGACATTCAGTTCCACAGCAATTACTTGTTACAGCTCTGACCTATACAGTTAGAGAATTTTCAACTCAAAAAAGTGCCCAAGTCTCTTTTTAAATGAGAGCTGAGAAATTTTTCAGAAATTAGACTTCCACATTTTTCAGGGGGACCAATCCATTTGTTATGTCCCACCAAGAGTCCATTGCGGTCATCCTCAAATTGTGCCTCGTTCGGGCCTACTACTTCCCTAGACTATCATTAGCTTTTTGCACTTTTTGGCGCTATTTCTACATATTGTTTATTATTATTGAATTTTTGCCCTTTTGGTGTAATTTTGTATAAAACATTTTACTCTATTTAGTAACTTGGAATGGGATTTTTAGTTTTTGATGTTTTGACTTTATTACTGTTTTGATATAGTGTATATGCTTTATAAATTCTTAAACTGTTCTGAACTGTGCCCTAGCTACCAGGGGTTGAGGGTAGGTTAATTTTGTGAATTTTGGGTTCACCAACTCAAGAATTGTCAATATTCCTCAAGGTGGGCAGTAACCAACTAAATTAATAACTCAATTTCTTACAATCATAGTTAAGTGTAAAAGGAGACCTGTGAAGGGGAAGTAATTTGTTCCTTAGGCCCTCTTTAACCAGACTAGCACCAGCCTTGTGCACTTCAGGATAGTTAGCTATAAGTCAAAAAGAATGTGCTGCAAATGTAAGAAGGTTTGCCCATGGGAACTGTTTTGGAGTGTCCAAGAATCACACATACCCACTGTTTGGTAAATCCTGCAAAAGTGGCACCTCACCCACAGCTCAACAGAACACTCTGGAACTGAGGAACAACAGAAGTGGGCTGGATCAGCTACATGAGACTAGCATTGAGACATAAAGGGCTAGACCTGCTCCCACTTGTGTCCAGGATGAAGAAGTTGATTCCAAGGGTCAGTGGGCAAGCCTCTTGTGTGGCTACAGGGATACAACAAGCTGTAGGTAGACTTTTTCCTTAAATTCCCATCTGACCAATAGCATCTGGAATTAGACTGGACCCTGCTGTATGCCTCTTCTGGCGTTAGTCCCAGTCCTTAAGTGCTGACCCAGACTCATGGGATCCCTACAAGTGGCCAAGAGGAGCTGCTTCAAAAAGGCTAAAAACTTTGGACCTGAACATTTTTTAGACTTCTAAACTCCCCTGCGTCTCATCAGAACTTCACGGTGCAGGTGTCTGCTTTTGAAGTAATTTATGATGAATACGTCTTCAGACATGCCCTGTTGGAGAATTTTGAGTTCCATAAAAATTTCAAAAGTAGAAATCTTAACCAGGCAAAGGCACGAAAAGTATCAGCTCGATGAGAGGACTTCATTGGCCACATAATTTGAATTTCGTCTTCTCTGTGCTTTTCCTTCTAAAAGTAGCATCTTCAGTGAGACATTAGCCAGTGGTTATCCTGCTTCAAGGGGACTTTAGTAGAAATACCCTGCAACTTTGCCTCACTGGAGGATTTCAATTTCCATTGCTGAAGGTAAAATCTTTAACCTGGGATGAACCTGCTTGGTGTATCTAACTGTGTTCGGCCTGAAATTACAACTAGGTACGGCCAATCAGGATCAGTGACTACTGATGCTTGCTTTTCATGGTGCTTTTTGCCGTAACCCTTAAAAAAAACTATCGCCAGTACTCCTTATTCGATTTTTGTTATTTTGGTGCCATTTTACTCCTTACTCTTTTCTCTATTATTCTAAATTGGTTGTGGGATTTTTATTGTGTTGTGTTGTTATTTTCTAACTGTTATGTTAGTCTAAAAACTTTACACATGAGTTTTTCTGCTCTGTAACTTAGCTACCAAAGGGTTGAGCCCAGGCCTAAATTATTGAAACTGTGCTTTACATTAAGACATTTGTGGCCTTATTCCTTTTGCCGGACTCCCATCCACCCCTATTAATAATCCACTTTCTTACATTACCAAACCAAACATCAATTTACAAGTCCATTTTGTATAAACAAAAATATAGAATAACTGGGTCACTTTAGTTTAAGGTCCATTACAGAATAGGTGTCAATTTTTTAGCCTTGAAAAATCAAACAGTGGCATGAAATGTGCTGCTATACCAGGCATGAAAGCTAAAGGTACAATAAGATTGCTTCTTTCATTTTTATATTTTCCAGCATGTGCCTCTATATGTTTGGGGGTTGACTGTGGAATAAGTAGTGGTATTGGAGTCATTGGAGTAGAGCATAGTAAGGTCACAATACTTTGTTGATATATGTGGAAGCACAGCATTACCACTTTAGCCACGCTTGATGCCACTTATTCAGTTTGATTGTTTACCTATAAACAATGGTTCTGCTTTTATAGCTGTATTATTAGATATTGAATGATTGAGGAGTTGAATAGGAGCAGACAAAATTAGGGTCTGTGGATACCAAGATTAACAATATTCATGGGTGTACAATCAGCAAAACAAAAAGCAAGTCTGCTCTCAGACAGCATGAGTTCTAAAAATGTAAAGCTTCAGCTGGCGGGTGGGAGTAGACTTCTGTTCTGTTTCCCTGCCCACAGTGATGCGGTCAGGGAAGGAGAACACATATTGCTCTCACCCGGAGAGAGCAGGCATAATTAGCTGCTCCCTCCGTGAGAGAGCAACACTGATTCTGCACCATGCGAGGAGCTGGCTGGAGCCGCAAGGGCCCTGGGACTCCTCCTGCAGCACCCTGGACTCATCCCGCAGCTCCTGCAGCACCCAACATGGTCCAGGATGGCTGCCCCAGCGTAGTCTGGAGTAGAGTGGCACAGAGTACAGTGTTGTATAGTGAAGTGGGATAGAGTGAAGTGGGCTAGAGTGAGGTGGATTACAGCAGACTGGCTTAGAGTAAATGGGGTAGAGTGAAGTGGGGTAGAGTACAATGTCATTGAGTAGAGTAGATAGAGTGGGTTAGAGTAAAGAAGTGGAGAGTAGATTGGATGAGAGCAGAGGGGGATAGAGAGAAGTGCGATAGAATAGAGTGCTGTATAGTAGAGTGGTGCACAGTATGGTGGCATAGAGTGCAGGTGTGTGGAGTAGATTGATGCAGAATAGAGTGCAGTGGTACAAAGTGTAGAGGAGTAGAGTACAATGGAGTAGAGTGGGGTCAACAGAGTGTAGTACAGTGGCTTGGAGTGACCTAGAGTACAGTGGCATTATTAGAGTGGAGTATAGTAGAGTGGCCTAGAGTACAGTGGCATAAAGTAGACTGGAGTACAGCAGAGTGGCATAGTGTAGAGTGGCATGGAGTAAAGTGGGGTAGAGTGAAGTAGAGTGAAGTAGGGTAAAGTGAAGTGGGGTTGAGTAGAATGGTATAGAGTAGAGTGGTGTAGACTTTAGTGGCCTACCTTTAAGTGGGATTGAGTGAAGAAGGGTAGAATGAAGTACTGTATAGTAGAGTGGCATAGAGTAGCATAGAGTAGAATGGCACACAGTGAAGTGGGGAAGGGAAGAGTGGTGCAGACTAGTACAGTGGAGTACAGTGCAGTAGCATACAGTGGTGTGATGCACAGTAGAGTATAGTGGAGTAGTGCAGCTTTAAGTGGAATGGAGTAGAGTGGCTTTAAGGGTGTGGAGTAGAGTGGCATAGAGTACAGTGGCATAAAGTGCAGAGTTGTAGAGTAGATTGGTATAGAATAGAGTCCAGTAGAGTAAATTGGGGGTAAAGTGAAGAGGGGTAGACGGAAGTGAGATAGAATACAGTGACATAGAGTAGGGTGGCATAGAGTGCATTGGTACACAGCAGAATGCACTGGTGTAGAGTGCAGTAGTATAGAGTGGAGTAGAGCAGAGTTGCTTTGAGTAACAGAGTGCAATGGCATAGTGTAGAGTGATGCAGAGTGGATTAGAGTGGGGTAGAGTGCATTAGTAGACAGTGCAGTAACGTACAGTAGAGTGGTTCAAAGTAGAGTAGAGTGGCCTACATTGCAATGACATAGAGTAAAATGGTGTAGATTGCAGAAGTGTACAGTGCAGTGGTGTACAGTACAGAGAGCAGATTGGAGTGGCGCAGACTGCAGTAGCATAGAGTGCTGTGGCATAGACTGCAGTGATGCAGAGTTGCGTAGAGTGGCGTAGGGTGGAGGGGTGCAGAATATGGATCAGTGGTGTAGAGTGCAATAGCATGGAATGGAGTGGCATGGCATAGAGTAGATGGGAATAAAGTCCAGTGGTGGAGAGTACAATAGAGTGCCGTACAGGGCAGTGGCATAGAGTGCAGTGGCCTACAGTGCAGTGGTGTTCAGTGCAGTGACATACAGTGTATTGACATAGAGCACAATGGCTTACAATGCAATGGTGTAGAGTACAGTGACATACAGTGCACTGCCGTAAAGTACAATGGTATAGAGTGAAGTATTGTATAAAGCAGCAGCATAAATTGCAGTGGCGTAAAGTGTGGTGGCGTAGAATACAGTGGCATAGAGTATAGTGGTGTCCATTAAAGTGGTATAGAGTAGAGTGACACAAAATGCATTGGAACAGAGTGCAGTGGCATAGAGTGCAGTGATGTATTTTTTAACATTTTAAAAGTACTGCAATACTTCTTCAATAATTTTGAGGTACTAACAAATAATTTTTGCTACCTATACACAGTTTTCCAGAGTGCCTCACAGGTTCCTAGACTTGAAAAAACTACTATTAATTAACATCCAATGTAAAACACAGAACATACATAAAATGTGTGCTAAACAATATGGCTGCCGTTTATTTTTTCAGGTCTGTCATCAGCCAATAATATTACGGAAAATTCTGCAATATACGAGGTACAATGTATAACTCCGTTTTTGTTGCTAATACCTTTACAACTACTGCACCAATTTAGTTAAACCAACAGAAGGTATCCTCTTCACACCATAATCTACATCACTGCCAAATGTCAATAACATTTGTTCATCTATTTCTATCCTATCTCTCATACAAAAGACTTATGCACTGGTGGCAAAGTTATTCACAAGCAAAAATCTGAGGAATGCATATCTCTGGGAACCCTAAGTACCACCAGTCTGTGATATCTATCTATCTATCTATCTATCTATCTATCTATCTATCTATCTATCTATCTATCTATCTATCTATCTATCTATCATATATATATTTGTACATATAGATTTATATTTAAACAAATCCTGGTAACCTCAAGCGTAGGTCTCAGAGCCTGCCTGGCTATGTACTTGGAGTTGGGGTTGATGAAGAGTTCATGATGGGTAAGTTTGCTAATACCAATGCGATTTTGTTATATGTGGACATATCATTGTACCCATCAACATCAATATTAACCAGTGTGTGACATATATCTGTAACTCACACAAGAGGCTGAGTAACTAGCCCCCGGAATCCCTTCTGGTGGTCCTATGTTCAAGGAGATGGCCCACCTCTCCGCCAAGCAGAAAAACAGTCCTTCAAGCAGCAGGATAGTCATCTGATTAAATCAGAGCATGGCTCTTGGGAACAAGGCAGTCCTTCTGAAGTCTTCTACCGGTCCAGGAGTATATTAGAATGGTGTCTGCCCTGAGGGTCCAATAATTGTACCTGGTGACAGCTTTTGAAGTGGGGTATTCTATATACTACTCCCACATCTGGTTCTGGAGAGTTCCTTGCTTCCCCTGTCAAGGCTCCAAGAAAACTGGGGTGACAAAAAGCTTGTGTCAGGGTCATTTGTTTGTGCTGGAAGCAAGCCCTTTGAAGTATAATTAGAGCAGGGAACAGCTCTAACCCTAGCCATCCTGCCCACTCCTAGTTTCCTCTTGTCACACTGTCTAGGCGGACTACACAAAACCCAACAAAACAGCCATTCAGAACACTGGCAGAGGCACACATGGTTGGGAAAAGAAAGTCCCAATGTTTGAAAAGTGGCATTTTAAAAAGTGCATTTTCAAAATGTGACTTTACTATTAAGGAGGATTTTCAATTACAATTCATTTGAGTCTAAATATGACCCCTATGCATGTTAATCAAAAGTTGGCACTCATTCAATGTAATAAGGTAACCCAGTGTTAGTCCGTGGGAGAGATAGGCCTTCCAGTAGTGAATAAAGACTCAAGGGGGTTTTCAGTACCAGGGCATGTAAGTCTTCAACGCACATTTTCTACTTCTTAACTACAGTCCACCCTGCCCTACGAGCCATTAGGGCCTACCTTAGAGGTGATTTGGGGCCAGATGTATCAAGGAGGCCTTTTGCGAGTCGGAAATATCGATTTTTTGGAAATCGCTATTTCCGATTCGCAAATTGCAATGTATCACATTTGCAAATCGGTAATAGCGATTACTTAAAATTGCGTTCAGAATGCCTTTCATACATTCTGAAATGGCTTTTTGCATTTGCAAACGGGCATTCGCACCGTTTGCGAATGCAAAAAGCTTTCATACATCTGGCCCTTAGAAACATCAAATCAAAAAGGTTTATTTTGCCAGTTTGAAATGACATGTTCTAAAGGGCTACTTTAGAAGGTAGCACAATGAGTGCTACGGACCCACTTGTAGCATTTAATTTACAGACCCTGGCTAAATGTAGTGCATATACATTTGGACACATAATTAAATTAACCTTTTCAATGCTAGCCCTCAGAGTGCTAAGCATTTTTCGGCTATTTGGGGTAGTTATTATTATTTGGGATTTCTAGACTGCATGATTACCCAATCAAGGGTTTCACAGTGCTGAGTCACAGCACAAGTATCTAGAAAATAGTTGGTGCTTAGGACTCCATAACTTTCTGTTCACATAAACCATCCATGCCAAAGTTGTGTCCTTTTTTCAAACATCCAGGCGATTCTATAGGTACCCATGGTTAGTGTATTTCCCTGGAGGAGACCAAGAAAATAGACAAGTATAGCTACATTTAGATTTGGATTTGGATTAGGATAAACATGCTCTGGATAAAAGTGTCTGGGCTTATTAACAAAAATGGTATCAACAAATGGTTTGATGTGCTAAAGTCACAATCTTGCCAGCTTTAAGCAACATGCAGAACTTAATACAAAAACTAAAGCCCATATTTATGGATTTTGTGGCACTGGGCAGTAGAGCAAGTTACCTTTCTCTGCTGCCCTGCACCACAGAGAAAGGGCAGGAATGAGCCGTATTTATCAGATACAGCACATTACTGACCTTCTTCCTGTGCTGACACCCTTTTGGCAATCTAGCACCAATGCAGGCACCCTTGCACCATAGGCCGCTAATGTTTTACCACGATTTTGGCACTGTCACGCTCCCTGTGAAAATGTAAGAAGTTCCCAGACCCCATCCTGGGGCCCTGCCAAAAAGAGAAGATGGGGGATGCCGTTGCGTCCCCTGTGAAAATGGACGTGTGCTGAGAGAGGGGTCACGGCCGGGGAGCACTGTCAAGCTCCCTGTGAAAATACCAGACAGAGCCCTGGACCCCATTCTAGAATCTAATTTCTATGCTACCAAAGTCAAGGAGGCATTAAATGCCCCTAGAGAACTTTTCAAAGTGATAAAGGCATTATCCACTCCCCTTAGGCCATCCGATCTGGAAAATTCTCAGGAATTCTGTGATAAGGTTGCTAGGCACTTTAAGAACAAAGGCCCTCATTACGACCCTGGCGGTTTGTAACCGCCAGGGTCGCTGGACGCGGAGGCACCGCTTAGCCGCGGTCAGAGAAGGGAAACCGGCGGTCTCCCGCCGGTTTCCCGCTGCCCCCAAGGAATCCTCCAAGCCGGCGCAGCTTGCTGCGCCGGCTTGGGGATTCCGACTCCCCCTCCCGCCATCCAGTTCCTGGCGGTTCTCCCGCCGGGAAACGGATGGCGGGCGGGGGAGTCGCGGGGCCCCCGTAAGAGGGCCCCAAAATGTATTTCACTGTCTGCATAGCAGACAATGAAATACGCGACGGGTGCAGTAGCACCCGTCGCACCTTCCCACTCCGCCGGCTCGATTACGAGCCGGCTTCATGGTGGGAAGGTCGTTTTCCCCTGGGCTGGCGGGCGGCCTTTCGGCGGCCGCCTGCCAGCCCAGAGGAAAACTTGGAATACCCTCCGCGGTCTCTGGACCGCGGAGCGGTATTCCTGAAGCGCAACATTGACGGGCGGCCTCCGCCGCCCGTCAATGTTGGAATGAGGGCCAAAATCCTTCAAATACATGCTAATTTTGTTGAGGTCTCTAGGGAACTTTTCTCTATGTTACCTCCGGACTCTAAAGCTAGTTGTAAAGTCCTCTCTGATTTTCATATCCCAACTTATGACAGTATTAGAAAGATGATTTTAGAAATAAAGTCAGGTTCCCCTTTGGATCCGTGACCTCCTTCTATTTTTAAATTGGCCCCTGACCTGATTGCTCGGGCTTTAGCTCCTATCTTTCAAGAGGTTCTAATATCTGGGATGTATCCCTCCCTATGGAAGGAGACCATAGTTGTTCCCCTGAAGAAGAAGCCAGATGGCGATAGCCAGGATCTAAACAATTTACAGCCAATAGCGCTTCTTCCCTTTTTGGCAAAGATTTTAGAGAAAATCTTGAATATGGAACTGGTGGAATTCTTAGTGGAAGTGGGAGGCCTTGACTACTCTCAACATGGTTTCAGAAAGGCGCACAGTACGGAGACTGCCCTGATTTCATCCTCTGATGCTATTCGGAAACTGGTAGATGAAGGTCAAGGGGCCATCCTAGTACTATTAGATCTATCGGCGGCGTTTGATACTATCTTCCCTCATTTACTGACGTCCCGCCTTTGTCAAGTAGGGATCAGAGAGCCAGCCCTTAAGCTTCTGGAATCTTTTCTTACCAACAGATGGACCACTGTAAGTTGTGGTAATTTCAGATCCACACCTTATCTATTACCCTGCGGGATTCCACAGGGATCTTCTTTGAGTCCTACTCTGTTTAATGTGTATGTTACCCCGCTGGCTAGTCTGATTCGCTCCATTGGTTTTATCCCGTCCTCCTATGCAGACGATACTCAGCTTATCATCCCAATCAAAAAGCCTTGGGAGGAGGTTGCGGATCGGTTCAACAACTGTATGCAAGCAGTTAGTAATTGGATGAAGACTAACTGGCTTAAAATGAATGCCACCAAAACCAAAATTCTCTGTTTTGGGCCAGGAAAAGAGTTATGGAATCCACGCTGGTGGCCCTCTGATTGTGGCATGCTTCCTGTTCCCACCACTATCAGTAGGAATTTGGGCATCCTCTTTGATGATCATTTATCCTTTAAAAATCAGGTAAATCACACCTTAAAGACATGCCTTTGCCTTATTAAAATGCTTAGGAAAATTTGTCCTTATCTCCAGCATGAATGGAGAGTCTCCTCTATTTTAGCATTGGTTATGTCTAAAGAAGATAATTGTAATGCCTTATTCCTTAATCTGGACAAGGCCTTGATTAATAAACTGCAACTGGTTCAGAATTCAGCTGCTAGAGCTGTTCTCAACCTCTCGCTGTGGGTATCAGTCAGAGGGAGCATTAAACAATTACATCGGCTCCCGGTGGCTCAGCGTATTATCTTTAAAATGCTCTGTTTGACGCATAAAGCAACTCACGGGATTGGTCCTTGCTACCTCACCACCAGGCTCTGTTGGCATGCTCCTAAGAGAAATCTGAGGTCCTTCAAAGCCTACCAAATCCAGGTCCCCCGTACTTATAAAGCCAAGTGGGGTGATAAAGCGTTCACCGTGGCTGCTGCAAAAGGTTGGAACACGCTTCCTTTGAACATCAGGCAAGAACCCTGTTACCTAAGGTTCAGGAAACTGGTTAAAACATGGCTCTTTCCCCGATAGCCTCTGCTCTGTTTCCGGATTGTTCCCTTAAGTAATTTTCTTTAATTCTACCGTCTGTTGTTTGGGTGGTTCCCTCGGCTTTTGTTTTTCCTCCTCTCTCACCTTCTACACTAGCGCTTCGATGCTCTTTGTGAGTCGGAATGCGCTCTATAAATACGATATACATACATACATACATACCCCATCTCGGGGCCACACCCGAAAGATGAAGTTAGGAACGCTGTTGCACCCCCTTGAAGTCACCTGGGGGGCCCAAGACCCCATCCTGGGTCCCTGTGAAGAGGAGGCGAGCCAGGAGCACTGTCGGGCTCCCCAGGAAGGTGAGGAGGGTCTCCGGACCCCATCCCAGCAGATAACTAATGAAGGGCCGGCTACTGCGGCAGCATCTGGAGGTTGTGGCCATGCGGGGAGCCGTCGGGAGCGGCCATGGGCTCCCTGCACCAATCCCAAATGAAGGAAGCCATTTCTGGTGTGTGGATGCCCAGGTGGGAAAGGCCACCCCCAAGGCCGCAATCTGTAAGCTGCAGCAGTGCAGCTCTCCTGGGTACAGCAAGAGAGCCACTCTTTCTACATGCACCCCACCTCACAATGCCTTGCCGGGCTCCATAAGTTGTTTTTGCTCCTCATCAGCTTGGGCTAGCCCCAGAAAGATGGGACCACCACCAATAATGTGCCCACAAACAGGGAGAGTTGCAGGAGCAGCGCAGGATCCTCCCAATGCAACGTTTGTGTCCCCACCCTGAGTTGGGTGGGACAAAAGAATCATAACTCCCCCAAAGGGTTCCAAAGCACTGTGATGTACAAGGTGGCTGGAACATTTTTCTGTGCTTGTGGAACTGCGCCCTCCGGGGGCTAAATGCTTTATTTACAAGTAGTTTTATAGCCTTAATGGAAAGGATAGTGTGCTATGATAAATGAGATCCCTAATATGGTGTGTGAGGGGTCATATGACAAAGCACCCTCTAGGGGTGCAGGATAGTGTTACAGAATGTTATTGAAAGTAATCTGAAAGTAATCGGAACGTAATCCTAAGGTGACTGTATCCCTCTTTTCTTTGTGCCATGATGTGTTTGCTGCAGGTGATGAAGGCACACTGTGAGTGATAATCACATAGCTCCTTTGCAGGACATCATTTCCCTCACCTCCACCTCCTTCAGTTTCACATCCACAACTCTCCCATGAGCAGCTGTGTTTTTTACATAGTTGGATGTTGATGTTTTGGATGGGGCAGTTGACCCTAATACTGTAATGTCTACCTGGCTTACCAGGATGAACTGGCTTGCAGCAAAGTGAACATTCTACAAAGTGCTCCTCATGAGGCCTAAGTGTAAAGAAGTTCCAAAATTGGGAGGGGAACTTTTTTATCAAAGCAATCCTGAATAATTTGCTAGATGGAGCTAGACAGCTGTGTTTTTCTTTCTTTAGGAAAAGCAGTGACTGCAATAGAGACGTTGTTGGTTCCTGCAAGGTTTTGGCTTCTTCAAACGATGAACGCAGGTGGTTATGCTGGTACAAATGACTCAGATCACATTGAATATAGGTGACCTGCAATTTCACTGTGCTACTCTATGCACAATAAGTGGTCTATCATCTTTCTCACTTTCACAGCTTTTGAGAACCTTCCTGTTAGACCTGATAACCTTGGTCTGCTAGTCCCCAAACATTGTGCCTTCACTCCTCCTGTTTTGTGAGTTTGCTTTTGTTGACATTAGGACTTTGTGCACTTTAACATGGCTAACTACTGTTAAAGTGCTTGTGCTCTCTCCCTTAAACCATTACAATTGGCCTAAACCTGATTTGCACATTTAACCCCTTCAGTTCTCATGTGCCGAGGATGGCTCTAGGCCATCCTCGCACCTGAGACAGGAAATCCCTCTGGTGTAAACACTACAGGGATTTTATTTTGGTATTTTCAGTCTCGGAGCTGGGGAAGAGCATCTCCAGCAGCCTGAAGCATTTCTTTTCACAATGTAATGGCGATCGGCACGCATGGCACACTGATGTCATTACATTGAAAGTGAAAGAGAAATGAGACGATGAGCTTATGTCATTTCTACTGCATCAGTGCTCGGGCATATCTCAGCCCCCCAAGCACAGATTCAGACAAGGGAGATGTCATAGGAAAGATGAGAATCTCCATTTTCCAATGGTACAATTGGCCTGTGGATCCTTGCTCAGGGATCACTGCAGGAGGCCAATCAACAAGCAAGGATCCACCCAGTAGACAATAGGATTATTTTTTGAGGGAGGCACGGCCCCCTTGCAATGGCCCAATGCTCCCCCCGCCAGGCTCAAAGACTTTGAGCCTCCTGGGGGCTGATTGGAGGTTCCTAGCTCCAATCTGCACCCATGGGGGCAGGAAACTCACTAGACACCAGGGATTTTTTAAATTCAAAATGGATGGGGGTGGCCCTCCCAGGCATAGGGCCTTGCCTCCACCTCCCCATACAACCTCCAGCAGCCTTTCTTTCCCCATATGGGGGGGATAGAGGCATTTTCTTTGCATTTTGGGGGGTGGGAATGGGTGAGGCAGCCCACCTAGGCATTGGGCCTAACCCCCAAAATGACCCTCAACAGTCTTCTGCCCCCACCAAGGGTCTGTCCAGATAAGAGGTCTCTAATTCTAATCGACCCCAGTGGGAGAGGCCGAAAGTCCCTTAGACACCAGGGAGTTTTTTTTTATTGCTACAAGGAGTGAGGGTGGCCTGCCCACCCACCCACACATAGAACCTACCCAAAAGTCTGTCCCACCCACCTGCACATAGAGCCTACCCCAAAAGTCTCTCTGCCCCCGGTGACTAAAGCATCCCCATCTTTTTGGTAAGAAGGGAAATTTATATTTTGGATTTTTAATTTGTATTTACATATGGGTAGCAGAGTTGGGCTGAGTCTCAATATCATCCTAATACTACGCTGAATGGCTGCACTTTTTGGTCTCAGGTCAGCTGTCACTTAACAGTAACAAATCATACCACAATGAATATGAGTCGCTCCAAGAGACTCCTGTTGACCGTGGTTTGATGCTTGCCTGTCATGTGCACCAGACCCAGTCATACAACTGAAGCAGCATTTTTATTGGGATAAGTGGGATAATGCTAAGTGGTAGGAACTTTGTAGATTCCTCCAGATTCGGGAAGTTTACATCCCAGAAATATAGGTTAATGTGCAATTTTAGGTAAGGCTTGCAGGGCACTGTGGGTAAAAAAAACTTTGGGGGATCCACACAAGGCATACCACCCTGGACACCACCTCCCATGAGTGTCTAGTTTTCAGAAATGTCTGGTTTGGCAGGTTTCCCTGAGTGGCCGTCAATCCCCAGAAACGCTGCTACTGCCATTTCCAAATCTGATCATTTTTGCAACAGGACATGTTGATGTCTTTACATTGCATTTTGAGGCCTTTCCATTACTAGGCCTACCCACACAAGAGAGGTACCATTTTTATCTGAAGACTTTGGGAAGTACTGGGTGGAAGGACGTTTCTGGTTCCCCCCGCAGATTTCAGAACTTTGCATCACAGAAAAATTCGGAAAATGTATTTTTTCAGTCAAAGTTTGAAGTTTGCAAGGGATTATGGGAAAAACAACTTGGTGAGAGCCACGGAAGTCATCCCATCCTGGATCCATTTTGGTGTATAGTTTTAAAAGTGTACAGGTTAGCTAGCTTTTCCAAGTTGCAAGCTGACCTAGGGCCCAAAATCCACAACTATCCAAATTGCAAAAAATGGATCAGTTTTGAGCGGAAAAATGTGATGTATCCGTGTTGTGTTTTGGGCCATTTCCTGTTGTGGTCAGAAGGCCTACCCACACAAGTGAGTTACCATTTTCATCAGAAGACTTAGGAAAATGCTGGTTGGAAGGACGTTTGTGGCTGAGGAAAATGTGTTTTTTAATCAAAATTCGAGGTTTGCAAAGGATTGTGGGTTAAACAACCTAGTGAGAACCACACAAGTCAACTTATCCTGGATTTCCCTATGTGTCTTGTTTGTACAAATATGCAGTTTTGATAGGTTTCCCTGGGTGCTGGCTGAGCTAGGGCCCAAAATCCACAACTATTCAGTTTGCAAACCACAGGTCAGTTTTGAGTAGAAACATGTGATTTATCCTGTTGCGGACACTAGGCCTATCCACACAAGTGAGGTACTGTATCTTTATTATAAGCCTTAGGGAAATTCTGTGTGGGAGGAAGTCTGCGTCTCCCAGCAGATCCCAGAATTGTCCATCACAGAAATGTGAGGAAAATGTGTTTTTTAGACGAAGTTTCAGGTTTGCAAGGGATACTGGGTGAAGAAACTTGGTGAGAGCCATGCAAGCCACCATATCCTGGATTCCCTCAGGTGTATAGTTTTTCAAAGTATACAGGGCTTGCTATCTTTCTTTAGGTGCTGGCTGAGCTAGGGCCCGAAATCCACAGCTTCCCACTTTTAAAAAAATAGGTCAGTTTTAGAATGGAAAAATGTGATGTATCCATGATGCATTTTTGGCCATTTCCTGTTGCGGTCAGGAGGCCTGTCCACAAATGTGTGGTACCTTTTTTATCAGAAGACTTAGGGAAATGCTAGTTGGAAGGATGTTTGTGGCTCCCTGCAGATTGCAAAACTATCAAAGAAATGTGATGAAAAAGTGTTTTTTTGATCAAAGTTTGAGGTTTGCAAAGGATTCTGGGTTAAACAACCTAGTGAGAGCCACACAAGTCACCCTGTCCTGGGCTTTGCTTGGTTTCTCTAGGTGCCAGCTGATCTAGGGCCCACAATCCACAGCTACCCACTTTTTAAAAAATAGGTCAGTTTTGAGTGGAAAAATGTGATTTATACATGATGTATTTTTGGCCATTCCTGTCATGAACACTAGGCTTATCCAAACAAGCAACCTATAATTTTTATCAGAAGACATGTTGGAGCATTGGATAGTAGGATACTTATTATTACCATCTGGATTTCATGCATTTGTGCTTTTCAAATGTAAGCAAGTGTTTCAGAAAAAATACATTTAAAAAAACACTGTCTAAATCATATGCTTGTATGTGTACTCTCAAATTCAGACATATAGAATTAGACACTGCTTCTAAACTCCATATCTTGTGCCCGTTTTGGAAATACATCGGCTACCGTCATACCTATTTTTCACTAGAAATTGTTATATACTATATTCTCTACTCAGTACACAATGAAAAACCATTTTATGGTGCAGTTCAGCTGTTGGATTTAGGTACCTCAGGTTCTTAGAGAACCTACAAACCTTATATATCCCTACATGTTTCCATTGTTCAGCATTCCGTCCATCATCTGTTCTTTTTGCATTTGTCAGCCCAAGTGGGAAGGGTATGCCCAGACGTGGGTCCCGTGCTCATTGCGCCACCGGATTCAAGCTAGCCTAGCTGATGAAGGGTGATACCCTGAAACCGGTCCTAGGATGCTTGTTTCCAGTCCAGGGCAGACCTGGCTTGGCAGTTCGGGCTGGACCGTTCCCATGAGAAACAGCGTCAAGACTGATTTGCATATGGATGGGTCCAAACTGGGGTGGCATGGTGAGCAAAAAAATGATTGATTAAACCCAGATCTTTGTGACTGGGGGTGAATGTTTGCATTGTTCAGCATTCCGTCCAGCATCTGTTCTTTTTGCATTTGTTGCCCCAAGTGGGAAGGGTATGCCCAGGCGTGGGTCCTGTGCTCACTGCACCACTGGATTCAAGCTAGCCTAGCTGATGAAGGGTGATACCCTGAAACTGGTCCTAGGATGCTTGTTTCCGGTCCGGGGAGGACCTGGCTTGGCAGTTCAGGCTGGACTGTTCCCATGGTGAACAGGACCAAGACTGATTTGCATATGGCCAAACTGGGGTGGTGTGGTGAGCAAAAAAACAATGGAGTAAACCAAGATCTTTATGACTGGGGGTGAATGTTTGCATTGTTCAGCATTCCGTCCATCATGTGTTCTTTTTGCACTTTTAGAAAGTTGGCATTTTCTTGTCCTAACCATATGGTGCCTGCAGCCTGTTTCCTGAGTTACATGACTAGATGTAGTTGGCAGTTGCCCTTTGTGTATTCCTCCATGACAGCCACACAACAGAGAGATTGGATGTTGGCAGGATGGGCCATCCATGATAAGATGGGGTGGTGCTGTACATAGCACCATTTGTATTTCAAAGACTCTGCCTCAGGTCACACACAAAAAACTTCACACTAACCTATTCTGCCTGGAGGCAGGGAACATGGAAGGGATGTGGGAAATTCCAGACACCTCTGTAGCGAGAAAATTTCAGACATTTCTTCCACTTCAAAGAGGTGCCACATATAAAAATAGAAGTCTCAGACCCACTCTACATTTTACTTATGGACAAGTAGAATGACTCTGAAAGGACTGTCCTGCTATCTGTGGCCTGTTATGTACTTCAGAGGACTGTCCTGCTGCATGAAGAGGACTGTCCTGCCACCTGAAGCCTGCCCTGTACCCTCAGATCACTGCCCTGCTGCCTGAGACCTGCTTTCCTGCTTTAACCTAAGACTTCCAGAGTGACTAGAAGGGCTTTTTGGCTGACCTCCTGATTAGAGCGTCAAGGACTGAAAAGGCTCTACCCATCCTGAACCCTCACCTGGACCCAGCCTGAGTGGGTCATGGCCCTCTAAGTGCTGCTCTCCAGTCCTGTACCCTTAGAAATGGTGCTCAAGGTGCCCAGGTAGCCAAAACCCAGAACCTGGTTTTTGGAACATTTTCTGCCAAAAAATGCTCTGGGAACCGAGAGGAGATCGGGACCTACCTATTCCCCTGTCCCCCCAAAGTGCATCGCTGGTGAGCCTGAAAAAAAATAGCTCCAGCTTTGTTCTTCTCTTCAGCAGCAAATGGAACCCTCATTTGCCACAACACTGCAGCTTCGCCCTGCTGGATATTTTCAAGGTCCAAAAAGAGACTAAGGGCCTGATATAGATTTTGGCATACAGGGTCCTGGGAGATCCCATGCGCTTTATTATGATGCCCACAGGATATAACACAATCGTAATATGGTGGACAGGCTATCCATCATGTTTGTAACAGAGTAACCCCATCTGCCAAACTCTAAATCAGGCTCTGAGTCAGAACGTATAAATCTTCACCCCTACTTCATCCAGCAGCTCCCTCATGACGACGCCTCCTCCACTTCAGATACCACCAGCTGCCATGCTCTGATGAACTTTACCTTCTCATACATTTTCCTTCTAAAATTTTGCAGTCTGGAGGTAAACCGAAACCAGGTCCTAGCTACTCTGTGCATCCGAACCAGGCTCCACCATGGTTAGTCTTAACATTCAACTCTACCCCGATCTTCCATGATTCGATGTACAAAATGGACTTCAGCACAAATCCAGAAAAAAACGTTGTTGGTGTGGATAATACAGTTAGCATCTGTAAAATTGTATCTTCTGAAAGTCTGTAAGCAGTCTTTATGACCTTTGCTACCTACATTTTCCTGATACTAATTTATACCAACTAAACTGTTCTGACATGTTACTCATTTTACATTAAAATGAAGAGAACCACATAAGTCAGTTAAATAATTCATTTCTCACTCACTAACTATTCTCTGTTAGGAATGGGGTTTCTGGTTGGCTAGGATATGCACTTCAGTCAGGCAGAACCTACCCACTCTAGTCAGGGCAAGGGAGTTACACGTCCAAGATAACCCCTGCCCACCCCCTTGGTAGCTTAGCATGAGCAGTCAGGCCTATACCAGAGGCAATGTGTAAAGCGTTTGCACAACACACACAACACACGTGACGCACTATCCCCACCACAAAGGAAACACAACACCCAGTTATATGAAAATATACTGCATTGTACACAACGCAATTATTAGACCAAACATCACATCAGTAGTATCCTGCTACCTTAGCAGTTGTCAGAACTTTACACATTAGTCACTCTGCAAACTAGCAGTAGTCACATATAGCACACAGGTTATTCAGTATTCTGCAACATAAGCAGTAGTCAGTAAACACGTTATTACACCAGAGCACTTCTCATAAGAATATCATAAACGCCCATAGCAGGAACATTATAAAACATATGGCAAGTCATAGAAGCATATTAGTATGGTATGCCCATAATAGGAACATTTGCATACATATATAAAACATCAAAAGCAGGTAGGCAATATATGCATCAACAAAGTCTGTAGCAATAACCTCTGATATATATTGTCCATTTAAAAGTACTTGGTTTGATGATGAAGGCACCTCCAGTGCCTGGAAGATGAAAGATGTGGCCCCTGGCGCTCCTCTGCACCAAACAGGGGCCTCTGGTATCCTTTGAGGCAGAGGGGACAGCATGCACCTCCTCTGTGCTATTGACGGTCCCCTCCAGGGGCCCGCGATCACTGGGGGCCCCCCTGGGCCTCAACCGGCCGTCATGAGGGGGGCCAAAGTCCTCTGATAGCGTGGGGGAAGGGGGTGACGGACCCCTCCTGGGGCCCGCGATCTTTTGGGGTCCCCCCTGGGCCTCTACTGGCCCTCCAAGGTGGAGAGAAACAAAGAACCTGCACTGTCACTGGCCCGCAAGGGGCCAACAAGGGACCGGCGGCGCGGGTGAGCCTACGGCGAGGCTGCCACCCTGCCCACAATCCCACAAAGAGCCCTCCTGGGCTCGGCAGGATAAGGAGAGGCGTCCTCTTCTTCCTGCTTCTCTGAGATTTCCGGCCCAAATCAGGGCCTTCTTGTGCCCTGGGGTGCTCTACAGAACGATCCTTGCCCCGGGGGCACCAATAGGAGCACACTTGCCCCGGTCCCGGACAAAAGGATTTCCTTCGTGCCCCAGGGCACTCCTATGTGCGCTCCACTCGCGCTTCAGTGATACAGCCTCCCCGGGCTGCGGTGGTGAACCTGGGTACAGCGACATGCTTCTGCCCAGTATCTAGGGCAACATCTTAAGTCCGGGTCGCGGCAGTGATTCTTTGCTACAGTCGGAGACACCGCTTTCCAAGCGCTCGCAATACCACAGAAGCAGCACTTCCACAGCGCTCTTCAGACACATGTTGAGGTACTCTTTGTGCCTCAAGATCGTTGCAGGGGTCAGGGGCCAGTCCTTTACTGTGACCAAGCAGGTCACAGGTCAGCACAGCAGCAGCAGTCCTTGGCGGTTCCTGGTGAGTCCATCCAGTCCTTTGTGTCCAGTTCCCAGATGATTCCAAGAGTCTCCAAATTGTGGGGAAAATTCTCCTGTACTTATACTCAGTCCTTACAGTGGTTTACAATGGTAGGGAGAGGAGGTTCCAACCAGTTCCAACTGGTTCTGGGAGTGCCCCCTCTCTCCTCCAGCACAGGCTCCCAACATCAGTGGGGGGTAAATGATCGTTTTGTGTGAGGCCAGGGCACAGCCTTTACAAATGTAGCTGTGCCCTGCCTCTCCCTTCTCTCAGTCCAGGAAGATTATTCAGTATGCAATGCACCTCTGTGACACCTCCACCCTCCCTGTCTACAGGCTGTCTGAAAAGTATGCACAAAGCCCCAACTGTCACTCTGCCCAGACATGGATTGGAGTCGAGCTGCAAAACACCTGAGTCATAAGCACAGAGAAATGTGCACTTTCTAGAAGTAGCATTTCTGTAATAGTAATAAAAAATACAACTGCACCAATAAGCAACATTTATTATCACCATCACAACCATACCAAACATGCCTACGCTACACCTCATAAATCAGAAAAAAACACTCACACATAAGGCAGGGCATTTCTAATGCAAGCCTATGAGAAGGCAGCTGTCACTACCAGGACAGGCCACGCAACCTGGCACACGTCCTGCCTTCTACATAGATGGCACCCTGCCCATAGGGCTAGCTAGGGCATGCCTTAGGAGCGACTTCTATGTAGTAAAAGTAGAGTTCTGAGCCTAGCAAATACATTTAGATGCCAGGTCCTTGTGGCAGAAAACTGCACACAGAGGCCCTGCGCTAGCAGGCCTGAGACAGGTTTGAAAGTCTACTTCAGTGGGTGACGCAAGCAGCGCTGCAGGCCCACTAGTAGTATTTAATTTACAGGCCCTGGGTATAGAGGTACCACTGTACAAGGGACTTATAGGGAAATTAAATATGGCAATTAGGTATAAGCCAATCATACCAACTTGAAATGGGAGAGCACCTGCACTTTAGTACTGATCAGCAGTGATAAAGTGCTCAGAGTCCTAGAGCCAACAGCGAGAGGTCAGAAAAAATAGAAGGCAGGAGGCAAAAAGACTGGGGATGACCCTGCATAAGGAAAACAGTCCAACATTCTCTATGTTCATACTTCAACAGGCTGGAATTTTATTGCTCATATCGAATAACTTAATCAGTTACCTTAGAGAACAGGGTAGAAACAGAAGTACATTCCAGACATCCGTAATATCATAGTAGAAAAATTCTTAATTTGTAATATACTCAGGGAAAGGTGACAGTAAAAAGTATACCTCCCTTGGTTATCCAAAACTATTTTTTTATCATAAATCATAGTTTTTAATTGAATATATTGATTCTTAGCATCAGTGCTCACTGGATGACTTAAAAGTAGGCGTTTAAAGTGCATATAGTGGTAATGAAATAAAAAGTACAACACTGGGTACATTACGACGAAACAAAGTAGCTGCGTAAAAATGATAATGAGCGACTAGCCCTATAAGTGATGAATTAACTGGTGTTTACTTGAAATGAAAAAGGTGAACAGGCTCAAGACTCAGTAAAATTAAAAATGATATATGAAATTTAATTTAAAAAACATCCTGCTTTAAAGGATATTTGGCATTCCAGTCATCAAATTGCCGGAAGCAAACATGGCAGTTCTAGGTAATAGGAAAAGTTCACCCAGAACATTTTGCCTATTCATTTATAGTACAGTCTTTTAGTTAGGGACTCACACTAAACTCACAAAGCAACAATCAAAGGCCCTCTTCACGAGTTTGGCAGTCATGAGACCGCCAAACTTGTGATGGCGGTCTAACCGCCGCGGACTCGGTGGTAAAGACCGGCGCATTACGAGTTGTGAAGTTTGGCTGAGGTCAATGAAGCCAAACCGCCACAAGGCCGCCTGTCTCACCGGTCTGGTCGGACTGTTGCAGCTGGTGGTGAGCTCCTTCGGGTCCGGCGGCAAGCCTAAGGCCGCCAGTCACCCTCCATGAAAACCTGGTAGTAACGCACATGGTGACTGGAGTCCCCATTCCTGTTGCCGACATCCACACACCCACATGTCTACACACATGCAGATACCCCCCAGCCGTCCACACACTTCCAAACACCCCCCAACTACACACATCCACCACAACTGCACACATCCATACTAACACCCCCACGTGCTCTCACACTGACATACAGACATCCCCACTCACACATAAGCACCCCCTCTGCAATTATTCACACCCTCACACCCCTCTACACACATGCACACCCCATCCCCTCCATACATGCATACATTCACACACACCCTCATCCGCACACTTGCACACACCCCCATCGCACACTTGCACACACACACCCTTATCGGCACACTTCCCTACGAACACCACCACCTGACCGTATGCATCCACACAGACACCCCCAATCACTCGCAGACTTGCACACATGGACCCCCACTCATATGCATCACAATACAGATACCTACTCACTCGCACCCGACACAAGCCCCTTCTCTCCACATACATGCAGACACACACACATCCTAAACACACACATGCATACACACATGCACTCACACACACCCATACCACTACACATACACATAGATACACACTCCACACATATGCACACAACACCCCCTTCCATCTACACACTTGCATACACCCCCACCCGACTGCATTCTTGCAGACAACCCCCCCACCAGGCTGCACACATACATACAAACACCCCCACTCGCTCTCACACTGACATACACGCTACCCACTGACTCTCACACTGACATTCACGCACCCCCTCGCACTCAGACTGACATTCACGCACCCCCTTGCTCTCACACTGACAGACACACACGCTCCTTGCTCTCACACTGACATACACACACCACCTTGCTCTCACACCGACATTCACACACCCCCTCGCACTAACACTGACATTATGCACCCCCTCGCTCTCACACTGACATTCACGCACCCCCTTGCTCTCATACTGACATGCACACCCGTCCTCCTCATTCATATGCATACTGCCCCCTCCGCATTCAGATACACCCCCACCCCCTCCACGCATCCACACACACACCCCCACGCACCCCCTTCCATTCCTCCACCTACCTGTCTGGGCCAGGTGGTCGTCGGGAGGTGATGGGTATCCGTTGTTCCACTTCCAACCTTGCACCTCCAGGCAGGGTCTGCCGTGCTGTACTACATATCATAATACAGTGGGTAGAGTACTGGCGGCATGGTGGTGCTGGCAGTGTAACAGCCTCTCACCCGCCGTCGGTCAGGCCGATAGTGTCGGATTTCCGTTTGTGAATCAGCGGAAATATGTGGGTGACACAAAATATTGCGGTCACTGTACCATCAGCAAACGTGGTATGGTGGCTTGTCATAATGAGGGCCAAGGTGTTCTATTTAACGTCAAATTAAAAGTGCTTTGCTCCAACTGAATAAACATCAGTCCTGTCTATCTTGCAATGTGCCATTCCAGAACGTGGGAGAGGTGGTATTAATGTACTAAAATAAAAGAAAAGAAAATAGCTTGGTTATTTTATAAGTGAACGTGCTGTTTTTTAAATAAGCAACTTTTCTTATGAAAGGTGGACTGGTAACTAGATGAATATGAGAACGAATAAGTAATTGAATGGTTGGAAAGTGGATTTATAGTAAGAACAGGTACACTACACTTAGCAGTAGGCCACAAACCCTCACTAGATTCAGTGAAGGTCTCAGTAAATTACACCTTGCTCAACCCTTGGCAGCTTGGCCCGCGAGCAGTTAGGCTTAACTTAGGAGCCAACTGTTTAAAGCATTTTATATCAACAAAACAGTAAATAAGTAAACCACAACACACAACAAAAAACGAATCTTAATTTTAAACAAATAGGAAGTATTTTTGCCTTTGAAATGACACCAAGAAGACACAAATCCAATGTAGGGAACCAGAGAAATGAATTTGTAAAGGTTAAAAGTAAAACTAGCTCTTAGAAGCAAATAGTGCTGAAAGGGATCAAAAAAAGGTTGCACTGGACAGGGACACAATCGAGAGTTCAGGCCACCCACGATGTAAAACTGTTACACTTACTTTCAGAAGTGTTTCTTGATTCAGGAAAGTGGACCACAGCACAAGCCAATGGTTCAGAGGCTCTGGTTTGCTTCTTGGTGTCTGGGACTGCAACTCCCACAATTCACCTCCTCAACTTATGGCACTTTTTACAACAGTTGTGCCAAAATTCTCAAAACCTCTGGATCAGCTTCCAGAGATCCTTTTGGGTCATTGAAGTGTCCACAAACGTGCTCCAAGGTTCCAGAAGCTCTGAGTTGCTCCTTGGGAGTTGGGACTGCAATTCTCAGAATGCATCTGTTCAGAATCCTCAAATAGCCACTGGACGCTGGTCAACTGGGCTCTTTTTGCAAGACAATGCAGGGGTCCCTAGTCAGCTCCTTTGTAGCTGTGGCTTACAAGGAGTCCACTCCTGGAGTTGCAGAAGCAAGGCAAAGTCCACTTCTTAGTGAAGACCAAAGTGTGCAGCTAGTGAGGTCCTTGTGAGTGAAGCTCTTCAGGCGTGGACCAGGGCTTCAGCAGGGCAGTTCTTCTTCTCTAGTATAATCTTTAATCAGAGATCTGAATTGGGGGCAGCTCTGGCATATTTATCCTTGCTCTTGGGGTGGGAAGCAGGAGGATACTCCAGTCCAATGGGGTGCAGGCCACCATGCTCTGGGGTGACCACTTCCTGTAAAGTATGGCAAAAATCAATCCAAGAAAGCATCATTTTCTAAAAATCCAAGATGGCAAAACTTCATCCTTGGAGGTTAGATCTGGCGTGGTGTGGCTAAGTCTCCATTAACATACCTTCAAGCCCCTCTCCTAATCTAGTCAGTGGGGCTCCCATCTGTCTAGGGAAGCAAGAAAATAGCGGGGAGGTCCATTTTCTGTCCCAGGTGCCTTTCCCTTCTTTGAGGACCAGTGTGGCTACTCTTCCCCCATCATGCACTTCCATCTGCTGCAGCAGATCTCCAACCACCAGATGCTTCCTTGGTTTCAGGCCATGCCATTTCACATCTCGTTAAGGTAGCCTGGCTCAGTGTGCAGGAGGCTGACCAATCAGGAAAGGGCACTACAGGGCTGAATTTGATTATTTTCCGTAAGAATTCTAAAACCCTTTCCCTGTGCTAGCTATATTAAATTCAACATTGGAAAGTTGCTGGAGTTATTATATTAGTTAATATGGCACCAAACTTGCTATATTTAGCTTATCTTTCATGGAAATATGACTTTATCATTTTAAAATAGTCTCCCAATGGAGCCCATTGACTACAACGGAGAAAAAAGAATGTGTTTTTTTCCCTCACCAGGGCTTATAGAGCATATTTTACAAAGTCCCTGCTTATATTTGCACTGCACCCAACCCTTGGGACACTTGAGGCAGACCTTATGGGTGACTTATATATAAAAATAAAGTTAGACTTTAGAAGTACTTTTAATTCCAAAGTTGAATTCAGGGATACTTTTAACTTAAAAGCAGCCAGCAAGGTAGGCCTGCTTTTATAATGACACAAGGGACTACAGCAGTGCACCCAGGGGTGCCCTATCTACCCTATGGTCCCTAAACCTACATGCCTTTCCATATACTATGGACCTATGGGTAGGTTTACATATTATCACTTTGAACAAAGTACTAGCCCTGGAACTGTTTAGCAGTGCCCAGGGCACAGACAGAGTCAGAAACACCAGTATCAGCTAACAATGGGGGCAAAATGTGAGGGGGCTTCTGCAATCATCTCAGTTTTCCCACATGAAAGGATTAGTGATTCCTTGGTTGGAAGAAACATTGACTGGCCTAGGGCATGAATATTTGATTAGTGAGTGCATGATGAAGAGGTGCATCTATGGATGAATGGTTGAATTAGTGAGCTTATGGACTGGGAAAAGGAGGGAATGGGTGCATGCATGGATACAGGTGACACCAATCTTACATACCAAAGTGGCAGATAGCAGTACAGATAATGTTATTATGATTCCAAGCTTTACCGTTATTGGTCCGGAAAAAGCATTACATTGGAGCCGATCATAATTGTGCCAATAGTGCCTTAAATATATTGAATTGCCACCACTTATGAAGATCTTTATTAGACATCAGAATGGGGAAATCGGAGCATTAAATCTTCCACTTACTCAATATTATTTAAGATGTGCAGACTAACAAAGGTCAATCTGAGTATCCACCTCCACTGTGGTCCAGACTCTGAAAACAAAATTCAGTTTTGTGTAATGTACCACTTACACAACCTAAACTAACTATTCTGTTTGTATGTACGTGTCTGAGTGTATGTGTGTATATATATATATATATATATATATATATATATATATATATATATATAAATATATAACCTACTGACGGTTGCCAGTAGGTAATTATAGTTAGGATCATGTTTCCATGGGAAAAGTGTTTTTTGACTTGCCTATATATCTTTGGTGTCGTTTGATGAATCTTCACAAAATATTTCAAAAAAGTGTGCTAGTGATTCTTGTTGTACATGGAAAGTTTGGAGTGATCTGTCAAGAGGGGGCCATGAAAAAGGGAGGGGGCAAAAAAGTGAGTTTTGCATGTTCATTCCCATAGGAAGTTTGAACACGACTACAGCCCAAACAGCTGAATGGAATAACAACAAATTTGGCAGCAAGCTGGATTTTTGCTGCATATTGATCTTTTTGTTATTTGGTGTAATTTTGCTCAGAAATTCTTGAGATATTAAAGGCAAACCAACTTTGTATATCTGGGCGGAGCCTAAGCACAGATCTCATGGTGAGATCTGACTAGCTGTCAGCACTTCAACCAGAAAGTGATGCCAACCATCTTGAAACCAATATTCATGATAGCACCCATCAAATGTTTTGTAGTGAACAACAGATTTTGAGGGTCACAAAAAGGAGAAAGTATAAAGGGGATAACACATTCTAGTAACAATGTTAATCATTTGTTGATTGTACATACTCATTTTAGGATTTATGGTGTGTTCTAAGGTGATTTTACCCTGCTGCGATTCCATGAATCAGTGATTGAGAGAAAAACGTTTTCTCATGATTTTCCTAAAAGGTTGGAGGGTGCTCCAGAAGCTAAAATGAGAGCATATTTTTGTAAATTCCCACTATTTATCTCAGCCGTATAAGAATAAATTGAGCTGTTCTCAGTAAAAATATGTACTTCCAAGAGGAGCAGCTTGCCAGTTGAGTCTCTTGTGTTCTACTGCAGCCTTTCAGATTATTCTAAAGAAAGACTAGAGTGCTATCAGTCTTTCTTATGACAAAAGTGTGGCACACCTGAAGCCATCTTGAATGAATGAAACTGGTAAAACTTAAAACCTCTAATTTGCAAAGGAACACAATGAAGGGGCTGATTTTGTCACATAAATTATGGTTAGTGCTACATAAAGTAACATTAGGACATGTATTAAGTGAGTTCTCAAATATCTTTCGCCTCTGTTTCATTAAAGCATTCTGACATGTGGACTGAAACATACTCTTAACACCAGCAGCTGGCTGCCAGTTAACGCCCTTGTGATCAGCAGCTTACAGTGTTCTAATGAGCAAGTACAGTGCTAACATCCTGAATTTATGCAAATAATGTGGCACATCTGAATGCCATCTTGTTGGAATTGAAGTGAAAAACTGAAATAATTCTCTACTGAGGATGCTCAGTAAATAAGGATATTAGGGAACTTCATAACAAATAAGACTCCCAAGATTCTCACCAGAGAACAAATATCCCAAATGTAGCAGACGTATCACAAATATTTAGCCCAAGTATAGCCCAATAACAGAAGTGTGCAAAATATGTAATTGTTTAATTCTCTTGCAGTTTTATATAGTGCAGAATTCAGGGGCCGCTCCTCTGTTAGGGTGGAGGAGCGTCGTCCCCACCCCCGCCAGCAGCAAATGATGCAAAACATTCAGAAAGAAAGGATCATAAACTATGTTTATTATCCTTTCATTTTTAAAGGAGTGGGGCCATGGGGGTGAATAGTAGTGAGGGGGAGTGCACAGCACTCCCTCTCAGAGCACATGTGTGTTTGGCCGGCCATCTTGGGCTGGCCAAACACACATGCGCAGTAGGCTCTCTCCAGCCCAGCAACACAGTTGCCGGGCTGCAGAGAGCCTTAACAGTCTCCCAGTCTGCCTGGGAGTGCCCTGGCTGGGTGCTCCCAGCCAATCCTGACACGGCTTTGAGCAGCGTCAGGATTGACCACAGGGCAGGCTGGGAGCCTGTGCCTGCAGCAACGCTGGAAAGGAGAACGGTGCGGCGCGGGTCTGAGTATCAGGTACGTTTTTAAAACTTTTTAAAAATAATTCATTGGACCCGCTGCTCCTCCCCCTGGCCTCCTAGCACTGCACCTGCCTCACACATATTTAGTGCTGCGAACCGCGCCTGGCAGACTTGAACTAAAGGTATTGGACTGCTTTACATGATCATCAGTTACATTACACAAGGATACATTTGTTTTGGTTTTAGGCATGGAGAGATTAAGGGCCTGATTTAAAGTTTGCAGAGAGGTATACCCTGTCAGAAATGTGATGGATATCCCATCAGCCATATTACGATCCCATAACAGTCTATACAGATAATAATATGGCAGACAGGATATCTGTCACATTTGTGAAGGAGTAACTTGTCCGCCAAACTCTAAATCAGGGTGTTAGTGATTTGTCCTGAATCACAGGATGTCGAGCTGATGTAGAAACTTGAAGCTGGTTCACCAGTTGCAAAGTCTGCAGCTCTTGCCGTAACGCCACATCCTCTCCCCTAAGTGTAACAAATAATTAAGTGATCATCTGGATTAAAAAACATAAAGATAGTAAATAATTTAAAAGGACTTTGTCACTAGTTGAGAACTCAGAAAATATGTCCTCACTTTAGTTTTTTAGAGCACTAACCATACTTTCTACGGGAGTCAGATCCTCTAATTTTAAAACTTTTTAAAAGAAATGCTTTAGGTGTTACTGTTGTGATTACATCAAGATGACATCAAGTGTGCCACACTTTTGTAATAAATATAGAGGCCCTCATTACAACCCTGGCGGTTGGTGATTAAGAGGCGGTAACACTGCCAAAAGGGCGGCAGTAAAAAAAATGGAATCATGACCTCGGCTGAAACCGCCAACACATACAGCCACTATAACACTCCGACCGTCACGGCGGTAGCAACAAACACCCCCCCATCCGCCAGCTTTTCCGGTGCGGTACCAACGCCATCAAAAGCACGGTGGAAACAGTACACAGAAGGGAAACGACTCACCTCTCGACACTCACGGAAGAACCAGGATGCCATGGAGCCCGAGCTGCAGGTGTTCCCCATTCTGGTTTATCTTCTCATACACCAGGAACATAAACGCCGGCGATGACGACTACAGTGAGTACTGCACCTAGCACACCGGGGAGGGGGGAGGAAAAAGAGAGTGCCACACACACGCAACACCCCCACCCTCACCCCCAACACCATACACACAAACACATACAACAACATTACATATACACCCCGTAACTCTCTGGAATAATGCAAGGACAAAAGGAATGGAGTAAAATGAGTGTAATATTAGTAATACTTAAAAATACGTTCATAAAGAAAAAAACAGTATGTACAATATGTACAATAAATACAAAAGGAGGGACAATGCCAACTCAAAATTTGTCCATGGCCCACTGAGTCAAAACACATAGGCCAAGGCCACATTTGACTCCAGCCTCAATAAGGGGAGAACACTGCAGGGGCATCAGGTCGAAAACATACAGGTGCCTCAGGGGGACAGGGAATGGGGGGGCACCTCAGCCGGAAGATGGTACAACGCCACTGGTCCTGGAGGGGGCTCCATGCCCACTGCTTGGTCCTGGGGAGTGCAAAGTCACAGTCTCTCTAGTGGGTGGTTTGCCCACTGCTGGGTCCTGGGGAGTGCAAAGCCACAGTTTCTCTAGTGGGTGGTTTGCACACTGCTGGGTCCTGGAGAGTGCAAAGCCACAGTCTCTCAAGTGGGTGGTTTGCCCACTGCTTGGTCTTGGGGATTGAAAGGCCACAGTCTCTCTAGTGGGTGGTTTGCCCACTGCTGGGTCCTGTGGAGTGCAAAGCCACAGTCTCTCAAGTGGTTAGTTTGCCCACTGCTTGCTCTTGGTGAGTGCAAAGCCACAGTCTCTCAAGTGGGTGGTTTGCCCACTGCTTGGTCCTCGAGAGTGCAAAGCCACAGTCTCTCAAGTGGGTGGTTTGCCCACTGCTGGGTCCTGGGGAGTGCAAAGCCACAGACTCTCAAGTGGGTGGTTTGCCCACTGCTTGCTCCTGGGGAGTGCAAGGCCACAGTCTCTCAGGTGGATGGCTGCTTCTCCACTGGTTCTGGAGGGAGCCTTGTGCCCAGTGTGCTTCATCCTGACAAGGAGAGGGTGAGTGGATGGCTTCTTCCACTGGTTCTGGAGGGGGCATTGCGGCCTGTGATGCAGATGTTTTGGAGTGCATGGTCACAGTCTCTCACCTGGGTGTCACAATGACAGCTTTTGCAGGGGCCAGGATGCACTGTAGCCCATGTAGTCACCACTACACACTGCTCTCCGGCGGTGACGGCTGGTCAGTATATGCCAGTTGTGCTGCAGGTGGCGGTGTTGGCAGTTGTGGTGGTAGCCTCCAGGCCTTCACCTGCAGCCTCGGACGGCTGCCCACTGGGGCTGCTGCTGCTGGCAGTGGTGCTGCTTGCGGCAGTGCAGGTGGCAGTGCTGGCCGCAATGCAGGTGGCGGTGCTGGCAGTTGTGGTGGTAGCCTCCAGGTCTTCACCTGCAGCCTTGGACAGCTACCCACTGGGGCTGCTGCTGCTGGCAATGGTGCTACTTGCGGTGGTGCAGGTGGCGGTGCTGGCCATGGTGCAGGTGGCGGTGCTAGCCGCTGTGCAGGTGGCAGTGCTGGCTGCGGAGCAGGTGGTGATACTGGCAGTTGTGGTGGTAGCCTCCAGACCTTCACCTGCAGCCTTGGATGTCTAAAGTGCTATGGCTGGTGTTCTGTGCCCCTTCCTGCCCTTGGCAGATGGTGGTGCCTCCTTGCTTCTGCCAGCTGTAGTCTTTGACTTGGCCTTGCTGGCTGGTTGTGCCTCCTTCTCCTTGCTGGATGTTGTCCCCTTCTTGCCCTTGCCAGGTGGCGGACCCTTCTTGGCCTTGGCAGAGGTTGGTGGCACACTGGCTGAGCTGACAAGTGCCTCCTTGGAGACTCTCACAGCTTCAGAAACCACAGTGGGCATCGACTGGGTGGCTGAGGTGCTGGGCTGGTTTCTGGCCACTGGCCCTGGCCCGAGGTGAAGGATGGGGGGGGGGGAGGGGTAGGGAACAGGTCAATAGTGGTGAGGAAAAGCTTCTTAGGGACAATGGGGCAGGAAGAGGGTGAAGGTTTGGGAGTGGAGGAAGAGGGAGTGGTTGTAGGAGGTGTCAGTCTGCTGTGTTTGGGTGCAGGTGCATGGGCTGGATGCTGTTGTGAGGTATGTGCCTGTTTGGTGGGTGTGTGCTTGCGTTTGTGTACTTTGGGAGGAAGGGTCACAGACACAGTGGGAGAGGACACAGGGGACGTGTGAATGGATGTGGGTGTGTTGACTGCCAGTGAGGGGCGTGTAGTAATAGGTGTGCTGTGATGGAGGTAGTGGATGAGGATGTAGTGCATGCAGGTGTGAGTGGAGACGCTACTGGGAGGGGGTGGACGAGGAGGAGGGGGACACAGTAGAGGCAGTGGATGTTGGTGTGTCTGCATGGGGATGGTTCTTGTGTGAGGGCCTGAGATGAAGTGTGGTGTTTGTGTTTGCCTGAGCTACTTCTGTGTGTTGATTTGGGTGATTGCTGGCCTGAAGGTGTGCTTGGGATAGGCTGGGGTTGAGGGGATTGGGACTGGGTAGAGGAAGTTGGAGGGGCAGGCTGGAATGCTCTCTGTTGGGCCGCCACGCCAGAGTAAATGCCCTCCAGGTATGCATTTGTTTGTTGCAAATGCCCTGCTACACCATGGATGGCATTCAGTATGGTTGACTGCCTTACAGTGAGGGATCTCAGTAGGGCAATAGCCTCCTGACTGAGGGCAGCAGGGCTGACTGGGACAGGGCCTGAGGTGCCTGGGGTGAAGGAGATGCACATCCTCCTGGGTGAGTGGGCACGGGAAACACGCTGAGGGGCTGCTGGGAGGGTGGTGATGGTACGGGGGTAGCAGCTGTACGTATTGTTGGGGTGGGCTCAGAGGTGTCCGCCATAGATCTTCCATCGGAGGAGGAGTCGCTGTTGGTAGTGCCCCCTCCTGTCTCCGTCATGGTGCTCCCATCGCCCTCTGTCCCACTGGTGCCCTCACCATCGGTGGATTCAGCCTCCAGGCCCATGTGGGATGCAGCTCCCTCCGTCGCTGGTGCCTCTGCTCCTCCGCCAGATGATGCTAATGCACACAAGGACAGGGTGACAAAACAAGAAGGGGGAGAGATAGAGGATACACATGGTCAATGCCAGCAACAACACTACCGTTGGCGTACACAACTCCCAGGAAACAGCACTATGCACTAGGCCATGCACTACCAGTTACAATGCTAGGCACCAGCCCATGGGGTACAATGCCTAATGCCATTAGCTGCACACCTGAAACCCACAGGACCTAGCCCAGTAGTAGATGCCCACCAACACCATTGGGTTTGGAGTGCTTCAGAGCCTGCCCAACATGAGACCTACCCTGAGACCTACCCTGCCATGTTTGCCCTGGCCTAGGGGTACCCATGGCCCACATCCCCCACCCAGGTAAAACCTTAACACGCGCAAAGTCATGATTCTGAACCTGTACTCACCCCCTTGTGGCTGCTGTGATGCCTTCAAGCACTGATCCAACTCAGGATAGGCCACCGCCAGGATGCCGAACATCAGGGGGGTCAGGGTACGACGGGCACCCCTTCCTTGTTGGGAGGCTAGCCCCAGCTAGCCCTCCACCATCTTCCTTGCCCAGAGGCGCAGGTCCTCCCACTTTTTGTGTCAGTTGGTGCTCCGCGTGTCAAAGACCCCCAGGGACCGCACCTCCTTAGCGATGGCACGCCAAGTACCCTTTTTCTGATGGGCGCTGACCTGCAGAAAAATATGCATAGAAAAAGGTATGAGTCTTACCGTCTGGCCTGTTACACTCCTGGCCCACCATATACCTCCCATCCCCTGATGCACAGACATTGACCACCAGACATGCAGCACTCTGCCCAGGACCACTTAGACCCCTACCTACATGAGGCTTACACACACAGCAATCCATACATTCATGGCCCACACATCATGCTCACAGTGTAGTCACCTGTTTGTCTGGAGCACCATAGAGTAAAGTGTACTGGGGTAGGACCCCATCCACCAGTCTCTCTAACTCCTCCGAAGTGAAGGCGGGACCCTTTCCTCAGACACTCAAGCCATGGTCGCTTCCAGACACAGGTCACAGCAGCACTTGCAGTGTTGGTCTCTCGTGTTGAAGGTCAGGTAGCAAGTGAGTGAACAGATAGAAAATGGTGGTCACGTACCATCACCGCAGGTGTACATCGCCAATGGCTCCTGGAACCCATAGGGCCCAATGATAACCAATGCGAAGTTGCACGGCGGTCACCGATCGCCGACCGCACCAGCGCACAACGCCAGCGGAATTCCCTCATTTCCACTTGTCTCTCCTCACAGGTCAGGCAGCTGCCATTTCAGGGGGGCACAGGCCATGGCACCTAACTGCATCACAGCAGACACTGTCACATCAACTGACTCTCGAGTTCACATACTGTTTCTGAAAGGAAGAAATGCATATTTATTTTAACATATGTGTGAATATGACCCTCTGCTCACCGTTTTTCACCCTAGAGTTCAACCACTGAGGATAAATAGGAGGTGGAGACATCCCCAGTGTACAGACCCCTGGTGGACCTAGCGACAATGGAGGGCAGGCACATTATCCTGACTGTTAGAAATTGGGTTTTTGGTTGGCAGACAGGTTACCCTCTGTCCAAGCAAGAACCCTCACACTAGTCAGGGTAAGTCACACACAATCCAAAATTAGCCTGTGCCCACACTCTGGTAGCTTGGCACGAGCAGTTAGGCTTAACTAAAAAGGCAACGTATAAAGTATTTGTGCAATAAATCATACAATACCACCATATAGCACCACAAAAATACACCACACGGTGTTTAGAAAAATATATAATATTTATCAGAGTAATTGTAGGTCAAAACAAATAAAGTTGCAATGTGAATTTGTAGAGATATCACTGAAAAGTGATATAAAGTGTCTTAAGTCTTTAAAAAGCAAACAAAGTCTCTTTCAAGCACAAAGTACCTGAGAGGGCCACAGAAGAAGAGATACGTGGAAAAATGGTGTGTGCGTCGATTTCTCCCCAGTACACACGGACTTGCGTCGTTATTATTCACGCGGTGAAGTTGTGCGTCGTTTTCCGGCGCGCGGACAGTCTCTTTCTGTGGATCGCGGGGATTACCAGATGTCCCGAGTTTGTGCGTGGATTCTCCTGCTTGTTTTCCGGCTGCGCTTCATTCTGCGGGGCTGCGCGTCGAAGTTTCGCTCTCACGGTAGGCGTCGCGTCACTTTCTCCTCTGGAGGTCGGACGGCATTGTCCTTGCGAGGCCGTGCGTTGAAGTTCCGGTCGTCCCGAAGGCGGCGCGTCGATCAGCGTCGGTGTGCGGCGTTGCCGCGGAACAAGCTGTGCGTCGAAAAGTTTGGCGCATGAAGCGTCCAAGTGAAAAAGAGAAGTCTTTTTGGTCCTGAGACTTCAGGGAACAGGAGGCAAGCTCTATCCAAGCCCTTGGAGAGCACTTTCACAGCCAGACAAAAGTTTAGCAAGGCAGCAGGCCAACAGCAAGGCAGCAGTCCTTTGTAGAAAGCAGACAGGTGAGTCCTTTGAGCAGCCAGGCAGTTCTTCTTGGCAGGATGTAGTTTCTGGTTCAGGTTTCTTCTCCAGCAAGTGTCTGATGAGGTAGGGCAGAGGCCCTGTTTTATACCCAAATGTGCCTTTGAAGTGGGGGAGACTTCAAAGAGTGGCTAAGAAGTGCACCAGGTCCCCTTTCAGTTCAATCCTGTCTGCCAGGGTCCCAGTAGGGGGTGTGGCAGTCCTTTGTGTGAGAGCAGGCCCTCCACCCTCCCAGCCCAGGAAGACCCATTCAAAATGCAGATGTATGCAAGTGAGGCTGAGTACCCTGTGTTTGGGGTGTGTCTGAGTGAATGCACAAGAAGCTGTCAACCAAGCCCAGCCAGACGTGGATTGTAAGGCACAGAAAGATTTAAGTGCAAAGAAATGCTCACTTTCTAAAAGTGGCATTTCTAGAATAGTAATATTAAATCCGACTTCACCAGTCAGCAGGATTTTGTATTACCATTCTGGCCATACTAAATATGACCTTCCTGCTCCTTTCAGATCAGCAGCTGCCACTTCAACAATGTATGAGGGCAGCCCCAATGTTAGCCTATGAAGGGAGCAGGCCTCACAGTAGTGTAAAAACGAATTTAGGAGTTTTACACTACCAGGATATATAACTACACAGGTACATGTCCTGCCTTTTACCTACACAGCACCCTGCTCTAGGGGTTACCTAGGGCACACATTAGGGGTGACTTATATGTAGAAAAAGGGGAGTTCTAGGCTTGGCAAGTACTTTTAAATGCCAAGTCGAAGTGGCAGTATAACTGAACACACAGGCCTTGCAATGGCAAGCCTGAGACAAGGTTAAGGGGGCTACTTAAGTGGGTGGCATAACCAGTGCTGCAGGTCCACTAGTAGCATTTAATCTACAGGCCCTAGGCACATATAGTGCACATTACTAGGGACTTATAAGTAAATTAAATAGTCCAATCAGGTATGATCCAAAGTTACCATGTTTAAAAAGGGAGAGAGCATATGCACTTTAGCACTGGTTGTGCAGAGTCTAAAAGCCAGCAAAACAGGGTCCAAAAAGTGGAGGGAGGCAGGCAAGAAGTTAGGGGTGACCACCCTAAGGCATGTCAGGTCTAACATGTGTCCCCCCCAGCTGAAAGTGGGGAGAGCTACCCGACCTCCTGGGAGCTCTCATCGCTAAGGCGGAAGTATCTGGAGAGACCAACAGCATTGGTGTTGTCAACCCCTGGGCGATGCTCCAACGTAAAGTCCATCCCCTGCAGGGAAATGGACCATCTCAAGAGTTTTGGATTCTCACCCCTCATCTGCATGAGCCATCTGAGGGGCCTGTGGTCTGTCTGAACCCGGAAGTGAGGCCCAAACAGGTAGGGTCTTAGCTTCTTCAGTGCCCAGACCACAGCAAATGCTTCTCTCTCAATAGCACTCCACCTTTGTTCCCGTGGTAATAGTCTTCTGCTAATAAAGACTACTGGTTGGTCTGAGCCCTCCTCATTCAGCTGTGCTAGAACAGCCCCTATGCCATGCTCTGAAGCGTCTGTCTGAACAATAAATTCCTGGGAGTAGTCAGGGGCCTTGAGCACGGGGGCCGTGCACATGGCTTCCTTCAGAGAATCAAAGGCTTTCTGACAGGCCTCTGTCCAATTCACCAACCTAGGTTGTTTCTCGGAAGTGAGTTCTGTCAAGGGGGACACAATGGTACCATAGCCCTTGACGAACCTGCGGTAGTATCCAGTGAGGCCCAAAAAGGCTCTCACCTCAGTCTGTGTTCTAGGTGGTTGCCAGGCCTTGATAGTTTCAATCTATGCCTGGAGCGGCTGCACCCTGCCACCACCTACTAGGTGTCCCAAGTACACCACGGAACCCTGCCCAATCTGGCACTTACTAGCCTTGATAGTCAGGCCTGCCTGTTGCAGGGCCTGAAGCACCTCCTTGAGGTGGAGCAGGTGTTCCTCCCAGCTGGAACTGTAGACAGCTATGTCGTCTAGGTAAGCTGCACAGAAGGCATCTTTACCAGCTAGGACCCCATTAACCAACCGTTGGAAGGTAGCGGGGGCATTTTTCAGGCCAAATGGCATCACCCGGAATTGGTAATGGCCATCAGGGGTGGAAAAAGTGGCTCTTTCTTTAGCCCCCTCAGTCAGGCCAATCTGCCAGTACCCAAAAGTAAGATCGAACGTACTCAGGAACTTGGCAGGGCCTAGCCTGTCAAAGAGCTCATCAGCTCAGGGGATGGGGTGAGCATCAGTCAGGGTGACTGAATTGAGACCCCGGTAGTCCACACAGAACCGGAGGTCTGGCTTTGCACCTGGGGCAGTAGCCTTGGGAACCAATACCACAGGGCTGGCCCAGGGACTACTGGATTTCTCAATAACCCCCAAAGTCAACATCTTGGAGACCTCCTCCTTGATGCTGGCCTTCACCTTATCTGACAACCTGTACATTTTGTTCTTTACAGGGGCACTGTCACCTGTGTCAATGTCATGCACACAGAGGTGGGTTAGTCCAGGAGTAAGGGAGAACAGGGGGGAGAACTGCTCTAACAGCTCATAGCAGTCCCCTCTCTGGGTTGGAGTCAGGGAGTCAGAGAGAATGACACCACCTACTGACCCATCCCCTTCTTTGACAGCGAGGAGGTCGGGGAGAGGTTCACTCTACTCTTCCATGCCCTCATCGGTGACTAGGAGCATACTGACCTCAGACCTCTCAAAGTGAGGTTTGAGCCGGTTGTGATGGAGGACCCTTAGGGGTTGCCTAGGGGTCTTGAGGTCTACTAGGTAAGTGGCCTCCCCTTTACGCTCCTTGATCTCAAAGGGGCCAGTCCAGCGGTCCTGGAGAGCCCTGGGCTCTACTGGCTCCATCACCCAAACTTTGTCTCCAGGTGAGAACTCAACTAGAGTGGCCTTCTGGTCGTACCACTCCTTCATCACCTCTTGACTGGCCTCGAGGTTACTCTGGGCCTGCTTCGAGAAGCGTTGGGTTTGTTTGTGGAGGGCCAGCATGTAGCTGACCACATCCTGGGGAGGGGCCTGGGGAGCTTTCTCCCAGCCCTCCTTAACGATGCTTAGGGGTCCCCTGACAGGGTGACCATAGAGAAGTTCAAAGGGGCTGAACCCCACCCCTTTCTGGGGCACCTCTCTATAAGCAAACAACAGACAGGGTAAGAGGACGTCCCAATTACGCCTCATGGCCTCAGTCAGGCCACCAATCATGCCTTTCAGGGTCTGGTTGAATCTCTCAACAAGCCCATTGGTTTGAGGATGATAAGGGGTGGTAAACCAGTAGGTCACCCCACACTCATCCCACAGGGTCTTCATGTATGCAGACATGAAGTTTGTGCCCCTGTCAGACACAACCTCCTTAGGGAATCCCACACGGGTAAATATTCCCAACAGGGCTCTGGTCACCACCTTTACAGTCACTGTTCTCAGAGGGATTGCCTCTGGATAGCGGGTGGCATGGTCCACCAAAACCAGGATAAACCTGTTGCCCAAGGCAGTTTTGGGATCCAAGGGACCAACAATGTCGATGCCCACCCTTTCAAAGGTGGTGCCAACGACTGGGAGTGGGAGCAGGGGAGCTTTAAGCTGTTTCCCTGCCTTCCCACTAGCCTGGCAGGTGGGACAAGCTCTGCAGAAGTTATCTGAGGCTTTCCTCATTCTGGGCCAATGAAAGGGGGTGTTAAGCCTGTCAAAGGTCTTTTCTTGGCCCAGGTGTCCTGCCAGGGGAATGTCGTGAGCCAGGCCTAGTAGGAATTTCCGGTAACACTGGGGGACCACCAGCACACGGTGTGCCCCAGGACCTTGAATCCTATGCTCACTGTAAAGGAGATCATTCTACCAGTAAATATGATGAGTGCCAGAGGCGTCACCTGCTGCGTGGTCTGTGGCCTGCTTCCTCAGACCTTCAAGGGTGGGGCATTCTTTCTGCGCCTTGCAGAATGCTTCTCTGGTTGGCCCCCCTCTACTTGCCAGCCAGCAAGTTCAGGTAGGTTACCCAGGGCAGCTATGTCCTCCCCGGTTGGCTCAGGGGCCCCCTCTTCCTCAGGGTCCTCGTCTAACACCGTGGGAACATTGGAGGCGGGTTTCCTGCGCCCCTGGCCCCCCTCTTTGGCAGCTGTCTGGGCCATCTTTCCAGGCTCCAGACGTCCTTGACTCCCTTCCCAGGCAGCCATGGATCGTGTGGTCATGCAGACCCACTCAGGTAACCCTAACATCTACAGGTGAGATCTGAGCTCTACTTCTTTCCAAGCAGTATGCTCAAGATCATTGCCTAACAGACAATCTACAGGCATGGTAGGACTCACAGCTACTTTCAGAGTACCAGAGACCCCCCCCCACTCAAAGGGAACCAGAGCCATCGGTAGGTGACTCTCACGATTGTCAGCGACTATGACCTGGTGGAATGTATTAGGGACTATCTGCTCTGTTGACACCAACTGACTCTGGATAGTAGTCATACTGGCTCCTGTGTCACGCAGAGCCTCCACCTTCTGCCCATTAATGGTGACCCACTGCCTGTACTTGGAAGTATTTCGGGGCATGTGGGCTTTGGGCACCATTTCTTTTTCTCCCAGGGACACTAGGGAAATCTCTACCTGCTCCCCAAAGCTATCTGGGTCCATCTCCCCCCCAAGCGACACACTAGTCAACCCAGGTGTCTGTCCGGTAGTGGACAGTGCCCTTTTGGAGCACTGGGGGTCGCCTTTATAGTGACCATACTGGTAACACGCCATACATTTGGGGTTGGATTTCCCTGACCTATCATATGTCCCTGGCTTTTTCCCAAATCTGGAGAAGGAATGGTTGCCACCCCCTCCCTGGGAATTCTTTTGGGGGCCTTTTGAGAGTTCCTTATCTGTAAGTTTATCTCCCCCCTCTTTCTTCTGTTGGGAACCCTGACCACCTTTGTGGGCGTCCCCCCCAGGTACCTTTTTGGACACTCTGGTGCTAACCCAGAGGTCCGCCTCCTCAGCAAGCTTCCTGGGATCAGTCAGCTTACTATCTACCAAGTGCTGGTGCAACTCTGTATAGGTAACATTGAGTATATGCTCTCTCAGAATCAAGCCATATAGCCCTTTATAATTATCTACTTTGTTGCCCTGCACCCATCCATTCAGTGCCTTATTGGAAAAGTCAAAGAAATCTACCCATGTTTGTGTGGTTTGTTTGGTGCTGTCCCTGAACCTCTGACGGTATCCCTCAGGGGTCAGCCCAAACTTGGCAAGTAAAGTGGCTTTCTGAAGTGGGTATGTGTTTTGATCAGGTTGATCCAATGTGAGAAGTGTGTCCCTCCCCAATGGCGGCACATAGCTACCCCCCATTGCCCTTCAGGAACCTCATGAGCCCTTAGTGCAACTTCATAAGCAGCTAACCATTTATCTATGTCATCTCCCACCACAAAACTGGGCACCACATTTTTGGGTATACAAACCTTCTTTTCTCCAGCAGGTCCTGTCTGTATGCTGCCACCATTATTACTGGATTCAGACTGTCTTGCCTTGATCTCCAGCTCCTTGAGACTCAGTTCATGAGCCAATAATAGTTTCTTTTCAGCCAAAGCTCTTTCAGCTCCCACCTGTTTGGCTGCTCTTTCAGCCTCAGCTTGCTTGGCTTCTCTCTCTGCCCTTCTTTCCTCTTGTTGAGCTTCAATTTTCAGTTTTGCCATTTGCAATTGGAACTCCCTTTCCTCTCTTCTTTCCTCTGCGGTCAGGCTTTGCACAGAGACACTGCTCCCTGATCTGGAAGGGTGCACAATTGCAGTGGTAACATCATCCACAGATAGCAACAAATCCTCTGAGGGGCCATTTTCTGGCTCCTCTTCCTCATCATCCTCTTCTAAATGGGCTTCTTCCCAGGCCCTCAGCGCCACTTGAAAGTCCTCCTTTTTGGAGGCCCCTTGGGTGGGTA
Source organism: Pleurodeles waltl (assembly GCF_031143425.1). Classification (NCBI taxonomy): domain Eukaryota; kingdom Metazoa; phylum Chordata; class Amphibia; order Caudata; family Salamandridae; genus Pleurodeles; species Pleurodeles waltl. Next base: position 296,840,164 of record NC_090440.1, read on the forward strand.
CCCTCATTGCCCTGCAGAACCCTCTTAGCTGTTTGACCTATATGTATCCAACAGGACTAGGTCAAAGTCTCCTATTTGAGACCCAGTCAGAGACATGTTGAGTGAGGATTTAGTTTTTGAAAATTGTCAGGAAAAACGAATTTGCAAAAAGAGATAAAAATCAAGTTGACCTTCAACTGTGGGTAGGTAGTGAAATACTCAGCTACTGTATGTCACTGCACAAATACAAGTCCTATCCTCACCGCTGATCACCAATGTTAGAAATGGGGTTTTTGGTTGGCAGTCAGGTTACCCTCTGTCCAAGCAAGAACCCTCACTCTAGTCAGGGTAAGTCACACACAATCCAAAATTAGCCTGTGCCACCCTCTGGTAGCTTGGCACGAGCAGTCAGGCTTAACTTAGAAGGCAATGTGTAAAGTATTTGTGCAATAAATCATACAATACCACCATATAGCACCACAAAAATACACCACACAGTGTTTAGAAAAATATATAATATTTATCAGGATAATTGTAGGTCAAAACGAATAAAGTTGCTATGTGAATTTGTAGAGATATCACTGAAAAGTGATATAAAGTGTCTTAAGTCTTTAAAAAGCAAACAAACTCTCTTTCAAGCACAAAGTACCTGGTTTGGAGTGGAAAATCTCCTCAGAGGGCCACAGAAGAAGAGATATGTGGAAAAATGGTGTGTGCGTCGATTTCTCCCCAGCACACACAGACTTGCATCGTTATTTTTCACGCGGGGAAGTCGTGTGTCGTTTTCCGGCGCGCTGACAGTCTCTTTCTGTGGCTCGCGGGGATTACCAGATGTCCTGGGTCTGTGCGTGGATTCTCCTGCTTGTTTTCTGGCTGCGCGTCGTTCTGTGGGGCTGTGCGTCGAAGTTTCGCTCTCACTGCAGGCGTCGCATCGATTTCTCCTCTGGAGGTCGGGCGGCGTTGTCCTTGCGAGGCCGTGCGTCGAAGTTCCGGTCGTCCCGAAGGCGTTGCGTCGATCAGCGTCGGTGTGGGGCGTTTTTCTCACCGTGGAACAAGCTGTGCGTCGAAAATTTCGCCGCACGAAGCGTCCAAGTGAAAAAGAGAAGTCTTTTTGGTCCTGAGACTTCAGGGAACACGAGGCAAGCTCTATCCAAGCCCTTGGAGAGCACTTTCACAGCCAGACAAGAGTTCAGCAAGGCAGCAGGCCAACAGCAAGGCAGCAGTCCTTTGTAGAAAGCAGACAGGTGAGTCATTTGAGCAGCCAGGCAGTTCTTCTTGGCAGGATGTAGTTTCTGGTTCAGGTTTCTTCTCCAGCAAGTGTCTGATGAGGTAGGGCAGAGGCCCTGTTTTATACCCAAATGTGCCTTTGAAGTGGGGGAGACTTCAAAGAGTGGCTAAGAAGTGCATCAGGTCCCCTTTCAGTTCAATCCTGTCTGCCAGAGTCCCAGTAGGGGGTGTGGCAGTCCTTTGTGTGAGAGCAGGCCCTCCACCCTCCCAGCCCAGGAAGACCCATTCAAAATGCAGATGTGTGCAAGTGAGGCTGAGTACCCTGTGTTTGGGGTGTGTCTGAGTGAATGTACGAGAAGCTGTCAACCAAGCCCAGCCAGACGTGGATTGTAAGGCACAGAAAGATTTAAGTGCAAAGAAATGCTCACTTTCTAAAAGTGGCATTTCTAGAATAGTAATATTAAATCCGACTTCACCAGTCAGCAGGATTTTGTATTACCATTCTGGCCATACTAAATATGACCTTCCTGCTCCTTTCAGATCAGCAGCTGCCACTTCAACAATGTATGAGGGCAGCCCCAATGTTAGCCTATGAAGGGAGCAGGCCTCACAGTAGTGTAAAAACAAATTTAGGAGTTTTACACTACCAGGACATATAACTACACAGGTACATGTCCTGCCTTTTACCTACACAGCACCCTGCTCTAGGGGTTACCTAGGGCACACATTAGGGGTGACTTATATGTAGAAAAAGGGGAGTTCTAGGCTTGGCAAGTACTTTTAAATGCCAAGTCGAAGTGGCAGTATAACTGCACACACAGGCCTTGCAATGGCAAGCCTGAGACAAGATTAAGGGGGCTACTTAAGTGGGTGGCATAACCAGTGCTGCAGGTCCACTAGTAGCATTTAATCTACAGTCCCTAGGCACATATAGTGCACATTACTAGGGACTTATAAGTAAATTAAATAGTCCAATCAGGTATGATCCAAAGTTACCATGTTTAAAAAGGGAGAGAGCATATGCATTTTAGCACTGGTTAGCAGTGGTAAGGTGCGCAGAGTCTAAAAGCCAGCAAAACAGGGTCCAAAAAGTGGAGGGAGGCAGGCAAGAAGTTAGGGGTGACCACCCTAAGGCATGTCAGGTCTAACACTGACCTACAGACTTGATAGGGCCACAATCCAAGAACTGTGTGGCCAATTGGAGACAGACCTGATTTCAGCTATCCACAAGCCCACAGGTATCCCCCCTCTAGTGCAGGTCCTGTCAGTGCTCCATTTCGTGGCAAGTGGTTCCTTCCAAGCAACAGTGGTCATGGCATCAGGGATGTCTCAGCCAATGTTCTCCAACGTGGTGACCTCAGTAAAGGCTGACTTTAATGCACTGGGACATATCCACAACATAATTGATGCCATTGATGGTACACATATTGCATTTGCCCCCCCCCCCCCGGAGAATTGAACAAGTGTTCAGGAATAGAAAAAGCTTTCACTCTCTGAATGTGCAGATGGTGTGTTTTGCAGATCAGTACATCTCCCATGTCAATGCCAAGTATCCTGGCTCTGTGCATGAGGCCTTTATCTTGAGGAATAGCAGCATTCAATATGTGATGTCTCAACTCCAGAGGCACCAGGTGTGGCTAATAGGTGAGCCCATGGTCCCCACCCAGTTGATGTAGGTATATGGGGGTGGGTTTGGCCCTAAGGGTGAGTGTATGGCTAACATGTATCCCTCGATATTTACAGGTAACTCTGGTTACCCCAGCCTCTCATGGCTACTGACCCCAGTGAGGAATGCCAGGGCAAGGGCAGAGGAACGTTACAATGAGGCATCTGGGTGAACAAGGAGGATCATTGAGAGAACCTTTGGCCTCCTGAAGGCCAGATTCTGGTGCCTCCATCTGACAGGTGGATCCCTGTACTACTCACCAAAGAAGGTGTGCCATATCATCGTTGCATGTTGCATGTTGCACAATCTGGCCTTGAGACGCCAGGTGCCTTTTCTGCAGGAGGATGAGGCTGGAGATGGTCATGTGGCAGCGGCAGAGCCTGTGGACAGTGACAAAGAGGAGCAGAGGAAGAAGATGTGGACAACAGAAGTACACTCATTCAACAGTACTTCCAGTGACACACAGGTAAGACACTGTAACTTCACCTTCCATTGCAGTATTGTGTTTGACATTGAACATGGCAGCCTGATTTCCCTATTTCTGTGACCACTTACTGTACCCTTGGGCATCTCTATTTTCAGATCTCTGCGCCCCACTCTTGCTCCTGGTGTGTTTACTGCTGCCCACTACAGGTTATACCTATGTTAATATTATAGTAGATTAGAAATGAAATGTTTACAGTTTGTGGAACTAATACATTTGTCATATAATCCACAGACTCCATACTTGAATTTGTTCAAAGGGTGTTTATTTATGTGCTAATAAGTGGAGTGGGTATTGCAATGGGCTGGGTTGCTGATGGAGGAAAGTCCAGGGTAGAGTCCAGTCTATTGGCATCACAGGTGCATTGTCCAAGGGGGCATATGAAGGGGAGCAATGGCAGTTCAAGGTGGACAGGGTGACAGAGTGGGACACAAGGGTGACAATTAGGAGAGTCTTATTTCCTGGCGGGGTCTTGGCAATGTTCTCTGGCTTCTGCCTGGGACAGTGTGGCTAATGTCAGGGGCCCGTAGGTGTGCCACTGCCTCCCTCATGGTGTTGGCCATGTCTGCCAGCACCCCTTCAATGGTGACCAGGGTGGTGTGGATGTCTTTCAGGTCCTCTCTGATCCCCAGGTACTGTCCGTCCTGCAGCCGCTGGGTCTCCTGCTACTTGGCCAGTATCTGGCCCATGGTCTCCTGGGAATGGTGGTATGCTCCCAGGATGTTTGTGAGTGCCTCCTGGAGAGTGGGTTCCCTGGGCCTGTCCTCCCCCTGTCGCACAGCAGTCCTCCCAGCTTCCCTTTGTCCTGTGCCTCTGTCCCCTGAACCGTGTGCCCACTACCACTGACCCCAGGTCCCTGATTGTCCTGGGTTTGTGGGGTTGCCTGGGGTCTCTGTAGTGGTGGACACACTGCTGATTGCCGTGTCCTGGGGACAGTGGCATGGGCCCGCTGGGTGGGTGCTGTGGTGGTGTTTCCTGAGGAGGGAGGCTCTGTGGTGGTATGGGACTGTGGCAGGGTAACCGACTGTCCATGGGCCCCTGATGGGCCAGGTTGGTCATCGTGATCCAGACGTGCAGAGGTGCTGTCATCACTTTGGGCCTCTTTGGGGGGGACTGGATGTTGGTGGCAACTCCTCTCCTGTAACGTTGAGTAGGGGTCCTGTGGGGATTCAAATGCAGTGTCATTGTATCTGCGTGTGCCATCTTGTGCATGGTTGTGTTGCCCTGTATGGTTGTGATTGCCCTGTCAGCTTTGCATTGTGTGCGTGGTGATTTTGTGGGCTAGGTGATTCTCTCTAATGGGCATGCTGTGGTGATGGGTGTCCATGCAGGTCTGAGATTGAGGTCCATGGATTGTTGTGGCATGCAGGGCTTGGTATTGGGATGGGTGGGTTGTGATAGTCGGGTATGTGTGTGGTGGTGGGGTGATGGGGGTATGGGTAGGGGTGGGAGCTTGTGATGGCATGCAGGAAGGGTGGGGGATAAGGTAGTGAAGATTTGACTTACCAGAGTCCAGTCCTCCTGCTACTCCTGCGAAGCCCTCAGGATGCATGATCGCCAAGACGTGCTCCTCCCATGTTGTTAGTTGTGGGGGAGGAGGTGGGGGTCCACCGCCAGTCCTCTGTACAGCTCCCTGGTGTCTTGCAACCATGGAATGCACCTTCCCACGTAGGTCGTTCCACCTCTTCCTGATGTCATCCCTTGTTCTGGGGTGCTGTCTCATGGCGTTGACCCTGTCCACGACTCTGTCATAGCTCCATCTTCCTTGCAATGGGCGTCTGCTGTGATCCAAATAGCTGTGGCTCTACCCGGATGATTTCCTCCACCATGACCCTTAGCTCCTCCTCTGAGAACCTGGGGTGTCTTTGGGGTGCCATGGATGTGGTGTGAGTGGTAGGTGTGAGGATGTAAGGGGTGATGTGTGGGGTGATGTTTTGGGGTGTGTAGTGTGAGATGCGTGGATGGTATATGGGTGATGGTGTTCTGTGGCTCAGATTGAGTGGGTGCTCCTGGCTTGTGTCTCTCTTTGTTGGCAATCTTTTTTTTCATAGAAAGGGTTGTGGGTAATGTGGGTGTGTGTTTTATATTGGATTGGGTGTGTGGGTGTGGTGTGTGTATGAGTGTCAGGTGTGTGTATTTTGAATTGTCCAATGTGGTGTTGTTTTGTAAGTGTGTGTGTATTTTGAGCGCAACGGTGTGTACCGCCAATGGTTTACCGTGGTTAAAAGACCCCCACAGTGATTCGTGTGTCCTGATACTGTGGACGTATTCCGGTTGGCGTAACGGTGTGGGTTTTGGTACCGCCAATTTATCACTGACCTTTGGTGGGGCGGACTTGTGTGGGTGTCTGTATAATGGCTGATCTCTCTGTTTGGGTCATAATACCCGTAGCGGTATACCGCCACGGTCACGGTATGTTGCCGGCCGTCAGCACGGCAATATCTCTTTCCCTCTCACTTACTTTCTGTCTCTCTTACAATCGATTTCTCCCACTCACTCACCCACTCAGACGCTTACACACCCACTCACAGACCCACTCAGATACCTACTCACCCATTCAAAGACCCACTCAGACACTGATGCACCCACTCACATATCCCATGACACCCTCATGCACCCACTCACAGACCTGCGCACACACTGACGCACCTACTAAAACACTGGTGTATGCACTCTCACACCCAGACAGACAATCTGACAGCCACCCCAGATACACCCTCTCACACCCAGAGAAGCCTTGGCCAACTCCTGCAGCACAGCAAAAGTGCTCTGCACAGCATGGGGCTGCAGCGTCTGGCTGCAGGCCAGGTCTTGCGGGCAATCTCCCCTGCACACGGTGAAGACTGTGGACAGTGCAAGAATTGGTGCTTATATGGAGCTGTCCTCAGGGTGTGGATGGAGGCCAGGCGGTGGTTGGATTAACGTATGGTAATAAAAATTTCTATATGTTAAAAAATACATCTAAATTCACTGAAAAAAAAGGTTACGGGGACGTTATAGTTAGGTAATAGAATTAAAATAACCCATAGAAATTCACTTGAAAAACAAAGGTTAAAGGGACGGTATAGTTAGGCTTACATTTCAAACATACAAAACCATAGAAATTCACCAGTTAGAGTTACCTCAAGTAACTATAATTTTGTCCCTAAGGTAACTAAAACTTGCGTCCTCGCCTTGCATTGCTAATTAACCCACAAATTAAGACACTTATGCCATCTTTCATAAAATCATTGATAATATGAATTAAATATTTGCAGTAAAATGTTTGACTAAAAAACTGTGCACGGTGAGGGTGCGAGTTATAGTTATCTTAGGAGACGAGTTATAGTTACCTGAGGTAATTCTAACTATAACTAGTGAATTTCTATGGTTTTGTACGTTTAAAATGTGAGTCTCACTATAATGTCCCTGAAACCTTTGTTTTCTTTAAGTGAATGTAAATATATATATACAGTGTGAAATTCCAATAAAACGCCACAAAAAGATCGCACTCTAAGGCTTCGTTTTCCACAGCAATGTATTGACATGCAACGTGTTTTGACCTTCCGGTCTTCGTCTCGGCGCCTGAGTCTCAAGTACACCATCACCCAATAAAAATAGTAGTGATTAGTAGACATAGAAAAATGTTTCCACCTGATTCATTTTTCACTATAGTATAAAAAAAAACATATTTTAACATATTGTGTGCACTGAAGTGAACAATATACAAAACAAATTAGGAAAACTATTTTGTAATACATAAATAGAACCCAATGAATTAACAACAAATGTTGGCCTTAATATTGAGGTCCATCTTTTAAGAATGTAGCAATTGCTGATAAATAACATGTGGATGTTGCCCTAAGCCAAGCGGCTATTTTCACAGAATTGGTTGTTTCTTTTAAGTATCTATAACGATCACCACAAAATCCATATGTAAAGACAATCTAACCGGAAGATAGTACAAATAATACAAAAAAGAGAAAGAAAATAAATTCCAAATAGGCGGTGTCAAGAAAGGTTGCACTCAACTGGCATTGGGTACTGGCCCGGTGGCCATGAAAATAAACTTCACCGTGTGTTGTTATAAGTTCCGGGCATATGTATTTAATCCTTACATGCATATAAACAAACACATACAGTTCCAGATTCAAGCCAAAGGCCACTACACATCCAGTAACATCAATCATTGTAGAGAACAAGTAAAATAAAATTAGAAGAGAAAACAACTTTACTAATGTAAAAACATAAAGCAAAAACATAAAATTGAACAGAAAACAATGGGAGTTTTCATTGGACTTCTTTCAACAGTATCATAGACAAACGCATCCATTATTAAATAAGTTAAATTGCTGTGGAAAACGGAACCTTGGAGTGCGAGGTTTTTGTGAAGGTTTATCGGAATTTCACTGTGAATTGTACTGAAATACAGTGCTACATATGTACGATTATTTTGAAGAGTTGATGACTCTATGCCACTTTCTACTTATGAACTGATAAATGACTCATCCTTTATGGGCAACATATACAATAGGCATAAAGAATGGATCCATGCAGACCCAGTTAAGGAACCATCAATTGCTTAAGGTACCTATCCATGTAACTATCCGTTTGTGTCTTTGTATATTCTGCCATACATGTGTGGCTGTATTTTTGTTAACTGCAATTATATGTGTTTTTCCTTCGTAGGTTGGATGTGATTCTATGCTGGTCATGCATGTGTTTTATATATGTGTGTGTAGCTGTCTGAGAGCTGTGTACATTGGCACTCTCAGACCTGGCATCCTGAGCATGGTTGCCCCGTACTTCTTGTCTTCAACCCTCTGTTTTGCTGACTTCATTTTTGCAGGCTTTAGGTGTCTGTTAACCAGTGCTAAAGTGCTTGAGCTCTTTCCCTCCTAAAACATGGTGGAACTGGCTTATAACCAATTGTCATATTTAATTGACTTTTAAATCGTCAGTGAAGAGGCACAACTTGTGCAGCAGGCCGGTAAATTGAATTCAGCACTGACCAGTTCTGTACCCAGCTAAGGGTGTGTAGTTACGCGGACCAGGGCAGCGCATCATGTGGTCTGTAATACTCATCACTGCTTACTCCCTTCAAGTAAACCATCCCATGCTCCATTGCTACTCTACAAACGAATTCACTATGTACTGCATATAGTCCTGTGCTCCTCCAATTCACAACAGCGTGCGTCCTCCGCTGCACAACATAATTTGCTCCAGTAATACATCTCACCTTGTGTACTGCTTACCACACAAAGTGTTGTATGCAAGTTGACCCGTGTCCATGGGTGCTTTTCTCATTTCTGATATAGGTTCGAGGGTGTCTGGGGTGCGTTTGGTTGTTATGTGTGTGCATATTTTATGTGTATATGCGTTTACCAAGGCTGTTCTTTCAGTGTGCAAGCATTAACGATAAGCTAACACTATTGTCATTATTAATGCTTGTTAATCTTGCTTTCAAAAAGTAAAAAGTGCTAATTCTCAAGTAGTCACTGGTCATGATTTTGCTGGAGTATATACATATGTATTGTGCAATTAATATACTGTGTCAATTTTGAATATGTGATATTTTAATTGAGACCCTGTAAGGTGCTAGGTCAATAGGGTCTATTAACTGTATGACCTTCATGGGGAGGTGAGGTCTGTCAGCAGTGCAAATGGCGCAAAGGCACAGAGACTGTGATGGAGAGTGATGAGCCCACTGCACCACAATTACAGATTTATTTTTTAAATTTCCAAATCGGTGAATAGAGACCCATTTTCTTTTTGCATTGAGGCCAATAGCATCCTTGCTAGGCAACCTTAGTCTCGGTATTCGTACGTTCCCATTATCCTCGACAATGTTTTTCTTGTAAACGGAAGCCAATATGTAAGGTATTATATCTGAATTAAGTGTTGCGTTAGTGCTGTATAGGAAACTGAATTGTAAATAAAATTGAAATGAAAATGTATGTTCATGGTATGAGAAAATGTGTCAAAATTGCCTTAAAAGATTCTGGTAATGGCTGAAAGCAGCTTCTTTTCTCGTCAATGTACATCACGCCAATTGTTTCCTCATTTTCCATTTTTCACAATGGTTGACAGCTATCTCCCATTCTGTAGGAAAAGTCATAAAATATATGTATAAGTTGTCATGTGATGTGGGGGATGCAACATGGTTCTGGAAATGTCATGGCGGCGTAATAATTTTATTGTTACAAACATTTTATAGGAGATGACTGTTTGTAGCACCGACATGCAGTATTTATTCCTCATCCAGCTCAGAAAGCACGTAAGTGCTGGCAGTTATCATTGCGCGTCTCCGAAGACCAGTGGTGTACGCATGAGCACTGGGAATGAGGTAGTGCTATGAAACAGAAGTTGACAGCAGTGGAGGTATGCCGAGCACAATGCATACGTTTACGGCTAAAGTCTTTAAACCCTTTAAAGTCTGCTGCTGTTCCTTGCTTTGGAAATGTATTTTCTGTTACTTCTAGATAATATTGAATTAATGGAAGAATTCAAAGGCAAACATATAATTCGTGAATAACCGAGTAGTGTCACTCAACTTAAAATGAAACAATCACTTTGAGTCAGGCTTACTTACGGTAAGGAAATGTTGCTACCGAGTCGCCTGTAATGTAAATGTGATTCACAACATAGGCAATTACCGCGCAGAAGGTTGTGCTGAGTGCATATATTATGCACAGCACAACTGGAAATGAGGAAATACATAGGGAAATGTCCAAGCAGTGATCAAGGACATAGATTGCAATTAGGTAGCTAACCGCAAAGTAGTTTTAGTGGTGGTCAAAAACTTGATTTTTAACTTCTAAATGGTTCCCAGCTCACCTCTTGTACAATATTAATGGTACCTAAATATACACTCTTAAAATTAGCATAGTTGACATTCGTTTTTAAATATTTTAACCTTACAAACACGTGTGTGCGTTATGGCGGGTAATTTAGTACACAAGGCAAGGGAATTTGTGCCTAAAGATAGTTTTAAGATACCTCATGAGTGAGCTACACGTGTGTGTTATGGGCAGACTTCCCGACTCTGAAACTGTGGAACCAGGCTTGAGTCTTGGCGTTGGCTGAACATCCTGTAATTTTTGGTTTGCTCATGTAAAATGCTCTAATGCCTTTGGCTCAAGTTCGCACTAAATGAAACTGCCAAAAAATACAATAAAATAAAAAAAATGGTTAATTTATGCATATAAACCAATCAGCCTAAATGTACTTTAGCAGAATGTGCATCAGCACAGAAGTGATCAGTGTGTTTGTTATTGGTATCTTCAGCACATATATTACCTCAAAATATCTTCAAATTAGTTCATGATTTGCTGACAACAAAGCTTAGAAACACAGGGCAATAATTTAGGATGACCAGATTTTGAAGCAAAATCCGGGACAGGTCAGACATGAAAGTAGGATAAAGCCTTTAGTATTAGTTCTATGTCTGGCCTATCCCATTTTTTGCATTGCCTTTAAAAAGTCATATATATGTTAGCAATAGGGTCTCTAGTTGGCAGAGGCATACACCATTGTCCAAGGATACCACAGGGTAAGTGACAACACAATTCAAATTATTCTGTGCCCACCCTCCTGTACCTTTACACAGAGCAGTCAGGCTTAACTTAGAAGAATAAATGTAAAGTATTTGTTGAATAACTTATACAATAGCACAGTGAAAACATCACAAAAGTACACCACACTAATTTAGAAAAGTAGATAATCTTTATCTGACAAAAATAAGGTCAAAGTGTCAAAAATCCAATGTGTACAAGCCAAGATATGAATTTTTAAAGATTAAATGCAGTAAAGCGGTTAGAAACGCAATAGTTCCAACTGGGGCTATCACAACGTTGTTGATGGAGTCGTTCCTAATAGTCCGACACCACCAGCGCCGGTCATGAATTCACACGGTCCTCCAGGGATCGTACCTTTGAAAATGAAGAGCCAAAGATACTGCACGGAGTTGGGGAGGTGAGGCATCGCTGGAGCCAGTGTGGTGTCAGTCTCTTATGGTGTCTGGGGAGGTGAGACGTCAGTTACATATTTGGAGGCAGGGGAGACGAGGCATTGGTTCCATCTGGTTTCAGGGGAGCTGATGCGGTGTTGATTGTGAGGTATTGGTTCCTTGCGACCCGACGGGGGTCGATTAATCCAATCGGTCAAGACGTGATGTGTCAACTTTGCAGTGTCATGATCACATTGAGAGATGTCAGTGGCATCACAGCAACATCAGACCTGCTTTGCAGGCCGCGGTCAATGAGGACCACAGGGCAGACACCGGTGCTGGCTTCACTGAAGTCAGTGAACTAGCTAAAAGCTAGTAGGTGAAGTTTTTATAGGCCCTGAGACTTCAGAACAGAAGGAAAGGTCAATCCAAGCCTTTGGAGAGCATTTTTGAAGGAAAGCAGAGTCCTTCCAGCAGAGTCAGGTGCCAACAGGAAGCAGGGCAACAAGCAGGGCAGCAGTCCTTTGAGCAAAGCAGTACAGATGAGTCGTTTGTCCAGCCAGGCAGTCCCTCTGATAGACTTCAGGTCCAGAAGTGTCTGATTTGGGGGGGTCAGAGACCCAGTGTACATACCCAAAAATGCCTTTGAAATGGGTCAAACTTCAAAGAGTGGTTTGAAGTGTAAAAGTTCCCCTTTCAGCCCAGTCCTGTCTGCCAGGATCCCTGTGGGGGGTTATCAGTCCTTTGTGTGAGGTCAGGCCGCCCTTCCTGCCCAGGGAGAACCATTCAATATGCAGAGGAATGCGAATGTGACTGAGTGTCCTGTGTTTTTGGCTCTCTGGGTGCACAAGGGGAGCTGACAACAAGCACAAACCAAACGTGGATTTGAGGCAGGCTGTAAGGCATGGATGGCAATAAGTGCAAAGAAATGCCCATTTCTAAAAGTGGCATTTCTAAAATAGTAATATTAAATCCAGCTTCACCACTTAGCAGGATTTTCTGTTACCATTCTGGCCATACAAAACATGACATGGCTACTCATCTCAGATCAGAACCTACCTTAAAAGTATATAAGGACAGTTCTAATGCTGGCCTGTAGGAAGAGCAGGCCTCACAGTAGTGACAAACGGACTTGTGAGTTTTTCACTACCAGGACATGTAAAACATATGCGTACATGTCCTGCCTTTTAGTTACATAGCACCTTGCCCTATGGGTTACCTAGGGCCTACCTGAGGGGTATTTTATATGTAGAAGAAGGGGAGTTTAAGGCTTGGCAAGTAGCTTTAACTGCCACTTCAAAGTGGCAATGAAACTGCACACACAGGCCTGGCACATGACAGGCCTGAGACATGGTTAAGGGACTACTTATGTGGGTGGCACAATCAGTGCTGCAGGCCCACTAGTAACATTAGATGTAAGGCACTGGGCATATCTAGTGCACTTTACTAAGGACTTAGAGGTAAATTAAATATGCCAATTGTGTAGGAGCCAATGTTACCATGTTTAGGGGAGAGAGCACATGTACTTTAGCACTTATCAGCAGTGGTAAAGTGCAAAGAGTCCTAAAACTAGCAAAAACAGGGAAAGAAAAAATTGAGGTAGGCAGGCAAAAAGTTGTGGGATGACTACTCTAAGGCTGTCAGGTCTAACATGTTCTCCCCAGATGATAGTGGGGAGAGCTATCCACCCACTTGGGAGCTCTCATCATTTAGGCAGAAGAATCTGGAGAGACCATCAGCATTGGCATGGTCAGTCCCCGGGCAATGCTCAACCACATAGCCCATTCCACGTAGGGAGATGGACCACCTCAAGAGTTTAGGATTTTCACCCCTCATTTGCATGAGCCATCTGAGAGGCCTGTGATCTGTCTGGATGAAGAAGTGAGTCTCAAACAGGTATGGTGTCAGCTTTTTCAGTGCCCAGACTACAGCAAATGCTTCTCTTTCATTGGCACTCCACTTCTGTTCCAGTGGAAGTAAACTCTTGCTAATGAAAGCTTCTGGTTGGTCTAGACCCTCCTCATTCATCTGTGCTAAGACTGCCCCATGCCATGCTCTGAAGCGTCCATCTGCATTATGAATTCCTTGGAGTAATTGGGGCCCTGAATACAGGTGCTGTGCACATGGCTTCCTTGAGAGAATCAAAGCTTTCTGACAGGTCTCTGTACAGGCCACCAACCTGGTCTGCTTCTTACAAGTTAGCTCAGTTAAGGGGGTGACAATAATGTCATATCCCTTAACGAATCTTCTGTAGTAATCAGTGAGGCCTAGGAAGGCTCTTACTTCAATTTGGGTTTTAGGTGGTTGCCAAGCCATGATTGTTTCAATCGTGGCCTACAAGGGCTGTACCTTGTCACCATCTACCAGCCGGCCCAAACACACTATGGAACCCTGCCCACCCAGGCACTTACTGGCCTTGATTGTCAGTCCTGCCTGTTGCAGGGCCTGGAGCACCTCATGGAGGTGGAGCAGGTGTTCCTCCAAGCTGGCACTGTAGACAGCATTGTTGTCTAAGTCGGCGGCATAGAATGCATCTTTACCAGACAGGACCCTATTAACAAACCATTGGAAGGTAGCAAGGTCATTCTTCAAGCCAAAGGGCATTGCCTAGAATTGGTAATGTCCCTCAGGGGTTGAAAATGCTCACCTCTCTTTGCCCCCTCAGTCAAGGCGATCTGCCAGTACCTTGATGTCAAATCAAAGGTATTGAGGAATTTTGCAGCACCTAGCCTGTCAATGAGCTCATCAGTTCTGGGGATGGAGTGTGTGTCAGTCTTGGTGACGGAATTGAGCCCTTGGAAGTCCACACAGAACCGAAGTTCTGGTTTAGCACCCTGTGGAGTGCCCTTTGGTACCAATACCATTGGGCTGAACCAGGGACTGTTAGAGGTTTCAATCACCCTTAAAGCTAGTATCTTGGCAACTTCCTCCTTTATACTGGCTTTCACCTTATCTGACAACCTTTCATTTATGTTCTTTATAAGGAGGCTGTGTTCTGTGTCAATGTCATGGACACACAAATGTGTGAGTCCGGGGGTGAGGGAGAACAGGGAGGCAAACTCCCAGCAACTGGTAGCAGTCAACCCTCTGATCTAGTGTCAGGGAGTCAGAGAGGTTGACACCCTCCACTGACCCATCACTTTCCTGTGCAGAGAGGTGAGGTTCACTCTCCTCCTCTGCACACACAGTCTTGACAAATGGCAGGTGTGAGACAAGGTTAAGGGGCTACTTATGTGAGTGGTACAATCAGTGCTGCAGGCCCACTAATAGCATTTAAATTACAGGCCCAGGGCACATCTAGTGTGCTTTACTAGGGACTTAGAGGTAAATTAAATATGCCAATTGGGGTGGAACTGATGTTACCATGTTTAGGGGGAAGAACACATGCACTTTAGCACTGATCAGCAGTGAAAACAGTGTCAGACAAATGTAGGGAGGCAGGCCAAAATTTTGGGGGTGACCACCCTAAGGCTGTCAGGTCTTACAATATATATATGTGCTAGGTCTGTCAATCTCATAAATATGCGTATACACAAACCCAAACGTACATAGCTTAACCAATCATAGGACCTTCACTCTACACCCGCTGCCCCCTCCTCACAATTCTGTGGTTCTTCTGGGAGCAGGCAGGGACCTCTTCCTGTGATGCCTGGCAGAAACAGATAAATTATTTCAGACTTCAAAGGCTCTGAAAGGAGAACATACCTCTAAATTCTCACAGTATGACCTGACCTTTGTCTCAAAAACCAGGACAAGTATTTAAAATTAACATAAGTGTTGAGACACTGGGCCAGTCTTTTGAAAACCAGGACTGTCCGGGAAATACGGGGCATCTGGTAGCCCTACAATAATTGCCTTTTTGTGTTTCCATGTTATGTTGTTGAAAAGATGCACGCCATATGTGGTCTGATCTTTAACTGCCCTACCTTGAAATCGACCTCAGCTTTATTGCTAATAAACAATTGGCCAATCACTAGTATTACCTAGGGTTTGTGGGATTCTGGAGCTGCAGGAGAAAAAACTCTGCAACCTTACTATTTTTATAACTAAAAATATTAGGGGTTTTAGTTATTTATTTTCTGATCCATGCCACTGTCCCTTGCTAAAATTGCTTTTTTGAGTGAGAGTCTTCTAAAAAGAGACTTTCCACAGATGTGTATATGGACAAAATAAATCATAATTTCACACAGATTGACATTATAACTTGAACCTCCACTACGAATACAGACATATTTATAGATGAATGATGTAATCATCATGTCTTAATGAACTAATTTAACGGTAATCAATTAATCCCTTACAACACCTTCAATAACAGTTGTTTTCCTTGTTTGTATGTAAAGGGTAATCATGGAGTTTACAGAATTGTAGCTGATACAATGGGGAAGTTGTGCTCTTTTTGGAGGAGCTGAAGCTCCTGGGCATAAGGAGCTGATGCACCTAATATGTATCTTTTGAAAAGCCTGGCAGAAATAGGGATGAAAATTAATTGAATAGCATCAAAGTACCAAATTGGTAGAAGATTTCCTGTGTTTTGCTAACCTAGGGAAGGTAGACTGGAATTTCCCATGATCAGTAAGGGGTTAAGGCTATGACCTGTATTTAACTAGTTCCCCTTCTCCAGATAGTCCTTTAGTCCTTTTCTGAACCTTGAGCAATAGGAGAGTGCTGCATTATAGATTAGCACTATTATTTTTGGCACTTTCTGCTTTTGAGTCAACCCAAGGAACTTAGGGGGTCATTACAACCCTGGCGGATGGCAGAGAACCGGCGGTAAGACGGCCAACAGGCTGGCGGTCTTACCTTGGTGAATTATGACCATGGCGGTTACCACCATGGTCATCCGCCGGTTCTCCGTCCCGCCCGCCAGTGCGGAAATGACCGCCAGGCTGGAGCCCAACGGCCATCAGTATACCGCCGGCGGTATTTGGACCCGGCTTACCGCCGTGGATTTCAGCGGTTTGAACTGCCATGAAATCCATGGTGGTAAGCACTATCAGTGCCAGGGAATTCCTTCCCTGGCACTGATAGGGGTCTCCCCCACCCCCCACCCCCACCCCGACTCCCTCCCCTACACCCCCCACCAACCCTGCCACCACCCAAAGGTGGCAGGGCCCCCTCCCCACCCCGACCCCCAACATAACATCACTCACACACACCCGACATGCATGCAGGCACCACCAACACACACACGCACACACCCCGACATACATGCCCACAGCCACACACACAGTCAGGCACGCACACCCACATTCAAACATACACACACACATCCATACAGACATACCCACAGCCATACCTGCACTCATTCCCATACACACAACACTCCTGCAAGCATACACGCACTCACACACCCCCTCTACATACACAGACGCACACCCCCATGCACCCACACAACACCCCCCCACCCCCTCCCCTAACGGACGATCGACTTACCTTGTCCGTTGATCCTCCGGGAGGGGACAGGAGCCATGGGGGCAGCTATGCCGACAACTCCACGCCAAAAGAACACCGCCACGGCGAAGCACAGGACGTGATTCGCTGGGCTGTGTTCTGTTGGCGTGGCGGTGGAGGTGGAGCAACCTCCACTTCCCCGCCGCCTGCAAGTATGGCTGTTGGCGGCTCTCCGTCGGAATAACGACGGAGAGCAGCCAACAGTCATATTACGCCGAGCGGCAAACCGCCTGCACAGGCGGTCTTCCGCACGGCGGTCCCTCTGCGGTCTTGCTAGAAGACCGCCGAGGTCTTAATGACCCCCTTAATAACTGGAATTGGTTAAGTGTTTTCTTCCTGTTTATTGCAGGACTCTGCACACCGATAAACCAAATTTAATGCACATTTAACATTGATGCAATTGTATACACTTTATGTTGCTATGCGCTGTATGTTGTGTATACTTTTTTCATTTTTTAGCTCTCAGTTACAGATGGCTTAAATCGTCTTTAGGCAGACCTGTTATTTCCATTACAAACCATAGACTTAGAATGGAATTTTTGGTCAGCCCAGGTTCTTGATTGGATAGCTTTGTTGCCTAACTCAATTATCTGCTACTGATTTCATGGCTTCCTCCCAAATGTTGCGTTTGTCCCATCCAGGAGCATTTCCGTCTTACATTGTTCTGACAGATTGAGTCACATTTGTTCACTGCATACTTTTTTTAACTGTATCTGAATTGTTTTTCAAAAGAAAAAAAAAAGAAAACATGCAGTGCATAACTGTTCCAAACACATATTCTCATAACTTACATTTTGTTCACACTGACAATCTTCAGTGGGATACATCAGGAGGCAATAGCAGCATGTATGCAGGACGAATTGTAAAGATGAAATGAAGTGCAAGACATCAAATGTGACCGGACCCTACAAAAGCAACATGCTGTTAAACAGTCTAATACTTTAGACTAATTCGGTCGTCTTGAATGATCCATAACAAGAGTAATAGTTCTAGATTTTACGGAACGGATACGGGCTTTACGGCGGGAGAACATGGCACGCGGCAGTACGGCCGCGTGCTGAACGCTCACCTGAGCTCCCCGGTCGAGCGCCGAGATTTTCTTCCTCCCTCGGGCTTCGGAGCGGTCCTGGAGAGCTGGATGTTGCCGGGGGACCTCCTTTACCTTCTTTAGCCAAAAACAGTGTCGGGGGTGGCAAGCTGGATTCGTGCCGCCCTGGAGCTCCGTAGGAGCCACCGAGTAATATCCTGCGTTCCCCTCCGGGGGAGCAAGGGCAGAGTCAGCACTGGTTGTGCTGCAGCCCCAACGACGGAGACACTGGAGGCAGGGAAGGCAGTTGGAGGGGGAAGGAAGCCTGTGGGCCCAGGGGACCGCCATTGGACGGTAAGGGCCCCCACAGGAAAACAAAGGGGGACCCCTAAGAGAGGTAAAACGACTTCTCTTTTTAAATCAAGTTTACGCTTAGACTCAGCCTTGGGCTTTGAGGCTGGAGAGGAGGAGGGGCCGTTGGAAGGGCTGAGAAGCTCCCAGAGGAAAAAGGAGGCGTGGGACCCTCAGAAGAGTAAAACGAAACAGAAAACTAGGAGTGTTAGCACTAAAGTTACCCCATCTTTACGGGATTATTTCAGGGCTTTGCCCCTAGTGACTGTTAATACCCTTGGTATTTTGTAGGAGATAGCATTGGGTGAGGGTTCTGGGCCCATGCAAGTACTGGAGTCTGAGATGTTTTTTTTTTTTTACCCCCGCCCATTGGTGGAATCATCTCTTGAGGTATCTCAAGTTATAAATCAAGACATTCTGGAGACTCATGAGACTTCTAATTCATCTAGGCCTTCAGAGAATAGGAAATCCTATGTTTCTTTAGATGACCAACCTCAGGCCGAGGCATTAGGACCTAACACATTGGGGAATATGCTTGCCTCACTTACTGATAAGATCAATAAAGGTTTCACAATTTGGGAAGCTAATCAATGGGAAATCAGACTTGCTTGTGAATGACTGGAAAAAAATAGATCTCCTGGGTATTAGAACACAAGCTCTAGAGGAATCAGTGGAAACTATTAAGGGGGAGATGAGCAGGAACAAGGAAGAAATTCAACTCTTAAAGGAGAATGAGCGTGATTTTCAAGAGAAGCTGGAACATTTAGAAAATAACTCTAGAAGAAATAATTTGAGACTCTTAAATGTTCCAGAAGGAGTGGAAGGAGCAGATTTAAAGATGTACGTGATTTCTCTTATTAAGAGGGCAATGGCCCTGGATGAATCTGAGGTTGAGATTATGAAGGATATCCATAGGATTAATAGGGATCCGTTTCGGAGAAATACCAATAATAAGAAGCCGCAGAAGATCTTGATGAACTTTCAAACGTATATGTTGAAAAAAACAATTCTGACAAAGGCCTTGGCTGCAAGATCTTTAGAAGTTGAAGAATTTTCCTTTGAGATTAGATCAGACCTTTTTAGGATAACACTAAATAGGCAATGGGAGCTGGGAAAGCGGCTGGAGGAGCTTAAAAAAGTGGGTGCGGTGGCTCAACTTAAATTCCCAGCAAACCTTCAAGTAATGTACAATAACAAGATGCATAATATTAAGGATTCTGCAGCAGCCAATGATTTTTTAGAAGGAATAAAGAAGGGGGGCATTGTGTAAGCAAGACAGGGGAGCTCATGGGCTTTCTAAATGGGACCAGTAGGTCTGTTAGTTGATAGGGGGTTCTCCCAAGGAGGGGGTGGAGGTCACAGAATATAGAAGGGTGTATAGTAGGTTTTCTTTGGGGGGCACTAAGGGTGGAGCATGGGGGAAAAATTGCAAAAATATCCTCATACAACTCAATCCATTTAAGTACATGTGAGTGAGGTTAAGGGACGCCCGGGGGATGGAAAGGGGCTGATACAAATAATGTCTTGGAATATTAATGGTCTACGAGTGAAGGGAAGGGCATGCAAAATTCTGCAGTTTCTTAAGGACTCCCCAGCACATATAATTGTTTTACAGGAAACACATTTAACTAAAGAGTAATGCACAATATTGTTTAAAACTCAGAAGTGGGTACGATACTTTGTTACTACTGAGCATGACTTTAACACTAAGGGAGTTGTAATTCTGGCCCAAAATCAGGTGGATGCGGTTTTGTCTGGGGTGATGACGGATAAATTAGGTAGGTGGATCATACTTAGATTGCAGCTGGGGGGTAGGAAATTTACATTGGTAGGTTTTTATGGGCCGAATTGTGATGATATAGAACCCCTCTGAATGTTTTTTATTTCCACCTCTTGAACTTTTCAGATCCAATTATTGTGTCTTGGATAATACACTAGATAGGTCAGCAAAATGTAGGTCGGTGGGTACTCCGAAGTCTCAACAATATCTTAAGTTAGTGATGAAAGATTTTCGATTATGTGATCTGTGGAGGTTGAGAGCAGGTCAGAAGCAGGAATTCTCCTTTCATAGTAGGAAGTATAGGCATGCCTCTCGGATCGATTATTTCTTAGTTGATTATTTAGTTGACAACATTGTGTATTCAGAGGCCCACTTATCAGACCATGCTGCAGTGATTTTAAAAATGAGCTGTCTCCAAGAGGGAGGTGGGATGAGATGGGCTTTGGATCGGGCTCTGTTATTAGAGGAGGAGGTTGTTAGTTATCTTCGCAAGGAGACAGATGCCTTCTTCAATATGAATCAGGGGTCGGCTTCTAAAATAGTAGTATGGGACTCCTTTAAGGTGGTGATGAGGGGAAGGATTATAAGTTTAGCTAGTTATAGAAGAAGGCTCTACAGGGAGGAGTTGGAGGGGATGGAGCAGGACATTTTGTTATACAACACTCAATGTGTAGCGGGAGATGACAAAAAGGACTTGGATAATAGGAGAAGACAGTTGAAGTCGCAGATGGAATCCCTATTGCAAGTAAGAATCGCAAAACGTTGGAAGGCAAATAAATTAGCCCAATTTGAATACAGCGAAAATATGGGAGGAAAGCTAAGAAAAATCAGGCAAGGAATTGTATTAAGGAGCTAGTGGACAGCCAGTCGGGGGCTAGTCTTACTGCCCCGGAGGCTATAGAAGAGGCCAATTATAGTTTTTTTTCTGGGCTACTGAGAAAAGGGAGGTGCGAGATGAGGAAGCTGGTGAATGGTTAGATATAGATATGCTCCCTTGTCTTATTGAGAGGAAACAGACTTACCTGACTAGACCAATTACCGAGGGAGAAATAAGAACAGTTTTAAAAGAGTGCAAGAGGGGGAAAGCGCCAGGACCAGACGGTATTCCTGTAGAGTTCTATAAGGCATTGGGTGACTCTATAGTTCTGTCAATTCTTTAATTATTTTCAGAGATTTTTGAGGAGGGAGCCCCTCTGCCTGCCTCTTGGTATGAGGAAACTATTTCTCTGATTTTAAAACCAGGGCAATCTCCATTGAAATGTGAGTCATCCCGTCCAATATCATTGTTAAATTGCGACTATAAGTTGTATGCTAAGATATTGGCAAATAGGTTAAGTGGGGTGATGAGGTATTTGATTCATCTGGACCAGAAAGGTTTTTTTCGGAATAGATTCTTGCACGAACAAACATTCAATTTAATAGGTGCTATTGACTTAGCCACTGCATATCGAGAACCTTTGGCTGTTATTGTGATTGATGCAATGAAAGCTTTTGATATAGTCAACTGGAATTATTTGAATATGGTTCTTGAACGCAATAATTTGGGTACTAAATTCTGTAAAGCAATTCAACAAATGTATCAGGCACCATTGGCACGGGTCCTGGGTAAATGGGAAGTTAACTAATATGTTTAGGGTCACTAGGGGTACCAGACAGGGTTGTCCCCTTTCTCCTCTGTTGTTTGATTTGTATATAGAGCCCTTGCTAGGAGGATTAGGCAAGATTCTAGCATTTCCCCCTTTAATAGTAAGGGGTGGGTGAAGAAAGTTGCTCTGTTTGCCAATGATCTTTTAGTCTATACTTCAAGCTTATCCACTGCTTTACCCACTCTATTAGATATCACTGAGGAATTTGGAAAGATTTCTGGCTATCACATTAACCTTGAAAAAACAGAGACAATGGTATGGACTTTGAACCCCGACAATAGGCGTACTACAAATTCACTTAGGTATTTAGGGATAGAAATTGTGCAGGATTTGGAACAAATATCGGTGGATAATATGAGGACTGTTGTAACAGATTGCAGTAAGTTAATGTTAGGCTGGCTACACCTTCCCCTCACAATAATAGGGAGGGTCAATTTGGTCAATATGATAATTTTGCCTAAATTGAACTTTCTTTATAATTCTATTCCACTGCAAATGGATAAGAAACTTTTGGCCATTCTTCAACAAAAAATAAACTCCTTTATTTGGGCACAAAAGGGTCCCAGAATTGCATGGAAGAAATTGCGTAGGAGAAAGGAGAAGGGGGCCTTACTCTTCCTGACATTCATTACTATGCATGAGCGTTCCACCTTAAGAATGTTATTTTCTTCTCCGGATCGTTCACATTTGGAGAGATGTTTAGCTCTCTGGTAGCTACAGAAAAAGGTGCAGCAAAATATTTTCTATATAAGTTCAGTGACCCGAAATTCTTTAAGAAAGTAAGATTGAAAATATTACAAGATGCAGGTAAGGCTTGGTTTCAGTTGCAGCAACTGGCAAAAATAGACTATTACAGCCAATGGGAATCTCTGGGAACCCCTGAGTGTTTAACAGACGTGTTGGCCTTACCCCTTAAAAAGGCCGGGATTGAATTTTGGGGAGATTTCGTTAGAGACGGTCTTCTGTTGTTCCTGGGAAGAACTCACGGAGTGGACAGGAGGGAATCTCTCAAGATTAAAGTATATTCAATTAAGGGATTGGACACAAGGGGTCACAGGTGGGTTGGGGTCTGTTAACCAGTTAGAGGGTGATTTAATTAGGAAGCACTGGGGATTAAAGAAGGTTTCAAGTTGGTATTGGAATAAGCTGGATATTGTGGATGGGGACTTTAAGCTCCCTGTCTCGCTTTGGGGGGAGAGATGTCTTTTGGATCAATTACAAGCATGTTGGGGGTCATCTATGAGAAAGGTATTCAGGGCCATTAACCCAGCATTTGTAAGGCAAAATCATCTTTTTACTCTGCATAGGGTCTTTTTTTCCCCGGGGAAATTAACAAACATAAGAGGGGGAGAGGAAGTTAGTTGTGTTAAATGTGGTTTATCGAAGGCATCTGATATTCATATGTTTTTAGAATGTCCAGTAGTTTATAGTTTCTGGAGGAAAATATGTGAAAGGATTTCAAGTCTTTTACTACAACACATTACGCCGTCTCTTCCTTTAGTTATTTTTGGTATTTTGGAGCAAGGGGAAGTGAGTACTAGAGCAGTATAGGCAGTGTTGTTTTACGCAATACTTTTGGCTAGGAGGGAAATCTGTCGGAAATGGGTATCTGTTTTCCCTCCTTCATATGCAGATTGGTTGGATGCTCTGATTGCTATATCAAAGTGGGATATCAAGGTGGATACATTTCATAAGGAGAAGAAAGTAAATACATGGTCATTGTTGTTAGAAGGAAGATTTATGGGAGAGTAATTTAGGATTGGTGTTTGTGTCCTATGATTACAAGATTGTTTACTCTCCTGCCTTGGATGCAAATCTTGTGTGTCAAGGGTCAAGTGAGAGAGGCTTGAGCTACCTGGCATTGATCATTTCCGAGTATGAGAAGATTAGGTAAAATATTTTGGAGTTGATTAGGAGCCAGAGGTGTTTGAGGAAAAAAAAAAAAGAGTAATAGTTCTGACTGCTCGCCGCCTGCATCAGAGCTGGAGTCACAGTCCAGGTCATCATCCTCTTGAAATTGAATTAACATTTGGGCTCACAGTAAAATCTCATCAGCCGCCATTTGGTCGGTGCGTGATGCTCCTCTGCTACCCACCACTCCTGCAAATCCATCAACCAGAGATCAAATGATGGTGCCCTTCTGCCAAGCCAACCAATTTCTACCCTACGTTTCACCAGCAGGAGGGCCAGCTGAGTAAGTTTATAAGGTATTTTCTGCCACTTACACCCAAAAGGCATACCAATGGAGTTATGGGCATTGTAAGCTCAGTACCGTGTTCTATGCGGGCCAGCACCTACCTCCAATACTCATAAATCCACCTACACTCCCAGGCCAAGTGCAAGAAGGTCGCCCCAACCTCCCAGCAGCGCACATATTTAATCCTATGTTAGGATCTACCGTATTTAGTAAATATTATGTGACATACATGCGATGTGGGAAATGGAAGTGGAACAACTTAAATCTTTTGTTACAGGAGCCTGTGCACACCATTTTTGTGGCCTTGATCCAGTCAGAATTAGAGATGGCCATTTCTAGGTACCTTTCCCAGGCTGCCCGAGCCATATATTACTTGTGTGTCATGCATTCCAAGCGCTTTGTAAAAGAGAGTGATCAGGTGTCTCACATTTCCCCGGCTGATCAGGCCATCCAGTACTGCAGAGGGCCGAAGTGCCACCGGAAAATCCAGCCAGAGTTCTCTCGTTAGACGTTCTAATTTAGCATATTGCAGAACATGAGCTGGACTGATCTCAAATACGTCCAGAGCATCCTGGAAAGTAATAAACATTTATTCTGGGCATATTTACCCCACAACCTGGCACCATCTTGCTCTCCATTACTCCATTGATATGTCCTTATCTATATTCCTACATGGTGCCAAGTCCCACAGTTGAAGTTCCCTACTTGAAGGGGTGTGCCGGAGACCCCTGCGAACCACCCTTTTTACATCTGTGGTGGCAATTTGGTATGGGACTGGAGTATCAGACCTGCCCCCTCGCATCAATAACTATGGTAGACAGCGGCCGACCTCTTCAGCCCCCAGCAGTCACTTTTCCCAGTTACTAGAACCCGTCAGTCATTTGGCAGAATGCTGTAGGTATGCAGCATTATATTAGAACTTCATATCTGGGATAGCCAGTCTACTCTCTTCTAGGTCCCTCTTGAAAGTCTCGAGCGATACTCTGCTATGCTCACCGGCCCATGATAGTAGGCCAAGCAGGCTGTCCAGCTTACTAAAGAACTTCTCCCCCAGCGGTTACAGTGAAGTTTGGATTAGGTATAAACAGCATGTAAGAAAGACCATTTTTGCTATATCTGCTTGCCCTATCAAGTAGAGAGGAAGTTTGTTCCAGAATTGAATGGAGTTGGCAAGTCCCAATAACACCCTGTTTACATTTTCGAACTGGTTTTGGGCCTCTAAGTGTATGACAAAAAATCCTGTGGTACCTGAATCCCTCCAGCTCCCACCTGAGTCCCAGATTCAGAAGGCAGTCTGGACTTTGTCCAATGAGCCCCCCAAGAAGAAACAGTAGTGATTTCTGAGTATTGACCCACAGGTCTGAGACATCTCCAAAAGATCTCAACAGACTTAGCAACAGCAAAACAGAGTCACAAGGGGAGTGAACATATACCCATGCATCGTCAGCATATAATCAGACTGTATGGGTAACAGGGCCCACCTTAAAGCCCCAGGGTTCCATGAAGAGTCTCTATGGCCAACGCAAAGAGAAGAGGTGAGAGGGGACATCCTTGACAGGATCCCCTGCCTTCCTTCCATGGTTTAGAGAGTTCATCTCCTACTCTGATGTGAATAGTGGGTTTGGTATATTGAAGTCGGATCCAGGAGCAGTAATTTGGTCCAATACCCTGTATCACTTACTCTAGATAGCCCCATTCAGTTGTGTTGAATACCTTTTAATGGTCAAGGGAGATTAGGGCTCTCTCCTGGTTCTCATCCAAGGCAGCAGGTAACACAGGGTCAGCCTATGCAAGTTATTTGTGGTGCTGCGTGCCGGCATGAAGCCACATTGGTCCTTGTAAACCAACTCATAGATCACTCCCTGCAGCCTAGTTGCTAACATTTTACATAATATTTTAAGATCTGTATTGAGCATGGCGAAGGGCCTATATGAGAAGGGGTCTGCCGGATCACCCTTGGGTTTGAGCATCAAGCACACTAGTCCCTCTCGGATGGTCTGTGGTAGAAGGCCCTTCCACTTATCCTCGCAAAAAGATCTCTCATAGCCTCTCCTTATGACTGGCAGAATAGGTATGATAAAATTCTGCCAGTACCTGGGGCCTTGGACCTGTTGGGGTCCTTTTCCAGTTCTTCCATGAGTTCAATCTGCAGCTGTGGAAGCCCCAACCTGTCCGATTCACTGTTGGGGTAAAGTGGCCAGAACGTTACACCGATTTAAACAACAAGGTCAAGAGAATGTCATTCTGACTAGTCTGTAGTCGTCCCTGTGGATCGCGGAGATGCAAGATGGGTGGATTCTCTGTTTTTCTGCTCAGGATCCAAGCTAAAAGCTTATCAGACATGTCCTTCTTCCTATGTAGCAGCTGGCAATGTGACTTCAGGGTGGTTCTATCTAATGAATCCCAGAGTGCATGCATTTCTCTATGTACCCCAAGAGCCGTTAAGTGCATTCCAGCTAAATGGACCTCCCCCTCTGCATATCCACTAAATGCCCCTCCCACACCCTGTGTTCTGTCGCTTCCAGACACCGCATACAGTCCCAATGCAAGTCCCCATAACTACTGTCTTGATTGCTTCCCATTCATTCACCCCATTGTCCATGAACCCCAACTCACGTCTAGTGTAGGAGCATGATCAAATAAAACCTTCCCAGGTGAGTCACAGCAGCTAGTCTGGTGTAATCTAGGCCCCCTAGTAAGAAGCAATCAAGTGTCGTGATGTGTTATGTTGTGCTGTGGGTCTGGGGGTAACAAGTATACTCCTTGCCTCCCGGGTGCATTGAATGCCATTCGCCCAACCGTTAAGCATCACCCTCCGTAGCAAGGTTGCCATCAGTGGCTCAGTGCCCTCCTTAGGTGGATATCAATCTAGAGCCCCATCCAGTATACAATGAAAATCACTTGCCCAAATCATAGGGGTATCCACACTTTGCCCACTGCATACTTGATGGGATTCTTGTTTATTTTCTATTGAACACGCTATTAGTGTGCAAGTGTTTCTTTTCTCACTCCCATTTTTTCCAGTTTATCCACTTTCCTTTTTAACTTCTTTATCCTATAAGATTTCTGCTCCTTTTCTATCCCACTCCTTTCCCCTCTTCTCATCCAGACACACATGTTCATTTTACTTTTTGTACGTTGTAATAATCTTGATTTAAGGGTCTGCAGCTGAAAAGTGCTGCTTGGCCACTTGCTTTATTTACTGAGCCTTACGTCTTTTTGCTCCTCCTTCACCGATCCTACCTGCCCTGCTCCCTACCACATTCCCATGTTAATTGATGTTAACTATAACTACCTAATGTATATATGTATGTAAGTATGCATTTATTTATTTATTTTATAAGGACATCCTGCTGCAAAGTGCTGCAGGGGTGCTGTCTTCCTTTATCACACTTCACACACACTTCTTTTCACTTGACTGTTCATGCACATTTTTTTTACCGTTTTTTTTTTTTGCAAGGTTCCAGCAGTAAACCACACAATTCCTTCATGGCACTTCTTTTTTTACATTTCAATTTGTCATTGTAACATAGCTGTCTAGCACGTTAGGATAGTAAATTTAAAATGGCTGTCTGCGTCATGATGGATCCAAAAACTCATATCAAGATGCACACTTCATGATGCACATGGGCGCATGCATCATGACTTCTGAATATGCTTTGACAGTCATCTTGGAATGGGTTTTCTTTCATGAAACATCCATTCCAAGAATGCCAGCCATGCGTATGCAAGGGGGCAATTGGAGAAAAGCGTTGGCAAAACCAGTAGCTCCGCCTTTTGTAGCAAAGGTGTGTTCTTTCTCCTCACCACCGAAACAGTTTAATGTTATTTTTATTTCATAAAAAATTAGTAAGATACATAACAAAATGTAGTGTGGTTGAACTTTGAAGGATGAACGTTACACCTTAACTTACTGGTTTAAGGCACTTGCCTTCTTTTTAAATTCATGAATCTACTATGGAATTGTGTATGGAAATTTGGGAATCTTTTTCAAATAACATGACAATTAAATATTTTTATGGTGTCTACTCTTATGGAATATTTTTCACTTATCAAAATATTATACTTTATATGTTTAGTAGTCCAAACTACATTAGCTACTATACAAAATATTAGTTTACAGAATGCATCTTGCTCGGGTGTTCTTGCCATAGCACAGAATAAACAGATGAAAGATGTAATGCTTACTGGCAATGAATAGATGTTGCTTCTGAGGGTCTGTGTTGAACTAGATGTCATATCTATAATGCAGGTGACGCTTGTTTGTAAGAACTATGTGGTTCTGCAAAGTCAAAACATACTGAAGTCAAAAAGGAAGATCACCCTGGAGTCATCCTGGAACGATCATATGACTTCAGCTGTGCTTTTCCTGTAATTATCTGAGGAAGTCATCCCATGTCTTCCTGATGAATGTGTATAGGAAAAAATATTTAAATGAGTTGAGTCTAGAGTAATTATAGAAACTACTCCAGGATGGGTTCCTGAATAATTCAGTGGAAAACACGTGATGATCATGTACTCCTGCAAGATGATCCCATGATGATTTCAGGATTAAACTGTATTGCTTCAGGATGCTCATATGAGTATTTCAGGTTGATGCTGTGGTATCTCGGAATGATCTTGTGATGACTTCAGAATTGGGCTGTATTACTCAAGCATAATCCCAAAACATCTTTAGAATGCCACTGTACTAGTCGATGATGATCTATTACCCGGTTATGGGTTCTGGCTGTGTTACTGCATGGCGATTTCAACATGGGGATGTATTATTCTAGGATGACCTTGAGTAGTAATAAGTAAACCCTTTTAAGAAATCCGGTGTTTTATTAGTTTGTTGGCAGAGCAAATTGCTGTTACAAAAACAAGCACTGGTAAAGCCAATAGGTCTTGCCTTTCAATCAAATGGCTTACCAATGTTTTCTGCTGATGGTCTGCAATATCTGCAAAAATAAAAAAGCATTAGCAAAGCCAAAAGGTCTGGGTTATGCAAGAGCTATTGGCTATGCCAATATGTTTTAGCCATGTTGCACAACAGTGTGGCTGCTGTTCAGCATGACTAAATGTTAGTGGAGTAAAGGAGAGTGCTGTGTCAAAAAGAAGAGTAAAGTGGAGTGTTATGGAATAACCTAGATTAGAGTGGAGTGTCATGGAGGTGAGTAGCAGAGTGTTGTGGAGTTGTGTAGAGCAGAGTGGGGTGGCACTGAGGGTGTTGTGCAGAAGCTGATAGTATGGAGAGTGTTGTAGAGATGTATAGAGTGGTGTAGAGCAGTGTAAATGGTTGTAGAGTGGAGTAGCATTAGGTGGATTCGTGTAGGAAAGTGGAATGTAATGGACTGGAGTACGCTGTTGTAGAGTCAGGTGGTGTAGAGTGGGGTGGAATAGAGTGTCAGAGTGGAAGTGTGTAGAGTGGAGTGGCATGGTGTAGAACATAGTGTGTCATAGAACAGAGTGGAGTAAAGTGGCATGGGTTGCATAGAGGGAGTTGCATAGAGCATCTTGGAGTATTGTTACAATGTGGCACAGCATGAAGAAGAGTGCTGTAGAGTGGAGTGGCATGGAGTGGAGCAGAGTTTAATGGAGTAGAGCATTACGGAATGGAGTATGGTAGTGTGTAGTGTTGTAGAGTGGAGTAGAGTGGCATAAAGTACAGAGGGGCAGAGTAGAATGGTGTTGGTTTGAGTAAAGTGGTGTAGAGTGCATTGGCATTGAGTAGAGTGCAGTGCCATAGAGTAGTTGTTTCAGTATAGAGTGAAGTGGTGTGGCGTGGTGCAGAGGTGTAAAGTAGAGTGGTGTAGAGTGCAGTGGCATTGAGAGGAGTGGTGCAGAATAGATAAGAGTGGTGTAGAGTGATGCATAGTGTAGTGGTGCAGAGTGCAGTAGTGCAGAGTGGACTCGTATAGAAGACAGTGTAGAGGCATACAGAAGAGAGTTGCAGACTAGGTTGTAGTGGCATAGAGTACAGTAAAGTAACGTGGACTGTTTCAGAATAGAGTGGAGTGTTTTAAGGTAGAGTTCAAAAGTGTAGCACAGAGTGGCATAGAGTCCAGTGGTGGCAAATAGATTAGAGAGGTGTGGAGTACTGCACAATGTAGTGGTATAGATTGTCTTGGCATAGAGTGTAGTAGAGTGGCATTGAGTTGAGTGGTGTAGAATAGAGTGTAATGGCTTGGAATACAATGGTGCAGAGTAGAATAGAGTGGCATTGAGTGTGTTGACTTAGAGCACAATGTTTTTGGAGTGGTGTAGCTCTAGGTGCAGTCATGCAGAGTGGAGTGGTGTTGAATTCAGTGGGGTAAAGTGTAATCTTGCTAAGTAAAGTGTTGTAAAGTGCAGTATAATGATGTCAAGTGCAGATGACTAGTGCAACTGGGTTGTTGTGAATATGGATGAAGAGTGTAATTAGTGTGGGTGTAGAGGATTTTGGTTGTCCTGTGATTGATTGCAGGAATATTGCAAGGGACATTGCAACTGACTGTGAAGAACACTGCACAGTGGGATGAGAGTGAATATGAGGTGGGCCAATGTTGCTGAATGAGTGTGGATTAGTGCAGTAAATTACTGGGCATAAGTTACAAGTCATCTTGTGAAAGAGTTAGTAAGTAAAGGATAGCGTGGGCTGCAATTGATGTGAAGTAGTGAATGAGTGCTGTAAGTGGCTGAGTTGTGAGTGAATTTCCGGTTGGGTTGTGAGATGTGAAATAAAAATTGCAAGTGGCTGAGTCATGTTTTGTGAGGTAGAATAGGATTCCGCAGCGTTGTGGGTGAGACATGACTGAATAACTCATGACTGAATAACTCATGTGAATGCTTACATTGGTGAGTGATAGCTGAGAATGGTATGAGCAAGTTAATATGTGAATGGCTGCATCTCATTGCTGATGTGATGGTGACTAGTGTTGAGGGTGGGTAGAGTGGATGACTCATGTTTCCAAGAATAAGTAATGCATGTAGTTGAAGGACAGTGGTTTAATTAAAACGTGTTGATGGTTATGGCGATGGAGGAAGTGAGCAAGTGATAACAAGTGTTCTTGTGAGTAGTGGTGTAGAGACGGAGTAGTAAAGTGACTGAGGTGCGTGGCTCCTGAAGAGGTTTGTTAAGAAAGTGGTCTTGTGAATGGTCAAGGGATACAAAAGTGGGGTGGATTGGAATGAGGTGGACTGGAGTGGGGTGGACTGAACTGGGGAGAATTGGATTGAGGTGGACTGGACTGGTGTGGAGTGGATGCCATTGCGGTGGGGTGATTTGCATTATAGGTGGATTGGGATTGGATGAGGTGGGGAGGATTGGAGTGGGGTGGGATGGGGTGAGGAGAATTGTAGTGGGGTGGATTAGAGTGGATTTGAGTTGGATGGATTTGAGTGGGGTAGATTGGATTGGAGTGGGTTCGATCAGATTGGAGTGGGTAGATTGGAATGAAGTGGAGTGAATTGGAATGGAGTGGGGTGGATTAAGGTGGACTGGATTGGTGTGAGCTGGACTGGAGTGAGATGGATTGGGGTGGAGTGGGGGTGATTGATGTGGAGTGGATCAGAGTGGGGTGGATTCCAGTGGGGTGAGTTGGAATGGGGTGGGGCGGATTATTTTTGATTGGAGTTGTGCCGATTATTTTGGATTGGAGTGGGACGGATTGTTCTGGATCTGAAGAGAAGAGAACTGGTAAAGCAGAAATTGGAATGCAAGAAAGGAGCATGATGGGAATTAAAAGTGGAAGAGAATGAAGGGAAAAAGCAGACCTGTAGAGGGAAGAGTGAAAAGGGAGAAAAAGGAAAATGGGCAAGAAAATGGAAAGGTGAAAAGTAGTTTGTGAGGGGAGAGTTGAGAGAAAACGTACAGATGGCTAGGCATAAATGACTGGATAATAGGAAGGGAGCATAGTGAAAAGGGAAGTAAGACAATTAACATAGTCAGGGAGAAAGAAAACGGGTATATTCCTTTGCTTAATAATCTATTTATGATAATAAAATATGTAGGGATGACAGGCTTGAACCATTGCTGGGCCTCACCTGATGCATAGCTCTGCTGTCAAGACACACAATAGTGATTCATTTACCCTGACAGGGTTTTCTGCCATTAACAATATGTTTTACTGGCACCATAATAGGTACACTTGATAAGAAAGATCAAAATGTTAATCATACCATTCGGATTTAGTTTTGGTTGAAAATCAGGCTCTGACATTACAAACAAAATGGAAGCCCCCTTTTAACCCTTGAGGAGGCGTTAAAAGTACCGAAAAAATGGCGCAAGGAAATCTCATAGATTTCCTTACACCATTTTTCCTGCTCCCCTAACGGAGGAACGCCCCCTTTGCATACATTATGCCTGGCGCAGGCATAGTGTAGCACAAAGGGTAACAGAGTAGCACAATGCATGGATTGCACTACCCTGTAAATATGGCACAGTGATTTTAGCCTCGTTGGGCCACATTAACATAAAAAATAATGACGTTAATGTGGCACAAGGTGACGCTACGGCATTATAAATATGCCCCAAAGAGTCTCATTATTTTTTTTATTTGTGGTTTTATATAACAGCAAAACGTATTGAAGCATTTTACGTGAGCACTAGTTACTTTACTAAACATCAGATTTAGCTATGTAGGTGCGGGGAGATTAAGTGATATTCCCAAATTCACAGGATGTGGATCAAGCACCATGACTTGAACCAAGGTCCCCTGTTTCAAAGTCAGCAGCTGTGACCGTAACGCCATATCAATGATGTGGCTTGGCAATACAGAATCCCAGATTCAACCACTCCCACACATACCTTTTAATAAAAGGATAACACAATTCACCCTACCCTACCTCATTTGGAAGGGCCACATTCATCAGTGCCTAGCCTGCAGTGTCCCAAACAATGCCCCATATCGATGCAAGCCCACAAATGGTGGGATCCTATTTCCATCTTGTTGGAGGCTGACCCTCTATGCAGTGTGCAAAACCAAGCACACTATGCAGAGGGTTCACGCAACCACAAGTTTGTTTCCAGACGTAAAAATCAGACCACCTAATGCTTTAATTTTTAAGGTATCTGGTCAAGGCAGTTAGGCTAATCCAGGAGATGTGCTAAGCATTTGCTGTACTCACAAATCCAATCATGCACCACACACACTCAATGAATAACTGGAGACAAGAATTTATAAAAATACTCCAGACTTTTATATAATTTTTAAGACCAAAATCTCTAGAATACTTTTTGAGTTAGCCCTTTTTGAAGTTTTAATAAAGTTAGTCTTTCTGTGCGTAATTACGCACCAGAGGAATCAATAGGCAGTCACTTTTAAAAATGCATTAAAAATCACACAGTTGTGTTACCAGTCTCTTCTTTTGCAGGGTGGTCGCAGTCGTCAGTGGGCACTTCAGGCCAGCTGGAGGGCCTCAGGCAGCTCACGATTCTGGCTGGAGCCGTGTTGTAATGGTTCTTGGCGCAGACACAGGGCCACCTGGATGAGCCACTTGGAAAAGGAGCTGGTTTTCAGATTTAAAGTTGGTGCTTGGTGGTTCCCTTGGGCTGATGACGTCGCAAGGGGTTGGGGACCCAGGGCACACAGCAGATTCCACAATGCAAGGCCCAGGGTGGCCAGGTGCAGGGCAAGTTTGAGGTCCAGGAGCTGTCCTTCGGAGCTGGAGGTGAGTCACTTTGAGGGCTGCTTACAGGACAACGGGGCACTCTGACTGGAGGTCCGAGGTGTTCCTGAAGTCTCTCAAGCGGTGCTTCCTCCTGATCCATTTTCAGCTTGGGGTAGCTGGTTTTCTGGTTGTCTGTTATCAGCTGACCGTACCCAGGGTATTACTGTATCGCGGCCACTAGAGTGTGCAGCACCACCAAACTTAGCACAGTTGTAGGTCACATCTGGGTGGTCATTGATGTGTCGTCTCGTCTGGCTGTGTCTTGCTGAGATATAGGCAGTTCAGTGAAGTGACCCTCACTGGTTTGTTGATCCTTTGCAGTTTTCTTGTTTTTCTTGAGTGGTGCCTCCACTCAGGAGGGAAATCTGGGGTGATCCTTGAAGCCTGGAGGTCCCCTGGGTTTCTTGGGGTCAGTCCAGTGTCCAGCTCCTCCACAGCAGTGATTTTCTGATCCTGGGTGCAGCAGGCAGGGTTTGGCGCCTTTTCTTGTGCAGCAGGTCCTCAGTTCTCTTGCTGTGTTCATCTTTTGGTGCTTCCTTTCTTCTTGGAATACTTTTCAAATCTAAAATCTTGGAATAGCAGAGCCCACTAAATACAGAATTTATTGGGCATTTTAGGGGGAACCTGGTAGTGTCCAATGGGACACTTACTCTTGGGTGAGTGCACCCACGCTAGTGACCACTTCCTGTGGAAAGAGTCACTTCCCTAAACCTGATTGGCTATTTTTCACCATTCCAAGATGGTAGAGTTTCAAGGTTGTTAGCCCTTTGAAGCTCACTGCCAGGGTAGTGCACATTCCTGAGGGAGGGGGAGTTAGTTCCTCCACCCAGGAAGGGCTTTGTTTCACAAACCAGAGAGGTAGGGCTCTCCCCCAAGGTTTGTTGATTGACTTTCAAGCAAAGCATGGCACTTACAGAGTATCCCAAAGTGAGAGGACAGGCTGGAAATCACACCCACCTCACTTCACTCATCTCACTCACACTGCTGCCAAAAACAGTACTGACAAAATGGAGCAATGTGGCATATTTACAAGAAAGTGGCACATCGGTCTCGATGCGCCACTTTTCCTATGTCTTGACCCTGCCCCACCTAACGACACCATGGTTGTGCCATATTTACAATATGGCACACCATGGTAGTCATTAGAACAATAACATGAACATTTTTGATGCTATTGTGGTGCTTTGCTGCACTAGTGTTAAAAGGTTTGATGCTAGTGCAGCAAAGCACAGGGAGGCCCATTTATGAAAATGAATGCTTCATTTTAATGCCTCCTCTAAGCAAGTGTTAAAATGATAGCAAAAATTACACAGTGAAATGTTTTAAATTTAATTGTGCCATTTTTTCAGATCTCCCTACATCGGAATGGCCCCCCCTTGCATACATTATGCCTGGTGCAGGCATAATATGGCACACGCGTTTACAAATCTCACTTATAAATGCTCTTGGAGGAATTGTTTATATATAATTTGTGTGCATAAGATCCAGTATTCAATTAATGAATAAGGCAACTCTGTGCTGTTCAAATCCAATATATTAACCCATAGCATTCACAAAGTTAATAAAACGTACAACAAATACAACAAATGCCCATCCCATAAACAACAACACTGTAGATAACCCCCCTAGATCACACAATTGTATCCCAACAGAAAATCCAGGAAGGGGTTATAACCCTCCTCTTGCCACAGTCCTGCACAATAAGTGTCTAAATTTCAGTCCCAGTTCAAGCAATAGCATAGTTTGTTCAATTCATTTTGTCAAATAAGAAGGTAATGTTGATGTTTTGGTCTGTTTTGGCAGGCAGAGGTCCATCAGACCAAAATCAGGACTCAATGCTGTAAAATCATACCTTCACATGAGGAAGAATAATTATAAAACAGTACGTGCAATCACCTAAATCACACCATGTGTGCCACCTGTTGAACCCAAGAAAATACCACAAGCACAGGTGTGGATACTAGTATAGGCCACCACCTACATGCAAAGAAAGTTTTAAAAAATACCTCAAAAACATAGAAAGCGTTCACCATATAATACACTGTGTCAGGCTCCCAACCAAAAAATCTACATTCCGCTGCTTAGAACAGGTTCCAAAAATAGACTTCATAGCAACACACAAGGACTTCAAGCTTCAAGCCCAAGAAAACAAATCTACAAATATTAAAATCACTTAACCACCATACAACATAAACTGTAGAAAAATGCTGCCTCCACTGTAGTGTATTTATACCTTCTAAAAATGGGACCACTAGCCGCTGTCTTCATCCGCATCCGCTCAACCCATGCGAGTCAGAATCAAACATTGCCGGTCTTACCGGCATGTTAAAATAAGGAAGTGACAAGTCTTCTGACCATCCCAGTGACTATGGCAGCCATTGTGAGATGGTAAAGGTCTAATACCAAGAGTTTAGAGACAGTTGTAATCATGGTAGGTTTACTGTTGTGGACCTCAGCAACTTAATAAACATATCCATCTAGGCCATCTGCTCAGTCCATGTTAGTAAGATACACACGCTGACGGTCTCCCCGATGCAGAGCATTCAAGTAGTAACAAATCACATGACCATTACAAAGACTGTGGCGGCAATATTTAAATCTAATAATGACGCATCTAAATGCTCCTCGAGACTAAATACACATTCACAACCCTGCTGTCGATAGCCCCAGAGCATAACTGAGACACAGGACAGAAATAAATGATTGATCCAATCAGGTATTTTGAGCATTATTAGCCAGCAACCACAGGAACTAATACAACTTAATGTCAGAAATGCAAGTACAGAGAAAGGGACTCACAACGCTCATACCATCTAAAGAACAAAAGGAAACAATAGGTAATCATGAAAGGGATCAGACCCTATCTAGTAGAATTGCTACATTTCGATTCAGCATCTGTAACTGCAGGCACATAACTATGAAAATAAATCAAGATCCATAAGCCTCTAAGTGGAACACATCACATTAACTGTTCTGTTCAAGACAGTCCATCTATGACGTTGGCAGTATTTGCTATCCATTTGTTGATTCAGGCCCTTCTTCACTGTATCTGCAAGCCAAATTCATCGGTGCTCTTTAATGGTCAACAGGCGGTCTACATTTTCATGCTTTTTCGAGGGTTTTATAACATCAAGTACAAACCAGTGCATATTGGGTAGTGGTCCTGTTTCATAAGATTGTAAAGTTCAACCGTAGCAGCATTCAGGACATTACACCGTGTTCATGATTGATGTTATATAGTCAGTTTTCTGACCTCCTGAGTTGTTTTACCAATGTAAAACCAAGAACATGGGCATTGAATACAAGGAATAACATTTTTGGAACCATATTTAGTGTAATGTTTTAGCTGCCAAATTCTTTCATTTAGATAACGTTTTCACCATTCTGGCAGAACCACATGCACTGTAGTTCTTACACGTGTAATGTCCAACCCTTGGTGTTAGCCCCCAGATGTACGTAGTGTGCGTGGTTCTGGTTAAATGCAGGGCCTCACTGAACTGTCTCTCAAGTTTTATCTCCTTTTGAAGGCAAATAATGGTTTCACAAGTGGAATGTCAAGAGAGACTAACAAATGCCAATTTTTCAAAATAATTATTTCAATTCGATTTGACTCTGAACCTAAAGTTGTAACACAAGTCAAACACAAGTGAAAAGCTTTCTCTTTGACCTGGAGTGAGGCTTGTCTATCATAATACCAGGCATGTTTCAGGAATATTTTAATCAGTCTATATGGATAGCCTGTCTTAATCAATTTGGGCATTAAAGTCTTGGCTTCCAAAAAATAGTCATCTTTCTTTGTGCAATTACGTTTAATCCGTAGGAATTGCCCAAACGTTAAAAGGTCCCTTAACTTCCTGGGATGATGGCTAATATATCTCAATAGAGTATTTCTGGCAATGGGTTTAGTATATAGGCCTTCATACAACTCACCCTCATCAGCAGTAATTTACAAATCTAAAAAATTAACGGAATAGGTATCATGTGCCAGTGTAAATTTTAAGTGCAAGCACTGTGCCACTTTCTAAATACGACATGAGAGAAAGGCCTCCTTAATTCCACCTTAGCATAAAACAAATGCCACTAGGGTGGTGTAAGGTGGTGCTCTGGACTTGTAAATATGCCCCAATGTTTTTATCAATCCCTCTCAGCCCAATCAATCTGTACATAGTCAGTACAGCAACACTTTTGCCTTCTTACCCAGTCACACACATTACGGCTTTTGTCATGGCATGGTAGCCAAGAGCTAACCAAAAGTAGCCTAAGAATAGCCCTGTAGTGCTACTCCGAAGCATGAGGAGAATAGGACAATGTGATGTAGCCAGGAATTAAGCTAAATGACTGGGCCATATGTTTGCCACCTTTCCCAAAGAAAAAGACCTGCCATTTCCTCACTTTAAGACTCTCCAAAAGCCAAGACACAAAGGGCAAACCGCACAAGGTGAGCCCACAACAACTCTCACACAACCCCCCTGCGTCGTTTGGGAATGGCCACAAAAGTCGACACATTCAACACATGGGGCATGTCTGTGAACGTCATGTGTGCAGCTGTTCAAGTAGATGCAATCTCACCATCTGACAAGATAGAGGGGGTCATTCTGACCCCGGCGGTCTCAGACCGCCGGGGCCAGGGTCGGCGGGAGCACCGCCGACAGACCGGCGGTGCCCCGCAGGGCATTCTGACCGCGGCGGTTCGGCCGCGGTCAGACTAGGAAAACCCGCGGTCTCCCGCCGGTTTTCCGCTGCCCCTGTGAATCCTCCATGGCGGCGGAGCGCGCTCCGCCGCCATGGGGATTCTGACACCCCCTACCGCCATCCTGTTCCTGGCGGGTCTCCCGCCAGGAACAGGATGGCGGTAGGGGGTGCCGCGGGGCCCCTGGGGGCCCCACTTTGTATTTCAGTGTCTGCTTTGCAGACACTGAAATACGCGACGGGTGCCACTGCACCCGTCGCACCTTCCCACTCCGCCGGCTCAATTCTGAGCCGGCGTCCTCGTGGGAAGGTTGATTTGCCCTGGGCTGGCGGGCGGCCTTTTGGCGGTCGCCCGCCAGCCCAGGGCAAATCCCAAAATACCCTCAGCGGTCTTTCGACCGCGGAGCGGTATTTTGGTGGGGGAAGTCTGGCGGGCGGCCTCCGCCGCCCGCCAGACTTAGAATGACCCCCAGAGTGTCTTGCGTGAATGGTTGGTCTACTCCTTAATAGAACACCCAACAGATGTGAGAACTGGCACCAGTGGCACCAATGTTGCACTACCGGCACAATGTCACTAGCCCATAATGCAACTGTATCATCATTCTAATAATAGCCCATGTGGAACCAAGCTGCACATTCCCCTTGTGCCACATCTACAAAGTCACAAAATGCATGCATCACTCCACATTCAACATCCTTACACCAACTCATGTCTGTTGCTGATATCTTGTGTGCAAGGAAATGTACCAAAGTAAGGGAGGGAGCAATCTAATGGCGCAGACAATCCAGAACGGTTGCACTGCCCGTATCAATTAGCACTTGTGCGGGCCTACTACAGACAGATGAGAATGTAGCAAAAGCATTGTATGTAATGGATCTACCTGTGCTGTGCTGCACTAGTCCCATCATTCATAGTGCCATTGCATCATTACACCAAAAGAGTGACAGCAAACATTACACTACTGTGGCAATGTCCACCATGGTGAACAGGAAGGCTAATTACATGCCACAATGGTGTCAGTGGAAAGGACAAGAAGTCTGCAAGGAAGTAGGTGGTATGGGATCAAAGCACAAAGGCCCAGATGTAATAGGAAATTATGGTGTGCCACGCTTCCCTGAATTTGGCAGTGTCATTTTCAAAACTCACTGATGGACAGTTTTTAATAGAAAATAGGGCGCCCCTGTATTGCTCCCTTTGCTGGGGCTAAATTAGCTGACTTGGGCCAATACAATGACCTGTGCACCATAATGCAAGGATGGCTGCATTGAGGGGGAGATTGATTTTGTGTAGGAAGGAACAATGTTCTCCACAAAAACATTCTTAGCTCTGTCTATTTGTGTTGCTAAATGCAGCACACATGGAACTAGTACAAAATGAGGAGTAAAATGGCACATAACTTAATTGTGCTATGCCAGTGCCACCCCTGGGGTGGTGTAACATTTTGGCAAGGATACAATAACTCATAAATCACTGTCAAAATGCAATGAGTGTTGCTCTGGCATGCCCACAGCAACAACCATTGCACGTCCCTACCACGCAAAGTGCTGCATGTGAAGTGGCCCTTTTTATAACATGGCCCTAAGCCACAATAAGTCACTTAGTGGCACATTGTAAAACCATCACAGGCCATTGGGCCACTCAAGCGTCATGGAAAGTATCACTCAGGTGGCGCTGGGGGCACCTATATATGTCCACAAATAACTTGTGAGATTGAGCCATATGTGATGCACCATGCTACACATAATATACAACGACAACCTTGGGTCTGTAACATGTCACCTAGCCTCCAGTAGCCGGCAAATGATGTGCCATGTCAACAGCCACCACTATCCAAGTTTGACATTTCACTCTCTTATTGCAGAGGATGATGCCTTACCTCCTGCCAACCTGCCTGTCCTACATTTTACAGATGACATGGATGACCAGATGCCAACCATCAATGGAGAGAATCTCCACTGTGGTCCAAGAATGCCTGTGTGGGTGCAGGTTTCTGAGTAATGTGCTAGTACTGGTGCAGATGCAGGTCTGCCCCATACTGTCAGTGAGACACGGCAGGCCTGTGTTACAATATCAGCACGTGTGTGGGGTAATAGACACATTTTGGGATGTACGTGATACACAATGTACAGGAAGAGGAAAGGAGAGTGGTAGTAGTATAGACCCAGGGCATTGTCAAGCTCCCTTAAATGGCATTGGCCAATGACACAAAGGGGCAGATTAAAGGAAAGTGGTGCTTCACCAATTGCATCACTACAGTCCTTGTGGCCCTTGTGCACCTCTCTACCCCGCCATCAGTGTGCCACATGAGAAAAATGGTTCAGCATAGTGCAGGTGGGGGACAACTGTGTTCATTTATAGAGACACAAATGATGTACTCATCAGGACTAACAACAAAAATATTAGCACAACTTCTGCTTAGTGCATAGGGGCCCATCATATACAATTAATTGCCCCCTTATAACACCTGCTCTGAGCAGCCGTTCAAAGTGCAGGAAATATGGCAATAGGAAATGTCTCATATTTCCCAGAGACATGTACTTTAGTTCCCCAAACAGGTGTAGATCCCCCTCCCATACATGATACCTGGCGCAGGCCTCATGTTGTGCTGGTCTAAATGCACCACTTTGTTATGATTGCGCAGGGAAGATTGCACTTCTGCCCTGGCACTGCTTCATAACTGTTAATTATAATGGCAGCCCTAAGGTGGGGCTGGGGCTCTTAATACAGGCACAATACTACAGGTCCAGATCCTTTGAAAAAAACATGATGCACTCAATCTTATCACCACTTGTGATGCACAGTGAGAATAGGTCAGCCCAATGGTGTTTCTATTGGTGGGCATTGCGTCCGGCTCCGACTATTCTTGTTAGGTGGTGGAGCACCTTGCCCCACCATAGCTTCCCAGCCCCTGTGGAATAGCCCTGGATAACGTAGCCACCCAAAACAAGCATCATTGGCAGGTAATGCTTCACAAGCCAAAAAAGTCCCCCACTCATCAGCCATCATCTCCAATATCCTCCCTTTCCCAGACACCATGAAGTATTTGTATATTGCAAATGTAATTGCAGGGAAAACAAAGAAAGGTAAAAATACCCCAAGCACACCAAATACCTAACAAACTATCCTACCCCTAAACAAATACCCCCAAAATACATTGACAGATAAAGTACAAACACACTACAAAAGACTGATTAAAAGACAAATAAGACATAACAGCAACAAGGCACAGCACAGAAGCACGCCAAATACTCTACTCCACCAACAATACCAGCTCCACACACCCTCACAGAGTCACAGACAATAAGACTGTGAAGTGAAAGTGAACTCACTGTACCATGTATGCAGGCAGGATGTCCTGTTTCATCACTTCCTGGGCCTCTGCATCACGTTTTCAGCTATGCGTCATTTTTTTGATGCATGGTGGTCATGCATCGATTTTATCCCATTGTGCGTGACAAGGCGTGTGGACTTGCAATTGATTCTCAGGGGCCAGGCATACTTTTTCTGCATAGGAAAGTATGAAGTTTAGGCGTTTACATCTAAAGTTCTGACGCATGACAGTCACACGTGGTATTCCTTCCCATACAGGCTGACAAGGCCTGTGGTCGTGCATCTGATGGGCAGGGGCCAGGCATCATTTTCCTGGGCTTACAGAGTATGGAATTTAGCCGTTTGCATAAAAAAATGTGATGCATGACAGGAATGCGTGGAAATTGATTATGTAGGCTTACAGTGCACCCAGAGTCATATACCATGTCACAGGGGCTATGCAATTATGTTGTTAGTATGGTATGGCTACATATGTGTGCATGCCTGTTCATCTGTTAACGGTGACCTTGGTATGTTCAACCTATATGTTTGTTTATGTGTGTCATGCATGCAATGACTTATACAGTTTGCATATGTGCATGTGAAGTTCGACTGTGTCCACATACATGTTAGCACATGTGTACTATGAGGGTACATATGTGTTCTAACATGTATTTGTCAGTGTACCACATTGCTATCTGATGTCTGATATACAAATGTACACATACCAACAAAACAATTAATATGATGGGCTATGTCCAAGACATGGTAAGGCATGTGATAGCCATGACAAATTGTACTCAGAGGATGCAGTAGACTACAGCTGGGTTGAAATCACGTTACCCCTGGCAATGTGTGTGTGCATGTGTGTCCACTCTGTGGTGTGTTGTTAGTTTAGCCTTCATGATGCTCTGCTACATGTGTGAATATAGTTCCCCATGCACCTTATTTGAAGGAGATACTATACACACATGTGCCAATGAAGGTTGCTATGTGCTGTGTGTGTAAAGATATGTGTAGTGTCATTTCAGTAACATATAACCACAGAGGTGTGTTCATGGGATATGAAACATCATATATCTATCTTTTGCTTGGAAACATGTTGGACTTTGACAAATGCCTGTTTAGTCATATTAGTGCCACCTATGTTTCTGTATGTCGGAACACATGTGGGAAAGGTAATTTACTTCTGTCAATGATCTTGTGATACATATGCACTTACTTTTGTGGTAAATTGCCTTTTGTTGAGACTCCAATACACGTTACCAGGCTGGTGCCATTTAGGTGGTAAATGTGTGCTGAGACATCTGGCATATATGTGCATGCCACCAACTAGGTACTCACAATCGTCGACATCATGTTTCTTATGACTGTCACATACACTGACATACCACTGTGTGGCAGTGTTGCAGTCTGGCAAAGATGACAGCCTGCTCTTCATCACTATGTGGGAGTTCTTATGCAGACACAGACCCATGGTTGCATGTGAAGGTGCAGGTTTACGGAGCTCCAGATTACTCAGTCCGCTGTGCACCTGCATCAGGCCCCTGACAATGTCACCAGTCTATGTAGCAATATCAGTGGTATTAGGGTATTTTGGATGGGGATCTAGCCTCTTCATGATTGCTATTCAGCAGAGCAATGCACAGTACCCTGCAGACAGGCACATGCACAATTGTGATCAAACAGACTGGGATATCAAGTTTTCCTCGGGGGTACTTGATGTCAGCCTTCCCCTATCATGTACTGAGGACTGGCTACTTGCACATGTAGAACATGTCTCATCATTTAGCATGTTCTGACAGACATGATTTGACGTCCTTAGTCATTTCCATGGGCAGCTTGGTTAGGGGTTGTATCTCTGTTGTAACTCCTATTTTGGGAATGTGTCAGGGGAAAGATGGTGTTTGTGTCACTGCCTTCTGTCATGTTGGCATGCAATGGGCAACTACCAGGTTATAGTAGTGGCAAACATGAGTGAGTTATGTACTGACTCTGTATAATTCTGTGTGTGAAAATTAGGGAAACTTTACTCCTCTTGAAGGAGGACAAAGATTTCCAACTTTGGCTGATTTCACATAGACAAAAATCACCTGGGCCCTAAGCACTGGACTGCTTTCTTGCTGCATGACGTCACAACCTGTAGCATTCTAAGGGCCAGAAAGGGACAGGAATGGTGACTGTAAAAGATAGGACTCAGATAGAGTGCCTTTGCCATGGAGAAAAAGAGGGTAGATTAGGAGGATTTTTTGCAGGGTTTGGGGCTTAGGCTCTTAGAAGGGGATATCTATAACCGTGGATAACTGCCAAGTGGCACCCGCTCACGCAAGTAGAAAGAATGTATTTTGCTACCTTGAAAGGAAATTGAAGTTATCTTGTCTAAACATTAAAATAAGATGTTCACACACCCCTAATTAATATGTCAAGGTTGCTAGAAAGGAAATAATGAACAGTATTCTACCCTGACACATAATTAAGTTAACCATGAAGTAGTACTGCAGTTTAAATTCCCTTTCTATACTACTCAATAGGAATCTTCATTACAATCATGAACTGCTCATTTTAAAAACTGGGTGATTACATTTACCTTTATGAAATTAGTTTAAAAGTAATCAAATGCCAATAAAAATAATATGCTACAACAACCTTAAATACAGTCCTCCAGAAAACATTGTATGCTTATTTGCATATAACAGAAACATAGGAAATATCTAAATGCAGTTCATTGTCCACTAATCAACAAATTGGTCAGACATTCTCACCTAGGCTTCATTTTTCTAACAAAAAATAAATCCAAAATGGAGAAAGGGTCCCAAGTAAATCATCCTCAAATGATCAGGGCCAATTTCATCTTGTTAATGCTTATGAAGTAATTAGATATTCATCTTCAAATCATCTACAAGTTATCAGGAACAAGCTAATCTTAAGAAGTAATCAAATGCTCATCCTCAGATCACCAGGAAGGATCACATTATGTGAAGTCATTAGATAGTCATTTTCAAGTCATTTTTAAATCATTAGGCAGAAGTTTCTAAACTCTGCTCATCACT
The DNA here is from genome assembly GCF_031143425.1 of Pleurodeles waltl. Taxonomy (NCBI): domain Eukaryota; kingdom Metazoa; phylum Chordata; class Amphibia; order Caudata; family Salamandridae; genus Pleurodeles; species Pleurodeles waltl. Next base: position 296,884,581 of record NC_090440.1, read on the forward strand.
TCAGGAGGTTGATGATGTATAATGATGTCAAAATAACTTCTACAGTTGCTAGATGATCATCCAGTCACTCTGGGAAGGCTGCTAAAGTAATCCTCTTTCACTTTGGGAAGGAGTTTTTTCAAGAGTGCATTTGGAAATAATGTGCTTTCCTGAATTATACATTATTGAACTGAAGATATGTCTTGCACGGAAATTGTGCGGAACCATTAGCTCTATAGCATTGATCAAAAATATACATAGGTATTAATGGTATAGTTGCTGCACCTCCAATTTGTCGAACAACACAAGGAGTGGGTATAGTAAGTCACAACAAATATATTCCATATGGTACTTGTTGGTATATCTGCCCTACTACCCAAGACAGGATGATAAGTGGCCCCCAGAAGCCCCAGAGATCTACTGAAACGTACTTTTCCAAAAGCTACTAGACCCACTGAACACTCCAATTCTAGTTCCAAATACCAATAAGAAAGTAAGCGTGGAAAACAAATGTAGTCAAGATCTTGCTATTGACACATGGTGAGTTTAAGTCTTCAAAATACACACATTGTGTTATTTGTGCAGCCTAAATGTGTTTTGTCACTCTTGTAACTTTTTCAAAGCAGTGAGATTACATAAAAGTTCACACACTATAATGCCCCATTGACATCAGGGATATACAGACTGAAAAACAAAACCACATGATCACGGTTCCAATGGTGAGTAAATATATCATGAAGACAAGAAATCCCAAGAAGTACTGTGAAAAAGAGAAAAATCAAGAATACCAGTGTCACCTACACAACCATTCCAGTGAAGACACATGTGAAACCAATTTAGAACACATAAGCACTGCCTTGCAGAGATATAAGAGGCATAGCAGCTACTATGTTGAGATTAATTTGTTTGAGTAATAAAGAAACTGGTGTAGACCTCTTAAAGTTAGAGGATCAATCAGATGAAATACAAAGGGAAAAAAGAGAGAGGCAAGACCTAATTGGGTCTCAAACAGTCTCCTGTTCCAAATCAGAGATGTCTTCATAAGACAAGAGTGTATGCGTCTAAACCTTATTATGAGACAATAACATTATATAAGACACTTGGAAAGACTAAAGCTCTTATGTTAACAATTCTAATAATGGTGGGCAACCTACCAAAAACCTAGCAGTAAGCCAATAAGAGTAATGTCCTCGACCCACTAGGAAAACTCTAAAGGACGTCTATCTTCAAATTCATCCAGTTGTGCCAAATAGTACCCTAGGTACTGCAATTGTAAACAACACACTGAGTTAACTTATTCTTGCCACATCATCAAGTAGCTGTAAGTGACTAGACTGAAAACCTACCCAGACAGTAGTCCCTAGGGTAGGCAACACAGTTCCAAAGGTTTATATCGGTTGTGCAAGATTCACAATCCTTGGACTATGTATGGCTGTGCAGAAAACTGAAAACGTAATGTAAATCTGCTGGGCTAACTGAAGGTTGAACTTTTATTTCACCTATACCAAAAGGTGGAGGCATAACATTAAAACATACCTTAAGACAGTACATTTCTTTGAATGCGGTCATAGGAAGTAATGGTTCACCCAGCATGGAGACTGTGGTAAGTCCCAATCTATGAAATACCACAAAATGGCATGAGAAATTAAGTAAACAGCTCATTCCTGAGACGCTGACTTATATTAAACTGTGGTTTTCCTGGTGGGAGCAGCCAAAACCAATTAGAAAAGCTGTGCTTAAAACAAGCTTTCGTATTCCTCATATGGAAGGAAAAAGAGTAAACTGACTCTTACAGGGCCCAGAAGAATACTGTAACGTAAATGAGAGTGGACATCTTGGTGTGATTTTGTAACTACTGCATGCTGGTACATTATTTGAATTTGGCCTAATCCTTCTAAAAACAAGTAATCAACTGGTCCAAAAGTGCATTCAACTAAACACATTGGGCCCGATTACAACTTTGGAGGATGGTGTTAATCCGTCCCAAATGTGACGGAAATACCAATTACCGTATTATGAGTCCATTATATCCTATGGAACTCGTAATATGGTGGGCAGGAAATCCGTCACATTTGGGACGGATTAACACTGTCCTCCAAAGTTGTAATCAGGCCCATTGTCTTGGGGTATGTTTTAGTGTTATGCCTCCACTTACCTGTAGAGATCAGATTCTTGTTGTATTTTGGATATTTTGAATTTACTTCAGTCCCTTCAATTTGGAAGCTATTTAAGACCGAAACATCAATGTATACTCCTACTTGTGACTGATACACTACTGCTCTGTTCTCTGTCATGTTTGCGGCCAGTCACACGTTATTATATTGAGTGGGATGTAAATACATGGGTACATCGTACTGATGGCTGTGATTGCACTATATATTAAGCATTGTCTATGTACATTTGGGATTTAAATTGTGAACCCATTCATTTAAAAAAAAATGTTTTTTTTGTTGCTACTATTGTGTTCCTAAATACATTTGTTTAAACCCACACACCAAATGCTTTGATTTGCTCTATTTTATCATATGATGTTAAGCAGCTTATTCAATTTATTGTGATGTTACTTTTGGACGTCCTAAAATGTGTTTATACAATCAGTTACAAAAACATCCAGTTGTGAATAAGGGCCAGATGTAGCAAACTTCCAAATTGCGACTTGCAATTTGCGAGTCCCAGCGACTCGCAAATTGCAACTCGCAATTTGGAGTGCAGTAAGGTGTCTCAGACTGAAAAATAATTTTTTATGCCAGACACAAAGGGGAAGGGGTCCCTATGTGGACCAATTTCCCGTTTGCGCCTGGGTTACCATCCACTTCAAGTGGATGGTAACTGCGCTTTCATTTGCGACCGCAATCGCGGTCGCAAAGGAAAATGCATACCATTGCGAGTCGCAAATAGGAAGGGAACACCCCTTCCTATTTGCGAGTCGGAAATGCATTTTGCGAGTCGGTTCCGACTCGCAAAATGCATTTCTACATAGCAAAGTGGCTTTAGTGACTCGCAAACGGCGATTTTCGCCGTTTGCGACTCGCTAAAGCTTTGCTACATCTGGCCCTAAGTCCCTTGTCAGCATCTCTACTTGCTCTATAGTTTTAGAAAGTGGGTATTTCTCTGCATGCACTGCTCTGTGTGCCTGAAATCCTGTCTCCAATACATGTCTGGACTGAGCTGGTTGACAGCTACATTTGTGCATTTCCTCTAGACAGTCACAACACAGGACACTCAACTGCACCTGTATTGATCTGCATACTGATGGGTCTTCCTGGGAGGGGAGGATGCGAAGGGATCACACTTACACTTCAAAGGGTAGTTGCCTAAGCCATACAGAAAGGGCTGATTACCCCCAAATGATAGTCTGGAGCCAGGGCTGGGATGAAAGGGGGATCCGTTCAGTTTAAGAAGCTGCTTTGATGTCACCCCGCAGGCATTTTTGGGTATAAGTACTGGGGCCCTGGCCCCCCGTAATCAGATCACTACAAGACTTGGGAAGAACTCTGCTGAAGTAAAGGCTGATGTTCTCTAAGGATTGCCACTATGCCTGGACTGAGTGTTCCAAGTAACTGCTTCTATGCTTGCTTAGCTGTCCTGCTGCCTGCTGATCTCTGCCCTGCTGATGACAGGACTGGACCCATCCTGCTAAACCAGAGTGACTTCAAAGGCTTGCTGATTTGCCCCCTGTTCTTCTGTAGTCTCAGGGACAGCAAAGACTGCCTGCAACTTTCCTGGTGCTACTGGACTCTACCACCTGTGAGTCCTACACTTGCCTGAGGTGCTCTTGCCAGTCCTCGGCTTCAAAAATCCTGGGCCTCAATGCCAATTCAGAGTCTGATTGATGACATCATATCCACAGCCTGCACAGCTCAATGACGATGCTTTGCACAGCTCAACAACGGAGCAGTGCATTGACTTCAAAGGAGCCCAACGATGACACTGGACCACCCTTTGTGTGGCACGATGGTGACGCAATGTATTCTCAAAGTCAACCAAAGCTCCATCTAAGGTACTTTGATAGCAGTACCTGTCTGGGTCCTGTAGACTGCCTAACCTCCATCATGGTCAGCCAGAACTTTGGATTTGCACCGGTCCCTCGTGACCTGAAGCAACCTTTTGACTGCTCGAGATTTCTAAGCACTATTTCACATTTGGGCCCATATTTATGGAAAGATAGAGCCACCTTAGCATCATTTTTTTAATGCTAAAGCAGCACCAACTAAACCCCATATTTATATTTAGACACTAGACCTGTCTAGCGTCAAAATATTTGAGTTAGTGCCATTTTCTGGAAGCTCCAACCCACCTTGCTTCTCATTGCAACAATGGTATGCAAGGTAGGCTTCCCCTTCCAAAAAATGACGCTAGCCCTCTAGCACCATATTTACTTCCCGGTGAAAACACGGCGCACACTAAGGACGCAGGCCTCAAAAATGAGGCTAAGACCGATTAGCGTCCAAAGTCAACATCTGGTCAGACCAGTAGTTAAACAGAGGCCCATACACCACTACCTAAGGAAAATATACAGAAAGAGCATTTGCAACCTCCAGGACAACATGGAAGTGGTACTGCTCCAGCTTTGCACATGCCGCAGACATCAGCGAAGACAGCATGCCCCTCCACCAACACTGTGGCAACCCCAAACACCACCACAGCAGCCACAAAGGCAGCACAGAAGGTAGGAGAGGATCTTCAGACAGCAGACAACCATCCTTGGGCTTAGAGAACAAGATATCCCAGCCATCTTTTTGATCTTCCTTCCTAAGATCCTGGACACAATCATACGCCTCACACCCCACCACTTCTGCTTCCCAAACACCCAGCAACTTACCAAATTGCTGGGTTCCCGCTTTTGCTGGGTGCAATGGACTGCACCCATGTCTAACTGGTTCAACCTGCGCAACCGAACATCTATACAGGAACCACAAGCACACCCATTTGATCAATGTGCAGGTCATTGTGGACCACAGAGGGCTTTTCACTAACATCCTAGCAAAATATCCCAGCAGGGTCCATGATGCCTACATATTCCGCCATTCCACTATCAACAAGCTGTTCCAGGATGGACAACATGGCAATGGGCTACTCGTAGGTAAGGCACCATACCAATCAGTACACAAATAATGCACCAACCATGTAAGACAAACAATACATACACCAAACTGAGCACAAATGGGCAGGGGAACACAGATGTACAGGCAGCAACACATATGCAACATGGAACACTACACCACAATCATTGCACATCACACACACATACACCCACATGTACATAATACAGCCACAACCTGATTGGCCCGCCACATGAGGACAGGTGAAGCTTTGTCCCCTTTGCATACAGAAGCTGCCCACAAACCACTGCTAGGGTCCACTGGTTGACAACTAAATACTGATCCCACACACATTGCACCAAACAAAGAATAGCTCAGCTATGTCAATGGAATTGGCCATGGCCTTGTAAAGAAAGTTACACAAAGGCACAGCCCCACATTAATCATGGTGTGCAAGCCTGCGGCACGCCAAAGTGGTACCAATACCAATTAATTTCTAGCCCTTTTACTACACCTACCAAGATGCATATAATGGGGGCATACATAAGGTAGGGGCTGTGATCAAATGGTGTTTAGGTAATGTAGGAACTGAACACTGTCACATCTCAGGGTGATTGCTGCTTTGCTTGCATGGTGCATGTGTGACAAGGGAGGGGGCAACATTCGTAACTGTGGACCTTCAGTAACTGTGCAGGGTTTTTATCCAAGGTAAGAGGCAGAGCCTTCACTGTGTGTCCGTGGGATTATGTCATGGCACTGTCATTGGGCATAACCCTGACACATGGTAGGCTGTACCTCACTTATGGCACACACGCGTTGGCTGTGGAGTGTGCTATGGAATGCCAGACAAATGAAGCAGCTCTGGGTGCTGAATCACTATCCAAACATGTGACCCCTTGTCAGGTTCTAAGAATTAAATGGGACCATGCACAAGAAAATTATTGTCTGGGTGGAATGTAGGCAGAGTGTGTTATACTCCCTGTGTACAAAAGATGCACACTTTTCACACAAATCTGCTGTCTTGACACATGCCTACCGCAATTCCAGATAAACATGTGAAGACTAATGTATGGGTGTATGTCGTAGGTAGCAAAGGGTTTGCTAGTACAAACCATAGTTGACGTGTGTCAGCATGGATACCTAGTTTGCACTGTATAACAACATCACACAGCACATAGCAAAACACTCCACTCATTGCCACTCACATGCCAGAACAAGAGCAAGGTACCAACAGTTACAAATTATGCCATACATGTTTTTGGCTCCAACATAGCAATCGCGTGTGGGATGTGCAACTATGTCCAGCAATGTCCAAACAATATCAGAGACCCATCCAAAAACAGAAAGGGAGTAGACGTAGCCATATATTTTGCATTTTGCTAATGTAAAAAGCAGCATTGAGATGATTTCACACATCAACATCATTCAGTCATGCAAGAGTTACCTAGGTTGTGGCATGCAGGAATAAATGCACACCCATGTTCAAAGGAGGATGTGGATGAAGAGCTGAGAGATACCCACAGATACATGGAAATACAACATGGAAGGTCACTTGTAAACAACACAAGTGCTGTGGCAGGTGTAATGTCATGTGTGTGTGGCACTCTAACAAATACTGGCAATGGGATGATAACTATCATGTAGCCAGTAGTGGAAGATGTGTTCAATTTACACAAATCACCCGTTGCATTTTGTCCATGTATGACCAGACAATGTTGTTGTAGATGATGTGTACGAAGTGTAAGCAGCCTAAAGAATGGGAGAAATGCAGGAGACAAAATATCCCTTGCAAGTAATGCAGTAAAACATGGAGAAGGAACACTCATAGACTAATACTGACTGTATTACACATCAATGTCTGAATGTGAACATCCAACATATGTACAGATAGGGTGGCCGGGTCAGTACATAACCCAGTCATGTTTGCCACTACCAATCTTGGTAGTTGCCCATCGCATGCCAACATGATAGGAGGCAGTGACAGATAACACCATCTGTCCCATGACACGTTCCCAAAATAGAAGTCACAACAGAGATACAACCCCTAACCAAACTGCCCATGGAAAGTACTAAGGACAACAAATGATTAGACATGTTCAACATGTGCAAGTACCCAGTTCTCTAAAGGTGAGAGGGGAAGGCTGACATGAGGTCTAGAGGAAAATGTGATATCCTGGCCTGTTTGATCACAATTATGCATGTGTCTCTCTGCAGGGGAGGGTGCATTGCTCTGCTGATTAGCAGTCATGAAGAGACTAGATCCCCACTTAAAACACCCCAAACCACTGCTCTGGCTACATAAACCTTTGACATTGTCAGGGGCCTGAAGCATGGGCCCTGTGGCCTGAGTAATCTGGAGCTCCATAAACCTGCACCTTCTCATGCAACCATTGGTTTGTGTTGCTATACAAACTCCCATAGTAGTGATGAAGAGTAGGCTGCCATCTATGCCAGACTGCAACACTGCTACACAGTGGTATGCCATTGTATTTGACAGTCATAACAAACATGATGTGGACGAATGTGAGTGCCTAGTCAGTGGCATGCACACATATACCACATGTCTCAGTGCACATGTACCACATAAATGGCTCAGGCACAGTAATGTGTACAGGATTCTGAACAAAAGCAGCCTACCAACCTACCACAAATATAAGAGCATATGTATCACAAGATCACTGACTAAAATAAATGACCTTCACAGGTGTTCCGACATATGGAAACATAGGTGGCACTGATATGACTAAACAGACATTTTTCAAAGTCCAACATGTGTCCATGCAGGAAGATAGATATGTGAGGTTTCACGTCCCATGAACACACCACTGTGGTCATATGTTACTGAAATGACTACACATATCTTTACACACACACTGCATATTGCAACCTTCAGTTACACATGTGTTCATACCATCTCTGCAACTAAGATGCACGGTGAAATATATGTCACACGTGTAGCAGAACGTCATGAAGGCTAAACCAACAACACACCACAGAGTGGACACACATGCACATGCAAGTTGCCTGAGGTAACATGATGTCAACCCAGTCCCAGTCCACTGCATCCTTTGAGTACAAATTGTCATGGCTGTCGCATGCATTGCCATGTTTTGGACATAGGCCATCATATATTTTGTGTTGTTGGTATGTGTACATTTGTATATCAGACACAATGTGGTACACCCACAAATAAGTGTTCAAACACATAAGTACACTCATAGTACACATGTGCTAACATGTATGTGGACACAGTGTAGCCACACATGCACATATGCAATGGGTATATGTCATTGTATGCAGGAGACACAGAAACAAATATATAGGTTCAACATACAATTGTCACCATAAAGATATGACTGGATAGTTACACACATGTTGACATACCATAATGACAACATTATTGCCTAGCCATGTTACATGATATGTGAATCTGTGTGCACTCAAGGCCTACAATGCAATTTCCAAGCATTTCCATCATGCATCAGCAATTTATGATGCAAACAGCTCAAGTATATATTCTGCAATGCCAGAAAAATGACAACTGGCCCGAGTGTCTATCACACGTCCAAAAGCCTTTTCACGTACAATGGAAAATATTTGACACTTGTCCAGCATGTGTAAAAAATGTGGACACAAAAGCCTAAACTTCATACTTTTCTCCTCAGCAATAAGACGCCTGGCCCCTGAGCATCTATCCCACGTCCACAGGCCATGGGATAGATGCTCAGGAAAAAAATCTATGCATGACCATTATGCGCCAAATAGTTATACGCAAATGCCTGTACCATACTTTTTTCTTAAGCAAAAAGATGCCTGGCCCCTAAACGTCTATCGCACGTCCACAAGCCTTTTCACGCACAAGGGGAAAAAATCGACGCATGACTGTCATGCATCAAAAAACCAACACATGACTGGAAACGTGATAGACAGACCCAGGAAGTGGTGAAACAGGACATCCTGCCTGCACACATGGTACAAGGAGTCGACTTTCACTTTCACTTCACAGTCTTATTGTCTGTGACTGTGGGAGGGTGTGTGGAACTGGTGCTGTTGGTGATTTGGAGTAATTGGAGTGTTTTTGTGCTGCGTCCTGTAGCTGTAGTGTACTTTTTGTCTTTTAATCAGTCTTTTGAATTGTATTTGTTCTGTATCTGTCACTGTATTGTTTGTCTAGAGGTAGGAAAGTTTGTTGGGAAGTTGGGGTAGTGTTAGGGTATATTTTTCGTGCCAACTGCAGTGCATGATGTCAGGGAAAGGTAGGATGGCTGAGATGTTGGCAGATGAGCTCGGGGCTTCATCTGGCTGGTACAACATTATCTCCCCATGATTCTCGTACTGGGTGGCCGTGTAATTCGGGGCTACTCCAAAGAGGACAGGAATCTGCAATGGCACAAGGTGCTCTCGAGTTTTTGACACCAGATGAAATGACCACCAACTGAAACACCGTTGGGCTGACCTCATTGCAAGGGAGCAAGATCTGCTGAATCACTTGGGCATAGAAATTGGTGGAGCAGTTGGTAAGTATTCCATTCCCATACCAAGTCCATTATTTGCATGTGAATGACAGGAGGTATTAAAAGGGGCATATAAATGTATATGATGGGCCCCTATGTACTCAGCAAAAGTCGTGATGATCTGTTTTGTTGCTACTCTTGCTGAGTACATCATTTTCCTCCATATAAATAGATGCAGTTAGACCCTACCTGCATCATGTTGTGCCTTAATTCTCATTATGCACAAACATGGTGGGGGTAATGGGTGCACTGAGAGCCAGAAGGACTGTAGAAATGCACTTGCAGCAGCACCACTTTCGTTCAATCTGCCCCTTTGTGTCATTGGCCAAAGCCATGTAAGGGAGCTTGACCATGCACTTGGTCCAGGCTACTAGCAGTTTCCTCTTCCTGTAGATTGTGTATCACATACACCCCAAACTATGTCTGTTACCCCACACACATGTGCTGATTTAGTACCACAGGCCTGCCACATCTTACTGAAAGTATGGGCTGCCCTGCATCAGCACCATTACTGGCACCTGCACCAACACATGCATCCTTTGACCATAGATCAATGTGTCTGTATTGAGACATTTGTCTCTTTGCATGTTCTTATCCGTTCCTGGACAAAAAATGGAATACCATGCCAACGATGGCTGTCCACACACTATTGGCAATACATATGTAATTTCAATCAGTCAATACACTGGTAGGTACAAATAAATTAACATAAGTAAACTCCCATGGCATTACTGATTGTGTGTGTACCTTGTGTGGTCTCAGATAATGCAGACCCAGGGACCTACAAACTATCGCTTTCCCAGACAATCCTGTGGTGCTTTTTACTGCACCACATATTGGAATTGTCATGCATGTGTTTGTTAGCTTTACACCTCCATGACCATATCGGACTGCATGACACTGTATATTGCATCTGAAGGGCATGTGATGGTTGTTGCTGTGGCCATCCCATTGTGACACCCTTAGCTTTTGAGCCTGCCCCAGGTGTTGAAGACAACTACCTCATTGTCACTGCAAACTGACAAACAACTGCCCAGGGGTTGTGTGAGTATTCCAAAGTTTTAAGGAATGCTATGATACATCCTTGTTTGTAGTTCCTAACATGTGTGTGCCATCCAGGCCAGGCCCCAGACACTCACCAGGGGGTCAGAGACTGCATTGTGTGAAGACTGGCACAGCCCTTTCAGGTGTAAGTGACCACTCCTTCACCCCCTCCTAGCACAGATGGCTCATCAGGAAATGCAGACTACACCCCAGCTCCTTTTGTGTCACTGTCTAGTGTGAGGTGCAACCAGCCCAACTGTCAAACTGACCCAGACAGGGAATCCACAAACAGTCAGAGTCACAGAAATGGTATAAGCAAGAAAATGCTCACTTCCTAAAAGTGGCATTTTCAAACACACAATCTTAAAATCAACTTTACTAAAAGATGTATTTTACATTGTGAGCTCAGAGACCCCAAACTCCACATGTCCGTCCGCTCCCAAAGGAAATCTACACTTTAATCAGATTTAAATGTAGCCCCCATGTTAACCTATGAGAGGGACAGGCCTTGCAACAGTGAAAAACGAATGTAGCTATATTTCACTCTCAGGACATATAAAACACATTACTATGGGGGTCATTCCAACCCTGGCGGTCGGTGTTAAAGCGGCGGCCAATCCGCCAACAGGCAGGCGGTCAAAAAAATGGAATTCTGACCCTGGCGGAAACCGCCAACACAGACCGCCACTTTAACACTCCGACCGCCACGGCGGGACAAACAAACAGCGCGGCGATCACCGCCAACAGATAGGCGGGAGACAATGTACCGCCCACCCTATCACAACTCACCAATCCACCACCTTTTCCGGGGCGGGAGCCCCGCCGATAAAAACACGGTGGAAACAGACTACGAACGGGAAAACGCTCACCTCTACACACTCCATGAGGAATATGGACAGCATGGAACCAGAACTACACATCCTACCAGCTATTGTCTACCTGCTCCTCTACCAGGAGCACGAACGCCGGCGCAGAAGACAACGGTGAGTACTGCACCTACGACACAGGGGAGGGGGGTGGAGAAAAGATTACGGGCACACACATACGCGACACACCCACCCTCACCCACAACTACCTACACATCAATGCAGAACAACAACTCAGAGTGACACCCCCCAAACCCGGAAGAATGCAAAGACAAAATAAAATGATCATTAAATTCAAATATATTGTAAGGCTAAGTAAAAAAAAAAATCCAACATCTATAACTATATACACATATGTAAATTGTCCTGTCCAAATTGGGTTTCAGTCATTGTACGTAGGCCAATGGGCCTCAACACATGGGCAAAGCCCACACAGGAGACCCGAATCCATTGGAGAAAACACTGCAGGGGCATCAGATAGAAAAACTACAGGCACCTCAGGGGGAAGGAAAGGGGAGGCACCTCAGCCACATGAGTCCACGACGCCAGATCCACGAGTGGCCTCCATGCCCACTGTCCCATCCTGGGGAGTGCAAAGCCACAGTCTCACAAGTCTCCACAGTGGGTGGCTTGCCCACTGTTACATCCTGGGGAGTGCAAAGCCACAGTCTCACAAGTCTCTACAGTGGGTGGCTTGCCCACTGTGCCATCCTGGGGAGTGCAAAGCCACAGTCTCACAAGTCTCTACAGTAGGTGGCTTGCCCACTGTGCCATCCTGGGGATTGCAAAGCCACAGTCTCACAAGTCTCCACAGTGGGTGGCTTGCCCACTGTAACATCCTGGGGAGTGCAAAGCCACAGTCTCTCAAGTGGATTACAGACTCCACTGGTACTGGAGGAGGCATGGTGCCCAGAGTGCATCGTGCAGCCCTGCCCGACACAGATCCGGGCCTGCCCCTTCTGCCAATGGGCCAGCGGTGCTTGACTTGAATGGCCCAGCGGAGCGGTGCTTGAGATGAAGGGCCCAGCGGAGCGGTGCTTGAGATGAAGGGCCCAGCAGAGCGGTGCTTGAGATGAATGGCCCAGCGGAGCGGTGCTTGAGACGGCGGTGCCCAGCGGAGCGGTGCTTGAAATGAAGGGCCAAGCGGAGCGGTGCTTGAGATGAAGGGCCCAGCGGAGCGGTGCTTGAGATGAAGGGCCCAGCGGAGCGGTGCTTGAGATGAAGGGCCCATCGGAGCGGTGCTTGAGATGAAGGGCCCAGCGGAGCGGTGCAGAGATGAAGGGCCCAGCGGAGCGCTGCTTGAGATGAAGGGCCCAGCGGAGTGGTGCTTGAGACGGCAGTGCCCAGCGGAGCAGTGCTTGAGATGAAGGGCCCAGAGGAGCGGTGCAGAGATGAAGGGCCCAGCGGAGCGGTGCAGAGATGAAGGGCCCAGCGGAGCTGTGCTTGAGATGAAGGGCCCAGCGGAGCGGTCCTTGAGACGGCGGTGCCCAGCGGAGCGGTGCTTGAGATGAAGGGCCCAGCGGAGCGGTGCAGAGATGAAGGGCCAAGCGGAGCGGTGCTTGAGATGAAGGGCCCAGCGGAGCGGTGCTTGAGATGAAGGGCCCAGCGGAGCGGTGCTTGAGATGAAGGGCCCAGCGGAGCGGTGCAGAGATGAAGGGCCCAGCGGAGCAGTGCTTAAGATGAAGGGCCCAGCGGAGCGGTGCTTGAGACGGCGGTGCCCAGCGGAGCGGTGCTTGAGATGAAGGGCCCAGCGGAGCGGTGCAGAGATGAAGGGCCCAGCGGAGCGGTGCTTGAGATGAAGGGCCCAGCGGAGCGGTGCTTGAGATGAAGGGCCCAGCGGAGCGGTGCTTGAGATGAAGGTCCCAGCGGCGCGGTGCAGAGATGAAGGGCCCAGCGGAGCGGTGCTTGAGATGAAGGGCCCAGCGGAGTGGTGCTTGAGATGAAGGGCCTAGCGGAGCGGTGCTTGAGATGAAGGGCCCAGCGGAGCGGTCCTTGAGATGAAGGGCCCAGCGGAGCAGTGCTTGAGATGAAGGGCCCAGCGGAGCGGTGCAGAGATGAAGGGCCCAGCAGAGCGGTGCTTGAGATGAAGGGCCCAGCGGAGCGGTGCTTGAGATGAAGGGCCCAGCGGAGCGGTGCTTGAGATGAAGGGCCCAGCGGAGCGGTGCAGAGATGAAGGGCCCAGCGGAGCGGTGCTTGAGATGAAGGGCCCAGCGGAGCGGTGCTTGAGATGAAGGGCCCAGCGGAGTGGTGCTTGAGATGAAGGGCCCAGCGGAGCGGTGCTTGAGATGAAGGGCCCATCGGAGCGGTGCTTGAGATGAAGGGCCCAGCGGAGCGGTGCAGAGATGAAGGGCCCAGCGGAGCGGTGCTTGAGATGAAGGGCCCAGCGGAGTGGTGCTTGAGACGGCAGTGCCCAGCGGAGCAGTGCTTGAGATGAAGGGCCCAGAGGAGCGGTGCAGAGATGAAGGGCCCAGCGGAGCGGTGCTTGAGATGAAGGGCCCAGCGGAGCGGTGCTTGAGATGAAGGGCCCAGCGGAGCGGTGCAGAGATGAAGGGCCCAGCGGAGCGGTGCTTGAGATGAAGGGCCCAGCGGAGCGGTCCTTGAGACGGCGGTGCCCAGCGGAGCGGTGCTTGAGATGAAGGGCCCAGCGGAGCGGTGCTTGAGATGAAGGGCCCAGCGGAGCGGTGCAGAGATGAAGGGCCAAGCGGAGTGGTGCTTGAGATGAAGGGCCCAGCGGAGCGGTGCTTGAGATGAAGGGCCCAGCAGAGCGGTGCTTCAGATGAAGGGCCCAGCGGAGCGGTGCAGAGATGAAGGGCCCAGCGGAGCAGTGCTTAAGATGAAGGGCCCAGCGGAGCGGTGCTTGAGACGGCGGTGCCCAGCGGAGCGGTGCTTGAGATGAAGGGCCCAGCGGAGCGGTGCAGAGATGAAGGGCCCAGCGGAGCGGTGCTTGAGATGAAGGGCCCAGCGGAGCGGTGCTTGAGATGAAGGGCCCAGCGGAGCGGTGCTTGAGATGAAGGTCCCAGCGGCGCGGTGCAGAGATGAAGGGCCCAGCGGAGCGGTGCTTGAGATGAAGGGCCCAGCGGAGCGGTGCTTGAGATGAAGGGCCCAGCGGAGCGGTGCTTGAGATGAAGGGCCCAGCGGAGCGGTCCTTGAGATGAAGGGCCCAGCGGAGCAGTGCTTGAGATGAAGGGCCCAGCGGAGCGGTGCAGAGATGAAGGGCCCAGCAGAGCGGTGCTTGAGATGAAGGGCCCAGCGGAGCGGTGCTTGAGACGGCGGTGCCCAGCGGAGCGGTGCTTGAGATGAAGGGCCCAGCGGAGCGGTGCTTGAGATGAAGGGCCCAGCGGAGCGGTGCAGAGATGAAGGGCCCAGCGGAGCGGTGCTTGAGATGAAGGGCCCAGCGGGGTGGTGCTTGAGATGAAGGGCCCAGCGGAGCGGTGCTTGAGATGAAGGGCCCAGCGGAGCGGTGCTTAAGATGAAGGGCCCAGCGGAGCGGTGCTTGAGATGAAGGGCCAAGCGGAGCGGTGCTTGAGATGAAGGGCCCAGCGGAGCGGTGCAGAGATGAAGGGCCCAGCGGAGCGGTGCTTGAGATGAAGGGCCCAGCGGAGCGGTGCTTGAGACGGCGGTGCCCAGCGGAGTGGTGCTTGAGATGAAGGGCCCAGCGGAGCGGTGCTTGAGATGAAGGGCCCAGCGGAGCGGTGCAGAGATGAAGGGCCCAGCGGAGCGGTGCTTGAGATGAAGGGCCCAGCGGAGCGGTGCTTGAGATGAAGGGCCCAGTGGAGCGGTGCTTGAGACAGCGGTGCCCTGTTCAGCGGTGCTTGTCTTGAAGGGCCCTGTTCAGCGGTTCTTGAGACGGTGGTGCCCTGTTCAGCGGTGCTTGTCTTGAAGGGCCCTGTTCAGCGGTTCTTGAGATGGCGGTGCCCTGTTCAGCGGTGCTTTTCTTGAAGGGCCCTGTTCAGCGGTTCTTGAGACGGCGGTGCCCTGTTCAGCGGTGCTTGTCTTGAAGGGCCCTGTTCAGCGGTTCTTGAGACGGCGGTGCCCTGTTCAGCGGTGCTTGTCTTGAAGGGCCCTGTTCAGCGGTGCTTGTCTTGAAGGGCCCTGTTCAGCGGTTCTTGACATGTGTCTCCAGGGCACCATATCCGGCCAATATATGGAGTTCAATCGCCATCCGACTTCTCGCTTGTGGGGCCCTCCTGTGCTGGAGTCCCGGGCCCGTGGGTGTCCTCCTTCACACCCGGAATGGGGCTGGTGGGGCCCTCCTGGGCAGCTCGCCTGCTGCCGGACTTGTCGGCCGTGCTGCCCTTGCCATCCTTCAGTAATTCTCTGTGGCCCTTGCCTCCCTTTGTAGATGTGCCAGGTGGCACCCCACTTCCTGACGGTGCCAGGGTAGTGCCTTTGGAGGCTGCCGTCTCTGGCCTCTCGCGCCGGGCCTTGCCTTTCTTGGTTTTCTTCCCAGGGGGTGGGCTGGCTGTCTCTTTACTGCTGGCCGATGTAGCTGCCCTTGAAGGTGGTGGACTCCAAAATCCTTGGACTATGGTCCTTGTAGGTCCAGGGGTTGTGGTGGCTGAGGTGCTGATTGGACTCTTACGAGATGGAGGGGGTGGGTCAGGTGATGGAAAGAGGTTAATTTTGGACAGGAAAAACTTTTTAGGAGCAGTGGGAAGGGTAGGTGCAGTGGGTATGGGAGTGGAGGAAGAGGATGTGGTTGCAGGAGAGTCAAGTGTGGTGTCTTTGGGTGCAGGTGCTTGTGACGGAGGCTGTCGTGAGGTGGATGGCTGTTGGGTGGGTGGCTGCCTGTGTTTGTGTGGTTTGGAAGAGGGGGTGACAGACACACTGGGAGAGGACACAGGGGACGTGTAAATGGCAGTGGGGGTGGTGACTGCACGTGTGCGGAGTGTTCTGGTGGGTGTGCTGGTGATGGACGTAGTGGCTGATGATGTTGTGCATGCAAGTGTGAGTGGAGACGTCACAGGGAGGGAGGAGGGAGACGAGGAGGAGGGGGACACAGAGGAGGCAGTGGCTGTTGGTATGTCTGCATGTGGCTGTTTCTTGTGTGAATGCTTGTGTAATGTGTAGTGCTTATGTCTGGATGAGCTGCCCTTGGGTGTTCAGGTGTGTGCAGGCTGGTCTGTAGGTGTGTCTGGGATAGGCAGAGGAACAGGGGAGTGGGACTGGGTGGAGGAAGTTGGAGGAGGGAGGCAGGAGACAGGGACAATGGCTGCCGTCAGTGCTGAGGCCAGAGCGTTGAACGATCGCTGATGGGCAGCCTGACCCGAATGAATGCCCTCCAGGTATGCATTGCTCCGGTGCACCTCCCTTTCTACCCCCTGGATGGCATTCAAAAGGGTAGACTGCCCAACAATGAGCGTCCTGAGGACATCAATGACCTCCTCACTGAGGGCAGCAGGGGTAACTGGGGCAGGGCCTGAGGTGCCTGGGGCGAAGGAGATGCCCGCCTTCGTGTGCGAGCGGGCACGGGGCGAACGCTGAGGGGCTGCTTGGAGGGCGGAGCTGGTGCGCTGGGTGGCGGCTGTACCTGTTGTTGCGGTGGGCACGGATGTTGCCACCACCACAAGGGAGCTTCCTTCTGAGGACGTGTCTGTGTCGCTGATGTCTCCACGTGTCCCCGTTGTGGAGCTCCCCTCTCCCTCCGTCTCACTGGTGAACTCCGAGTCGGTTGCATGGCCCTCCGGGGCCATGTGAGATGCAGCTCCCTCGTGCTCCGATGCCACTTCTCCTCCGCCTGATGATGCTAATGCACACATGAACAGGAAGAGCAGCAAAAAAGGGGGGGGGAAATAAAGGCATGTTGAGTGCATGCATTGGCAACACAGACACAGAAGCCCCCTGCACTACGCCGCGCACTTGGGGTACACTACTCAATCATTGGGACTTGGCCTACAAGCCTATGGACGACAACTGCACACATAGGTGACACAGGGCCATGGATAGCTGTACTTGGCACCCTACAGAGGTGGGGGGCGGGGGCACAGGGCCATGCCTTACGGAGGGGCCTAGCCTACAGAAATCACCCTGGCCTAGGGATACCCACAGCCCTCCTCCCCACCCAGACACCTCCACTGCGCGCTAAGATAGCAGAATGTGCTGGTACTCACCCCCTTGTGTCTGCTGTGATGTCCTCACGCGCCCATCCAAATCTGGGTAGGCCACCGCCAGGATCCGAGACATCAGGGGGGTCAATTGACAAGTGGCACCCCTCCTACGTTGGGAGGCCATCCCCAACAGAGCCTCCGCGGTCTTCCTGCTCCCGCGGCGGATGTCCTCCCACCTCTTGCGGCAGTGGGTGCCCCGTCTGTTGTGGACCCCCATGGTCCGGACGTCCTTGGCGATGGCACGCCAAATGTCGATTTTCTGATGGGCGCTGACCTATGTGACATGTACAGGGGGGGAAATAACATTATTATAATTTTCTGCATGCTCGATGTGAGTGGCCCCCCATCCCCACCCTTGCCATGTGGCACATGCTCTCATCCGTCGTTTGATGCATGCCTCATTCGCTCCCCTCCCCACCATCTTTCATCCACTCGACTCAACACAGGCATTGCCCCCAAAGCATGCTCCCAGTGTACTTACCTGTTGGTCTGGAGGACCGTAGAGTAGCGCATACTGGGGGAGGACCCCATCCACGAGTTTCTCCAATTCTTCAGAAGTGAAGGCAGGGGCCCTTTCCCCAGTCACAGCAGCCATTGTATCTTCCAGACCGAGGTCACAGCAGCACTTGCAGTATAGGTCCTCTCCTGTGGATGATCAGGTCTCGAGTGATTAAGCAGATAGAAAATGGCGGTCACGTCCGCGGCGGTGCGTACCGCGGCGGTGTGTCCCGCGACCGCCGGCGCACTTCGTCATTGGCTCCTGAAACGCATAGGGTTCAATGTTAACCAATGCGGCTTTGCGCCGCGGTCTTCGACCGCCTACCGCCACGGTGTGCCACGCCAGCGCATTGACCTCACATCCCATTGTCGCACTTCACAGGACAGGCACCCGCTGTTGTCCTTCCTAGGCACCGTCCGCTGGGACTTGCGAGGTGATGGAGGCATCCTCCAGTGTACAGACCACTGGTGGACCTGTCGACAATGGAGGAACGACATGTCATTCTGACATACAGGCTTGACCGAGCCACTATACAGGAACTGTGTGCCCAGCTGGAGGCAGACCTGATGTCACCCATCCGCCAACCCACAGGGATCCCCCCTCTAGTGCAGGTGCTGTCAGTACTCCATTTTTTGGCAAGTGGGTCATTTCAAACAACAGTGGCCATTTCATCAGGGATGTCTCAGCCTATGTTTTCCAAGGTGTTGTCCAGAGTGTTGTCTGCCCTGCTCAAACACATGCGGAGATACATCGTTTTCCCTGAGGTGGGGGATTTGCCTACAGTGAAGGGTGATTTCTATGCCCTTGGACATATTCCCAACATCATTGGTGCCATTGATGGGACACTTGTGGCTTTGGTACCCCCCAGTGAAAGTGAACAGGTGTACAGGAACAGAAAAAGTTATCATTCCATGAATGTCCAGGTGGTCTGTTTGGCTGACCAGTACATCTCCCATGTAAATGCCAAGTTCCCTGGGTCAGTGCATGACGCGTACATCATGCGAAATAGCAGCATCCCTTATGTGATGGAACAACTACAGAGACACCGTGTGTGGCTAATTGGTGACTCAGGTTACCCCAACCTGTCGTGGTTACTGACCCCAGTGAGGAATCCCAGGACAAGGGCAGAGGAACGCTACAATGAGGCCCATGGGCGAACTAGGAGGATTATAGAAAGAACCTTCGGCCTCCTGAAGGCCAGGTTTAGGTGCTTGCATATGACAAGTGGATCCCTAATGTACTCACCAAAGAAGGTGTGCCAGATCATCGTGGCCTGCTGTATGCTTCACAACCTGGCTTTGCGACGCCAGGTGCCTTTTCTGCAGGAGGATGGTCCAGATGGTGGTGGTGTGGCAGCTGTGGAGCCTGCGGAGAGTGAAGAGGAGGAAGACGAAGAGGACAACACAGACAACAGGGACAGAGTAATACAGCAGTATTTTCAATAACACACAGGTAAGGATCGACACCGGCATTTTACATTTACTTACAGTCTCCTGCCTCTCTACTGTCTGTCCTTTTCACCCAGTGTATGCTAACAGAGTTGTGACTTTCCCTTCCAATTTCAGAGATGTGGGCACCACTGCGTGACCTCTGCTTTGTTTGCCCATGGACTACAGCTGTGTGACAGTGGTATGTTGTCATCACAATGTAACTGGTCATTTTGGCACGTTTATGTCTAATACATATTTTCAAAAATACAGGCAGACTCCAGATTATTTGTGTGCAATAAGTGTGTTTATTAAAGTGCTCAATTTTGGGACATGGTTGAAAATCGGTGATGGGTGATGGTGGAGGAATGTCCGTGGCAGAGTCCAGATTCTCAGTCTCACAGGTGCATTGTCCATATGCCTGTGGAAGGTGGAGCAGGGGCAGTTTAAGGTTGGACAGGGTGACAATGTGGGACAGTGGGATGACATCAGGGGGTATCCTTTCCTGGCGGGGGTCTTGGCATCCTACTCTGTCTTCTTCCTAGATCTCAGGCACCGCTTGCGGGGTGGTTCTTCTTCTGCAGGAGTTGGGGTTCTGGTGGCCGGTTGTTCCTGTGTCGGGGCCTCCTGTCCACTAGCGCCGGCAGAAGTGGTAGCCTGTTCCTGGTCCATGATAGTGACAGGGGCCCTTTGTGGTGCCACATGGTCCCACAATGTGGTGACAATCTGGTTGAGAGCCACAACGATGGTGCCCATTGCGGAACTAATGTTTCTCAGTTCTTCCCTGAACCCCATAAACTGTTCCTCCTGCAGTACCTGGATCTCCTGGAACCTGGCCAGGACCGTCGCCATCGTCTCCTGGGAGTGGTGGTATGCTCCCATGATGGAGGTGAGGGCCTCGTGGAGAGTGGGTTCCCTGGGCCTGTCCCCCCCCCTGTCGCACAGCAGCCCTCCCAGTTCCCCTGTTTCCCTGGGCCTCTGTCCCCTGGACCGTGTGCCCACTACCACTGCCCCCAGGTCCGTGTTGATGTTGGGGTGGTGGGTTAACCTGGGTGCCCTGTAGTGGTGGACACACCGCTGATTGACGTGTCCTGGAGACAGAGGCATGGGCCCGCTGGGTGGGTGCTGTGCTGGTGTTCCCAGAGGGGGGTAGGTCTGCTGTAGCCTGTGGCTGTCTGAGGGGAACCGACTGTCCCGAGGTCCCCGATGGGCCGGGCTGGTCATCTGGGTCCAGGGAGACAGAGCTGCTGTCATCACTGGGGGCCTCTTCTGGGGGTGGGATGGACATTTCTGGACCCTCCTGGGCGGTGTGGTGGCGTTCGGGTCCTGCAGGGGTATAAGAGTATGGTTATTGCTTCTGTGTGTGCCATAGCGTGCAATGGGTGTGTGCCCATGTACCCCAGTGCTGGCATTCCTTTGTGGGGGCTGTTGTGACGGCGGTTTGTGGGGGAGATGGGTATGTGCAGTGGGCATGCTTAGGTGATGGCTGTCGATGGTTTGTGGTGGCATGCAGGGTTTGGTGTTGGGATGGGTGGGTTCTGATGGTGAGACATTAGCAATGAGGATGTGTGATGGTGGTGGGGGGTGAGGGTGGGGGTATGAGTTGGCATGCTGGTGGGGTGGGGGGGATGAAGTAGTGAAGATGAGACTTACCAGAGTCCATTCCTCCGCCTACTCCTGCGAGGCCCTCATGATGCAGGATGTTCAAGACCTGGTCCTCCCATGTTGTAAATTCTGGGGGAGGAGGTGGGGGTCCGCCGCCAGTCCGCTGCACCGCGATGTTGTGCCTGGATACCATGGAATGCACCTTCCCCCGGAGGTCGTTCCTCTGCTTCCTGATGTCGTCCCGATTTCGTGGATGCTGTCCCACAGCGTTGACCCTGTCCACTATTCTTTGCCATAGCTCCATCTTCCTGGCAATGGTGGTGTGCTGCACCTGTGTCCCGAAGAGCTGGGGCTCTACTTGAACTATTTCCTCCACCATGACCCTGAGTTCTGCGTCTGAGAACCTGGGGTGTCTTTGGGGTGCCATGGGGTGGTGTGGATGAGGTGTGGGGTGGTGTTTGCGGTGATGAGTGTGGTGAGTGTAGTGGTGTGTGGTGTTTTGTGCGTGGTTGTTGTGTGGGTGATGGTGTAGTGTGCCTCTGTGTGATGGTGTTCTCTATTCTGTGCTGTCTCTCTCTGGGCTTCGTCTCTGATTTGTGGTCGTAGGGGTTTGTGGGTGATGTGGGTGTGTGTTTTATAGTTAATTGGGTGTGTGGGAGTGTTGTGTGTATGTGTCTCAGGTGTGTGTATTTCAAATTGTCCAATGTGGCTGTGTTTTGGAGCTGTATGTGTATTTTGAGCGCGGCGGTGTGTACCTCCAATGGAATACCGCGGTTGAAAGACCGCCGCGTGGATTCGTGGGTCGTAATGGCATGGGCGTATTTCTGTTGGCGTGACGGTGGAGGTTTGGTCTTCGCCAGTTTAACGCTGGCCGTTGTTGTGGCATACTTTTGTGCATGTCGGGTTTTTGGCGGTTTGCCTCTTGAGGGTCAGAATGACCGTGGCGGTTTACCACGACCGCGGCGGTGTTGTGGCGGGCTTCTGACCGGCGGTAAGCGCCTTTTACCGCCGAGGTCAGAATGACCCCCTATATGTCCTACCTTAACCATACACTGCACCCTGCCCTTGGGGCTACCTAGGTCCTACCTTAGGGATGCCTTACATGTAAGAAAAGGGAAGGTTTGGGCCTGGCAAGTGGGTACACCTGCCAAGTCGAATGTACAGTTAAAACTGCACACACAGACACTGCAGTGGCAGGTCTGAGACATGATTACAGATCTACTCATGTGGGTGGCCCAACCAGTGCTGCAGGCCCACTAGTAACATTCGATTTACAGGCCCTGGCACCTCTAGTGCACTTTACTAGGGACTTACTAGTAAACTAAATATGCCAATCATGGATAAGCCAATTGCATACACATTTTGTAAAGGGGCACTTTAGCACTGGTTAGCTGTGGTAAAGTGCCCCGAGTAACAAAAACAGCAAAATCAGAGTCCAGCACACATCAACAACCTGGAGAACAGAGGCAAAAAGTTAAGGGAGACCACACCAAGGATGAAAAGTCTAACATATATCATTAGAGTTAGGATGATGACATCATGTCTGTTGGAATGCTGAGCCTTGAGAATGGCTTGGTTGTAGCACAAGGGGCATCGTGTGCTGGTATAGAATTGTGGGTATTAGGAAATGAAATGCCTGGCCACATATTCATTAATGTCTATGATGATAGGTGTCAGAGCAGCTGTTTATACAAATAGCATGCCTGTTGACAACAACTCTGTTACAGCACTATTGACAGCACTGTGTGCCACACATAGCTTACACTTACTCACAAGATGGTACAGATGTAGTTTATGTACAGAGGTCCGTGGGGGGCTTATGTAGAAGACATTTTCACCACAGGTGTCTCAGTACCCTTCAGATATAAATTGAGGCTGTAGTACTGCAAGGATCCATATTGTGCTGGACAACTGTCACTAGGGTACACAATTAGGAGACAACTCATCTCCATATGGTTGTAGGAAAAGTCTATGAATTGTCCCAAGCTAGATCTCAGCAGAATTCCAAACATGGTCCTGCCACCATGATATTTGTGAGTGATGTAGGTCACATGAGATGTGCATATGATGTGAATGCTGAGTGCGTACCTGGTACTTTGATGATGCTTGACATGCATGTACGCATGATGTTCAATATATAAGAATACTGTAGTAGCACTCAGTCCAGTGCCAAACTCACTGTGGACCTAAGGGCACCCATACAACCACCATGTGTGTGCTGTTTTACACATTTAGCACAACAAAGCACAGGGTAGGGGGTATTAGTTATGTAATTTGTAGAGAACTCTGATGTGCTAGTCAGGCTTTGACAAAACTTTCTTGAGACGTTGCATTATTTGTACATGTGGGAACATCATGAGCAATGGTGTGCCCCCTTGTAACGTAGGCTCAGACCAGGTCTTAAACCAGGACACATGAATGAAGATTTACCAAAACTTAGAATATCCAGTGGGAAGTTTCCAGCCCTCCTATTATATGCCCCCACCTTGCATCCATGATGGCTGTGCAAGCCTTGATGTTTCTTCAGGGGTGTCATAGTGGTGGATTGCATACAGCCCGCCTTATGGACAAGAACACAGGAAATACAGAAATTTTGGGCCACATGATCGTCACAAGTTTGATAACACAAATGTTGATCAAGGACAAATTAGTCCACTCACCTCTGGGCCCTGATGGTCAACAATATATAGCTGTCATCTCAGTGACATGATACCATAGATGGCTGGTAGGAAATAGTCAGAGATGAGGTGTAAGTCATTGTTGAGGAATGTGTGGTGGACATCAGGTATCCTCTGCAGATGCAGTGTACATTATGGCCCTCATTACGACCCTGGTGGTCAGTGATAAAGTGGTGGTAATACCTCCAACAGGCTGGCGGTTACTACTGTCATATTATGACCATGGCAGAACGGTCTCAGAAAGACAGCCAATGTACCCCACCGACCACCAGGGTCGAAACAAGAGCCATCACAGCGGTAGCCGCCTACAGCTAGGTGGAAGTCAATGTTCTGCCCACCATATTACGAAACTGCAAACTGCCATCTTTTCGGGGCGGTTCCAATGACATGAAAAGCCTGCACAAACAGAGCTCAGAAGGGAAAGGACTCACCATTGGAGACACAAGGAAGCACTACGCCGTCATGGAATCAGAACTGCATGTCTTCCAGATGATCTTCTACATTCTGCTCTACTGCGAACACCAACACCGGCGAAGATGACGCCAGTGAGTAAAGCCGCATAGCACACAAGGAAGTGTGGGAGGAAAATGAGAGTGACACACACACGCATCATACACACCCCAGTCACACGCACCATACACACAACCAGATGCATTATAAAAACAATTTTATCCTGTAAGTCGGCTGAATAATGCAAGGACAAAATGATTTCATAAAAGTGAATGTAATAGGATCAACACAGTATGAAAAATAAGTTAGGCAAGATAATACATATATACCTATGTACAGAAAAAGGGACACAGCCCAGTCCACAATGTTCATAGGCCAGGTGGCCACAGGCCAAAGCCCACTGCCATACATGTCAACTGCTTCAGCATGGAGAGAACACTGCAGGGGCGTCAGTTGGTAAATAGGCAGGCACCTCAGGGGGATGAGGGCGCACCTCAGCCAGGGAGATGTTAAAAGACCACTGGTTCTGGAGGGGGCACCATGCCCTGTGCTTGATCCTGGGGAGTGCAAGGCCACAGTCTCTCAAGTGGGTGTCTTCCCCGCTGGTTCTGGAGGGGGCAACATGCCCTGTGCTTGATCCTGGGTAGTGCAAGGCCACAGTCTCTCAGGTGGGTGTCTTCCCCACTGTTTCTGGAGGGGGCAACATGCCCTGTGCTTGATCCTCGGGAGTGCAAGGCCACAGTCTCTCATGTGGGTATCTTACCCACTGGTTCTGGAGAGGGCATAATGCCCTGTGCTTGATCCTGGGGTGTGCAGGGCCACAGTCTCCCCAGTGGGTGTCTTACCCACTGGTTCTGGAGGGGGCAACATGCCCCGTGCTTGATCCTGGGGAGTGATAGTCATGTGGGTGTCTTACCCACTGGTTCTAGAGGGGGAACATGCCCTGTGCTTGATCCTGGGGAGTGATGGCCATGTGGGTGTCTTACCCACTGGTTCTGGAGGAGGCAACATTCCCTGTGCTTGATCCTGGGGAGTGTAATGCCACAGTCTCTCAGATGGCTGTCTTACCCACTAGTTGTGGCGGGGGCAACATACCCTGTTCTACATCCTGGAGAGTGATGGCCCACAATCTCTCAGGTGGGTGTCTTACCTACTGGTTCTGGAGGGGGCAACATGCCCTGTGCTTGATCCTGGGGAGTGTATGGTCACAGTCTCTCAGGTGGGTGTCATACCCACTGGTTTGGAGGGGCAGGCCGCACAGCAGCCCATGGAGGCAGGATTACATACCGTCCACCGGTGGTGAAGGCTGCACAGTGGTGGTGCTGCTGGTGGGGGGAGGCTCCTGCCCATCCCCTGCAACCTCGGACGGCTGCACAGTGGTGGTGGTGCTGCTGGTGGGGGGCAGCTCCTGCCCAACCCCTGCAAACTTGGACAGCTGCACAACCATGGTTGGTGGTGGGGGCTCTGTCACAGTTCCTTCCCCAGGTCCCTTGGTCTTCCTGCCTTCTGGTGCAGGCTCCTTGGTCTTCCAGGCTGCTGGGGCAGGCTCCTTTCCCTTCTTGTCTGCTGGTACAGGCTCCTTGGTCTTCCTGGCAGCTGGGGCAGTCGCCTTTCCCTCCTTGCCAGCTCTTGCAGGCTCCTTGGTCTTCCTGGCAGCTGGGGCAGGCTCCTTTCCCTTCTTGCCTGCTGATGTAGGCTCCTTGGTCTTCCTGGCACCTGGGGCAGGCTCCATTACCTTGAAGACATGTGGCCTGGATCCTTTTCCACCACAGGTGGGTGTGGTGACGACTGGGCCCGTGGACTGTGTGACTGAGGTGCTTGGCTGGGTTCATCCTACCCTGCCCATATGTACAGGAAGGGGGGTGAGGTAGGGAAAATTGGGACATTGGGGCGGTAAGAGGGAGAAGGAATGGAAGTGGAGGATGAGGGAGTGGTTGTTGGAGGTGTCTGTCTGCTGCTTTTGGGTGTAGGCGCATGGGCTGGATGCTGTTGTGAGGTGGATGGCTGTTGGGTGTCTGAGTGCTTGCATTTGTATACTTCAGGAGGGGGGCAGACACAGTGGGAGAGGACACAGGGGACGTGTTCATGGCTGTTGTGGAGGTGTGTGTCAGTGAGGCGTGTGTTCTGCTTGGTGTGGTGATGCTGGTAGTGGATGATGATGTAGTGCATGCAGGTGTGAGTGTGGATGGAACTGGGTGGGAGGTGGTGGAGGACAAGGAGGGGGAGACAGTGGAAATAGTGGATGTTGGTGTGTCTGCAACTGGATGGTGTTTGTGAGAGTGCCTGTGGGATGAAGTGTGGTGCTTGTTTTTGCCTCTGACACTCTTGGGAGTTGTTTTGTGCCCATGCTCATCTGCATGTGTACTTGGGATGAGTTGGATTTGAGGAGAAGGGGACTGGGCAGTGGAAGTTGGAGGGGGGGGTAGAAACAGGGACAATGGCTGCCATCAGAGAGGAGGCCAGAGCCTAAATCGATCTCTGTTGGGCTGCTAATCCAGTGTGAATGCCCTCCCGGAATCCATTAGATTGTTGCATCTGAGCTGCCAGCCACTGGATGGCATTCATAATGGTTTACTGCCCTACAGAGATGGATCTCAGGAGGTCAATAGCCTCCTCACTCAGGGCAGCGGGGCTAACTGGGGAAGGGCCTTAGGTGCCCTGGTCGAAGGAGATGCCCACCCTCCTGGGTGAGCAGGCACGGGCAACTCGATGAGAGGCTGCTGAGAGGGCAGTGCTGGTACGGAGGGTGGCAGATGTACCTGTAGCTGGGGGGGTCACAGAAGTGTCCGCCACCACCAGGGAGCTTCCATTAGAGGAGGTATCTATGTCAGAACTGTCCCCTCCAGTCTCCGCCGTGGTGCTCCGCTCGCCCTCCGTCCCACTGGTGCCCTCGCCGTCAGTGGACTCTGCCTCCTGGGTCCTTTGGTGTGCAGCTCCCTCCGTCGCCAGTGCCTCTGGTCCTCCTCCAGATGATGCTAATGCACATAAGGACAGGATGCCAAAACAAAAAGGGGGGAGAAGAGACAAAGGATACACTTGGTCAATGGCTTCACCAACACCACTGTTGGCGCACACAGCACCCTCACACACAGGGAACAGGCCTACACAATATGCCATAGCATCTACCAGAGAAATAGTTAGCAGCCAAGGCATGGGGAGGGGCACACACCGCCAAATGCAGCACACCTGGGACCCACGCAGCCCTGACCATTAGTGGATGCCTACACTACAATGTCAGGCCTGGCCTAGGGGCACCCACTGACACACATCCCCCATCCGGATACCGCCATACCATACAAATGATGTAATGATGGGCACTGTACTCACCCCTGTGTGGCTGCTGTGATGCCCTTAAGCACCCATCCAGCTCTGGAAAGGCCACCGCCAGTATGCAGGCCAATAGGGGGTTTAGGGTTCGATGGGCACCCCTTCCTCATTGGGAGGCCATCCCCAGCTGGGCCTCCGCCGTCTTCCATGCTCAGCGTCTCAGGTCCTCCCACCGTTTATGACAGTGGGTGCTCTGCCTGCAATAGACCCCCAAGGTCTGACCTACTTGGCGATGGCACGCCATATACCCTTCTTTTGATGGGCGCTGACTTGCAGTGGCAATACACACAGAAGAATAGATTTAGACAAACAGTCCAGCCAGTTACACCTATGGCCCACCATTCCCGTTTCCATCACCATTGGCACACACATGGCCCGGCACACAACCTATACGCTGCCCAGAGGACATCCACCCACCCCCCTTACACGAGGCCTTCACACACACCACTCCATGCATTCATGCCACATTCATCATGCCCACAGTGTACTCACCTGTTGGTCTGGAGGCACATACAGCAGTGCGTACTGGGGTAGGACCCCATCCACCAATCTCTCCAACTCCTCCGAAGTGAAGTCTGGGGAGCTTTCCCCAGTCACACGGGCCATGGTAGGTTCCAGACACAGGTCACAGCAGCACATGCAGTGTAGGTCCTCTCCTGTGGAAGGTCAGGAAGTAAGTGAGGAATCAGATAGAAAATGGTGGTCACGTCCATGGGCGGGGCATACCGTCACCACCGACGTAGATCACCATTGGCCACTGTAACCCATAGGGGCACAATTATAACCAATGAGGAGTGGTTCCCGACCGCCTCCCACAATGGCGCACAATGCCATCACAGGAGATATCAGCACATTCTGGACAAATCACAATGACCCATTTCAGGTTTACAGGATGCAAAGTTGTGTTCTAGTTCCATTGTTCAGTATGTGATCGGCTCCTCACTCTTTCATCCCTTAGATTCCTACTGCTGCAAATGAATAGGAGATGGAGACATACCCCCATGTACAGACCCCTGGTGGACTTTGCACATTATCCTCACCTATATACTTGACAGGGCCACAATCACAGTGCCCAATTGGGGCCTGACCTGATATCTGCTATCCGTCACCCCACTGCGATCCCCCTCTTGTGCAAGTGCTATCTGTACTCCATTTCCTGGCAACTGGTTCTTTCCACGTGACAGTGGGCTTGGCAGGAGGAATGTCACAGCCAATGTTCCTAACAGTGCTGGCAAGAGTATTGTCTGACCTGATAAAACACATGTGCAGCTACATTGTTTTCCCAGAGGTTGAGGATTTGGCCACAGTGAAGGCTGAGTTTTATGCAATGGGACATGTCCCCAACATGCGATTGATGGAACACAAATTTCATTTGTCCCCCCACCGCCGCCACAGTGAACAGTTGTTCAGGAATCAGAAGAGTTTCCACTCTATGAATGTTGAAATGGTGTGCTTGGCGGAACAAGTACATCTCCCACATCAATTCTAAGTATCCTGGGTCGGTGCATGATGCCTTTGTCCTGAGGAATAGCAGCATCCCAACTGTGATGGGCCAACTACAGAGGCACAGGGTATGGCTAATAGGTGAGCCCTGTTTCCCACCCAGTATATGTTGGTGCATGGTGAGGGCCATATAGGACAGTGTGTGGCTAAATAGTGTCCCTCAATATTTGCAAGTGACTCAGGTTACCCAAACCCCTCATTGCTGCTGACCCCTGTGAGGAATGCCAGGACAAGGGCAGAGGAACGTTATAATGAGGCACATGGGCGAACCAGAAGGATCATTCAAAGGACCCTTGGCCTCCTGAAGGTCAGGTTCTGGTGCCTCCATCTAACAGGTGGATCCCTGTGCTACTCACCAAATAAGGTCTGCCAGATAGTGGTGGCACGCTACACGTTGCATAACCTGGCCCTTAGACAAAATGTCCCATTCCTGCAGGAGGAGGAGGCTGGAGGTGCCCGTGCGGCAGCAGCAGACCCTTTGGAC
Organism: Pleurodeles waltl; assembly: GCF_031143425.1. Classification (NCBI taxonomy): domain Eukaryota; kingdom Metazoa; phylum Chordata; class Amphibia; order Caudata; family Salamandridae; genus Pleurodeles; species Pleurodeles waltl. The sequence continues at coordinate 296,914,106 of NC_090440.1, forward strand.
TGTGAAGATGAGGAGGATGAGGACAACAGAACAAATGTGATCCAACAATACTTCCAATGACAGTGAGACAGTGCTACTTTACATTTCAATTACATTTGTTTTAAATTGTGTGGCAATGGCATGCTGATATTTTAAACTTCTAGGCCCACTTACTGTTCCCTCTGACAATTAATTTTGCAGATGTTGGTGATCTGACATATATTCCTGGTGTGATCACTACAGCTACAGGCCATTAATCTATGCTCATTGTCTGTACAGTTGATTTGCAATGTTTGTACCTGTTACAATCAATACATATTTGATATATATGCCATACTCCAAAATGTTTTTTTTCTTCAAAGGGTGTTTATTGAAGTGCTAATATATGGAGGGGCAAGTGCAATGGGATGGTGTGATGATGGCTGAAAGTCAAGGATATTGTTCCAGTCTGTTTGTAGCATAGGTGATTTGTCCATGGGGGCATAGGAAGGGGAGCAATGACAGTTCAAGGGGGACAGGGTGACAGAGTGGGACACAAGGGTGACAATCAGGAGAGTCTCATTTCCTGGCGGGGGTCTTGGCAAGTGTCTTTGGCTTCTGTCTGGATCGCAGGGAACGTTTGTGGGGTGGTTCTCCTTCTGCAGGGGGAGGAGTGCTGGTGGCCTGGGAGTCCTGTGGCGGGGCCTCCGGGCCACTAGCAGTAGCTGAGGTAGAAGGCTGTTCAGATGTCTGGCTAGTGGCAGGGGCCCGCTGGTGTGTGACTGCTTCCCTCATTATATTGGCCATGTCTGCCAGCACCTCCGCTATGGAGATCAGGGTGTTGTTTATGGCCTGCAAGTCCTCCCTGATCCCTGGTATTGTTCCTCCTGCAGCCACCTGTTCTCCCGCACATTGTCCAGGATCTGGTCCATTGTGTCCTGTGAATGTTGATGGGCTCCCAGGATCTTTGCCAGTGCCTCCTGGAGAGTTGGTTCCCAGGGCCTGTCCTCCCCCTGGCACACAGCAGTCCTCCCAGTTTCCCTTTTGGCCTGTGCCTCTGCCTCCTGAACCATGTGCCCACTGCCATTGACACCAGGTCCCTGCTTGTCTTGGGTATGAGGGGTGACCTGGGGTCCTTGTGGAGGTGAAAACACTGCTGATTGACGTGTCCTGATGACAGAGGTGTGGGTACTCTGGTTGAGTGCTGTGGTGGTGTTTCCTGATGGGAGAGGCTCTGTGGTGGTGTGTGACTGGGCCTGGGTAACCGGCTGTCCAGAGGTCCCTGATGGGCCAGGTAGGTCATCCCGATCCTGAAGACCAGAGTTGCTGTCATCACTGTGGGCCTCTTCTGTTGGGGGACTGGATATTGCTGGCACCTCCACTCCGCTGACATTGGCTGGGGTACCTGTGGGGATCTAAATGATGTGTTATGATTTCTGTGTCTGACATATTGTGCATCCGTGGATTGCCCTCTTTGGTTGTATTTGCCCTGGAAGCTTTCACTTGTGTACTTTGGTGTATGGTGGGATGATTAGTTCTCTATAGTATGCATGCTTTAGTGATGAGTGCCCATGCAGGGCTATGAGTGGTGTCCATGCATTGGTACAGCATGCAGGGCTTGGCATTCGGATGAGTGAGATGCGATTGTGGGGTGTGTGGGAAGTGGTGGAATGATGGGAGTAAGGGTGAGGGTGGGGGTATGTGATGGCATGCAGGTATGGGGGTGATAGTAGTAGAGAGTTGAATAACCATAGTCCAGTCTTCCTCCGACTCCGGCCAGGCCCTCAGAATGCATGATTGCCAAGACTTGCCCCTCCCATGCTGTGAGTTGTAGCGGAGGAGGTGGGGGTCCACAGCCAGTCCTCTGGATCACGAGCTGGTATCTTGCTGCAATGGAACGTACCTTCCACCATAGGTCTTTCCACCTCTTCCTGATGTCATCCCTAGTTCTTGAGTGCTGTCCCACGGCAATGACCTTGTCCACGATTCTCTGCCATAGCTCCATCTGCCTAGCTATAGATATCTGCTGCACCTGTGCTCCAAACAGCTGTGGCTCTACCCTGACAATTTCCTCCACCATGAGCCTTAGCTCCTCTGTGAAACGGGGTGTCTTTGTGGTGCCATGGGTGTTATGTGAGGTGTGTTGGTGAGGGTGTGCTGGGTAATGTGTTGGGGTGTGTGATGTGTAGTGCGTGAGTGGTGTATAGGTGTAAATAGTGTGTGGCTCGAGTTGTGTCAGTGGTCTTGGTGTCAATCTCCTAGCAGTAATTGTTGTTTGTAAAGGGTTGTGTGTAATGTGAGTGTGTTTTATAGTGGTGTGGTGTGTTTATGGGTTTCAGGTGTGTGTTGTTTGAATTATTCATTGTGGTGTTGTTCTGTATATGGGTGTCCATTGTGAGCGAGGCAGTATGTACTGCCAATGGTTTACCGCCGTTGAACGTCCGCCGCGATGATTTGTGGGTCATAATGTGGTGGGCGTAGTTCTGTTGGCGTAACGGTGTGGGTTTTGATACCGCCAGTTTATCACTGACCTTTGGTGTGGCAGATTTGTGTATGTGGCTGAATACTGACAGATTGGTGTGTGTGTCATAATATGGTGAACGTTTATGGATTTACCACAAATGTCATAATGAGGGCATATACCTTGATGGTCAGTCACTTTCAGATTAGGTCCCCTACATCCAGGGGTTGTCAGACAGTGGCTCCTTAAGCTCGATGTTAATGTGTACACATTTGATCTCTGCACTTTGGTTGTTTTACCCTTATACAGTTCTCTTGTATGATGGGGTTAGGCAGTATTTTTACATTGATGTCTTATTACCTACCTCTTTAGTAGTCCTTATTGTGGCATACAGGTGTTCGGCACCTGAATCCTAGTTGATGGACTTATCACTGCACTTTCTGCCATGGAGTTTGGCAGGCGACCTCTTACTCTGACTGCTGCATCATTTGTATCATTATATCTTAGTCTCTTGTCACCTATTTGTGTGTTCAGTGCTCGGCCTCATCAACCTTGCTGTGAATTTATGCCTGCTGCCTTCTTACTGACTATCTAAATTAGACTACCACCACATATGTCTCTCTGTCTCTAACTTTTATCCCCTTTTTCACCTCTGCATCTCACCATCATCTGTGAACCACTGTGTTATCAACAGAGAGGTAGTGCTATGAAAGGGACTGTCATCAGAACCAGAGTCTATCTAACAAACCTTGACCTTTTCTTTCCTCTATCATAGAGACCAAATGCTGTTTGTTTACATCACATTTAAAGTAAATCCCCAATGACCTCCAGTATCCCCACAGGCACAATCTTGTTGATTATTCTGTTCAATCTTTATTTCAAGCCTTTCAGCTCTGTACTGGGAGGATCTTGTGTCACCATCCACCTGTGTGCATATGAGATGCACATGACATGCAAATTTGCCAAGATACATCCTCCATCAAAGATATTTTCATTGTCTGATCCTGATTCATGTAACCTCTATATCGGATGGCAAACAATTTCCACATGCTAAATTCTAAAAACATTTAAACACCATTGACATTCTATTTTTATTACCTCACATTAACAAGCTAGCTCAATCGGTCAATGTTTTTCTTCAGTCAATTGAGAAAATCCAGCATCTCCTGATGCCAAGGAATACACCATGGCAACTGTCCCATCAGATTCTGTGATGCTGTTCTTATCACAGAAACATAGGAGTTCTGGCTTACTGCAGGCATATGCTGGTGATCCTGCCAGTAACTTGCTAGAGAATGTCTGTGTTGTCATCTATCAAAAACGTCCATCTTAGTCTTAACAGGTCTCATGAGTGATGGCCATTTTGGATTTGTTTCTATTTGGAACTCTAGCTCCTCTCAGTATTTCTTTTTAGCAGCTCATGCCAAAGGTAATTCAGAATGCTTGAGTCTCTGAATTAGTAAGTAATCTCAGCTCTTTTCTCGCATCATCACAACTCAGCAGTAAACAATTTTGTGGCTCAATGATGACTTTTTAGCACGTTGCCTACGAGGTACGGTGCCTGAATATAAAAGTGGAGCATTTGCAAAATTAAATTTGCCATGCTCTTCCAGAGAAGCAAAGCCACACACTAGGATCCTAACATGAGAAAGGTGAATGATGGTGTTGTGTCAACAACCAACTTACTGAGTATTCTATTCAAATATTGAACAGATATCCTTTGAAGTTGACATACAGCATGGATGTCTCAGAACCAGTTCAATGGTAATTTACCCAGATGGGAGTACCAGTACAATTAAATTGTGTGATACAGTGATGGACACCTGTCAGTGTTGCAGGATACAGTTCCAAATGTACCTGTTGTCAGATGTGCCACACTTGCCAACAATGAAACTGCAAGACCCCATCAATGACAGTTGAGGTTCCATACTTCCCTGTCCAAGACAAAGTATACTTGTTGGGCCTGGCCCTTTCTACAGGGTAATTCCCCAAACATTTTGCCTTTTCCTCCTAATTTTGCTGACCCTTTTTGGCAGACATTATGACTCTGGTCACTTTATCACTGCTAATAAGTGCTAAAGTGCATGTGTTCTCCCTTGTAAACTTGGTATGATTGGCTTATACGTGATTGGCACATTTAATTTACCTGTAAGCCCCTTCTACAGTGGTATCCCTATACTCAGGGCCGGTAAATTAAATGCTACTAGTGGGCCTGCAGCACAGCTTGTGTCACCCACAGAAGTAGCCTTTCAAACCTGCTCAGGCCTGTTAGCGCCGGACAAGTGTGTGTAGTTTACTGTACAGGGACCTATCATCTAACTTTACTTGCCAGGATCAGAACTCCCCCTTCACTACATGTAAGTCACCCCTAAAGTAGGCCCTAGCTAGCCCTATAAGCAGGGTACGATGTATGTAGAAGGCAGGACATATGCCTCGTAGTGTGGGTTGTCCTGGTGGTGACAAACAGCCTATTTTGGTTTCTCACTGCTGTGAGTGCTGCTTTCTCATAGGATTGCCTTGGAAATGCCCTGCCTTATACTAGGTGGTATTGTCTGATTTATGAGGAGTGGCATAGGCATGTTTGATATGGTTGTAATGGTAGTGAGAAATGCTGCTTACTGGTGTAGGTGGATTTTTTATTACTATTATAGAAAAGCCACTTCTAGAAAGTGAGCATTTCTCTGTGCTTATGACTCTGGTGTTTTGCAGCTTGACTCCAATCCACATCTGAGCAGAGTGACAGCTGTTCTTTGTGCATACTTTTTTGACAGCCTGTATACAAGGAGGGTGGAGGTGTCACAGAGGTGCATGTACATATTGAGTGGACTTCCTGGTCTGAGAGAAGGGAAGGCGGGCACACCTATATCTGTAAAGACTGTGCCCTGACCTCACACAAAGGGCTTGTTTAACCCAACTGATGTCTACAGCCTGAGCTAGAGGAGAGAGGGGACCCTCCTAAACCCAGTTGTAACTGGTTGGAATCTCCTCTCAACGTGATTGAAAATGCTTTGCAAAACTGAGTATAAGTACAGGGTATTTTTCCCCATAACGACACACAAAAAACCTACTTGGAACTGGACACAAAATGCTGCTGGAAAGCCTCACCAGGGACAGCGTTGGACTGCTGCTGCTGTGGTGACCTGTGACCTGCGGGGTCACTAGGAGGAGCTGTCAATGACTGCATCCCCTTTGTTCTGGTCTGACTGCTTTTTGGGGATTGCAGGGACCTTAGTTGTCGGGGGCAGTGTAACACAGGATGGGCGGAGGCCTCAACGGAGGCCCCATCCCACTGAGGGCCCACCAGTACCTGCAGTACGAGGAGCACAGGAGTTCTTGTGTCCCAGTCCGGCATCTGGGCTACTGGCCCCCCTATGCCGTAAGTGCTGGCACTTTTAGGATCATCTCTTCGCACTGTGGATAAAATGCTCATTCTGACATACGCCTAGGGGTGGATGTTCCCCCCTCTTGTGTGCATGCATAATGTTGCCCATGTGCCTTCATGAAGATATCTTGACCTTCTTAGAAATGTGCTCATTATGACCAGTGTATTTCTTTAGTAATTTTTCCTGACTACTGCTTATGTTGCAGAATAATGAGTAACCTGTGTGTCGTATGTGACTACTGCTGATTTTTGAAGAGTAACAGTACTGTGTAACGTTCTGACAACTGCTTGAGTAGCAGGGTATTACTGACGTTGCGTTTGGTCTAATGATGTTGTGTACAATACAGTTTATTATTATATAACTTGGTGTTGAGTTTTCTTTGTGGTGGGGATACTGCATCACATGTGTACACATTGCCTCCAGGTTAGACCTGACTGATTTGTGCCAAGCTACCAAGGGGGTGAGCAGGGGTTATCATGGATGTGTAACTCCCTTGCTCCGACTAGAGTGGGTGGGATCTGCATGGCTTAGGTGCATACCCTACCCAACCAGAAACCCCATTTCTAACACATACACATTGTGAATGGCTGGAACAGTGGATGGCAAATGTATGGACTAGTTGATGTTATGTAGCAGTCAATCTGAGAGGTCCTTGGTCATAGGGGATGCACATGGTAATCCTTGGAAATCAAGACAGTAAGCATACCCTAGGCAATTCCTCCAGCTTGGCCAGTGCACACATGAGAACCCTCAGACACTCAATCAACATGGAAACAATTAGTCTAATACAAACAGGGTTTATTGTAAAATATGAATAACTATATACCTAATAATACCATCCTAATAACTACCCTACACTAAACTAACCTAAATTAACTTAACTTACAACTACACCTATCTAACCAACTCCAAACTTACCCATACGACAACATAAACCATGACTACACATGTACTAACTTAACCTATGACCTAAACAAAAATATATATATTTTTATTATTTTATTTATAATTGACCCCCACCCAAACCCCCCATAAAAATGTACTAAAACCCACCACCTAACTAATCTAACCTAAGCCTACCCTAGTCTACTACACTATTCTAAAACTACCCAGATAAAACCCAATCTAAAACTATTTACAACAGTAAAAGGAAGAGAGAAGGAACTGGGAGGGTGTGGCACTAGCATTTTACAATGTCTTCAATTTTTTTAGGTACTTTAACATTTTCTTATTGTCTGCACTCTCCTTCTCCAGCGTGTCCAGTCTGGCCATTATGGTGGCCATGTCTCATCTCATGTCCCTTTCAAACTCAGTGCTCATGACCGCATCAGGTGCCTGCACAGGTGCCTGGCTTCTTACAGGTGCAGCAGACATGGAGGGGCTCCGACCTGCAGAGGCCCCCTGCACTCCTGATGTTTTCCCCAAATTGTCCTTTTTCTTCTGTGGCTGCTGTGTAGGTCCCCCATGTGTGAACGTACCACGCCATTCCCCTGTGGCCTTTTCCTTGCAGACCCTCCTTGTAATCCTGGGGTATCCGGGATCCAGTTCCAATATATGCTTGTACCTTTCAGCCCTTTTTGGTATACATGCTATTGCTCAAGTGTCATATTGCCAGCTGAAAAATTAGGAGAATCAACCACTACATACAGCATTGGGTGGAGGTAGAACAGACATATAGGCCCTCATTATGAACCTGGCTGTAAATCCCACTTACGGCCATGCTGACTGCCTCCAACTTACCACTCCCGCGGAGGATATCCGTTCACCATATTATGACACACACACACACCAATCCGTCAGTATTCAGCCACAGACACAAATCCGCCACACCAAAGGTCAGTGATAAACTGGCAGTATCTAAAACCCACACCGTTACGCCAACAGAACAACGCCCATCACATTATGACCTACGAATCACCATGCCGGACATTCAACTGCGGTAAACCTTTGGTGGTACACACACACATACAAAATAACACCACTTTGGACAATTCAAACAACACACACCTAACACCCATACACACACCACACCCACACCACTATAAAACACACACCCACATTACCCACAACCCTTTACCGTTACAAACCATTGCCAGCAGAGAGACATCAAGGCCACAGACAACAACTAGAGTCACACACTATTCACACCTATATACCAATCACACACCCCACATCACGCACCCCAACACATTACCCAACCCACCCTCACCTACACACCTCACACAACACCCACAGCACACTAAGATACCCCTGTTTCACAGAGGAGGAGCTAAAGGTCATGGTGAAGGAAATTATCAGGGTAGAGCTACAGTTATTTGGAGCACAGGTGCAACAGATATCGATAGCTACTACTATCACCCCCGTACCTGAATGCCATCACATACCCTCACCCTCGCTCCCATCACTCTACTACTTCCCACACACCCCCCCATCACATCTCACTCATCCCAATGCCAAGCCCTGCATGCTGTACCAATGCATGGACACCCATCACAGCCCTGCATGGACACTCATCACTAAAGCATGCACAAAGTAGAGAACTAACAATCCCACCATACACTAACATACACAAGTGAAAGCTGCCAGGGCAAATCCAACCAAAGAGGGGAAGCCAAGGATGTACAATATGTCAGACACAGAAACCATACAACATCATTTACATCCCCAAGGGTACCACAGCCAATGTCAGTGGAGATGAGCTGCCAGCAACACCCAGTCCCCCAACTAAAGAGGCCCACAGTGATGACAGCAACTCTGGAATTCAGGATCTGGATGACCTACCTGATCCATCAGGGACCACTGGACCGCTGGTTACCCAGGCCCAGTCACACACCACCACAGAGCCTCCCCCATCAGGAAACACCATTGAAGTACCCACCCAGCGTACCCATACTTCTGTCCCTAGGACACGTCAATCAGCAGTGTGCCCACCTCTTCAGGGACCCCAGGCACACCCCGCCCCCAAGACAATCAGGGACCGGGGGTCAGTGGCAGTGGGCACACGGTTCAGGGGACAGAGGCACGGGCCAACAGGGACTCTGGGAGGACTGCTGTGTGTCAGGGGGAGGGCAGGCCCAGGGAACTGACTCTCCAGGAGGCTCTCGCAGAGATTGTGGGAGCTTATCAACATTCCCAGGACACGATGGGCCAGATCCTGGAATGTGCAGGAGAACAGGTGGCTGCAGGAGGGACAGTACCAGGGATCAGGGAGGACTTACAGGCCATTAACAACACCTTGATCGCCATTGCAGGGGTGCTGGCAGACATCGCCAACATTATGAGGGAGGCAATCTCTCATCAGTGGGCCTCTGCCACTAGCCAGATATCTGAACAGCCTTCCACTCCCACTGCCGCTAGTGGCCAGGAGGCCCAGCCACAGGACTCACAGGTCACCAGCACCCCTCCCCCGGCAGAAGGTGAACCACCCCGCAAATGTTCCCTGCGATCCAGACAGAAGCCAGAGACACTTGCCAAGACTCCCCCCCCAGGAAATGAGACTTTCCTGATTGTCACTCTTGTGTTCCACTCTGTCACCCTGTCCACCTTGAACTGCCATTGCTCCCCTTCCTATGTCCCCATGGACAATGCACCTGTGCTACAAACAGACTGGAACAATATCCTTGACTTTCCTCCATCATCATCCCATCCCATTGCACTTGCTTCTCCATATATTAGCACTTCAATAAACACTCTTTGGAAAAAAAAAAAACATTTTGGAGTACTGCATGTATATCAAATATGTATTCATTGTAACAGGTACAAACATTGCAAATCAACTGAATAGAAAATGAGCATAGATTAATGACCTGTAGCTGGCTGTAGTGATCAAACTAGGAATGTATGTCAGGTCACCAACATCTGCAAAATGAATTGTCAGAGGGAACAGTAGGTGGGCCTAGAAGTCGAAAATATCAACATACCATTGCCATACAATTTAAAACAAATGTAATTGAAATGTAAAGTAACACTGTCCCACTTCTATGTCATTGGAAGTACTGTCGGATCACATTTGTTCTGTTGTCCTCATCCTCATCCTCTGCCTCCTCATCCTCACAGTCCAAAGGGTCTGCTGCTGCCACACAGGCATCTCCAGCCTCCTCTTCCTGCAGGAATGGGCCATGGTGTCCGAGGGCCAGGTTATGCAACATGCAGCATGCCACCACTATCTGGCAGACCTTCTTTGGTGAGTAGCACAGGGATCCACCTGTTCGATGGAGGCACCAGAACCTGGCCTTCAGGAGGCCAAGGGGCCTATCAATGATCCTTCTGGTTCACCCATGTGCCTCATTATAACATTCTATTGCCCTTGTCCTGGCATTCCTCACAGGGGTCACCAGCCATGATCGGTTTGGGTAACCTGAGTCACCTGAAAATATTGAGGGACAATATTTAGGCACACACTGTCCTATGTGGCCCACACCATACCCATACACCAACATATACTGGGTGGGAACCAGGGCTCACCTATTATCCATACCTGTGCCTCTGTAGTTGGCCCATCACAGTTGGGATGCAGCTATTCCTCAGGACAAAGGCATCATGCACCGACCCAGGACACTAAGCATTGACATGGGAGACGTATTAGTCCGTCAAGCACACCATTTGAACATTCATAGAGTGGAAACTCTTCTGATTCCTGAACACCTGTTCATTCTGGCAGGGGGGACAAATGAAATTTGTGTTCCATCAGTCACCCCAATGATGTTGGGGATATGTACCATTGCATAAAGCTCAGCCTTCTCTGTGGCCAAATCCTCAACCTAGGGAAAAACATGTGCCTGTCCTCCAGTGTTGCCAAGTCCACCAGGGGTCTGTACATGGGGGTAGGTCTCCATCTCCTATTCATTTGCAGAGGTAGGAATCTAAGGGAAAAAAGAGTGAGGAGCCGGTCACAAACTGAACAATGGAACTAGAACAGAACTTTGCATCCTTTAAACATGAAATGGGTCATTGTGATTTGTCCAGTATGTGCTAATATCTCCTGTGATGCAGCAATGATCGAGAGCCTGCCCCCACCACCCTGAAATGGTATCCGCCTGTCCTGTGTGGGGGGATAGGTGGAAGTGAGGTAATTCCGCTGACGTTGTGCGTCGTTGCGGGAGGCGGTCGGGATCCGCCGTGAGAACTCAACATTGGCTAACATTGGGCCCTATGGGTTACAGTGGCCAATGGTGATCTACGCTGGCAGTGACGGTATGCACTGCCGTGGGCGTGACTCCCATTTTCTATCTGACTCCTCACTTATTAATCGACCTTCCATATGGGAGGACCTACACTGCATGTGGTGCTGTGACCTGTCTCTGGAACCTACCATGGCCTGTGTGACCATGGAAAGGGCCCAAGTCTTCACTTCGGAAGAGTTGGAGAGACTGGTGGATAGGGTCCTACCCCAGTACGGACTGCTGTATGGGCATCCAGACCAACAGGTGAGTACATTGTAAGCACAATGCATGTGGCATGAATGCATAGAGTTGTGTGTGAGAAGCTCTCGTGTCAGGGGGCTGGGTGGATGTCCTCTTGGCAGCGTACAGGTTGTGTGCTGTGCCATGTGTGTGTAAATGGTGATGTGAAGGGGCATGGTGGGCCATATGTGTAAAAGGCAGGACTGTTTGTCTAATTATAGTTTCCTGTGTTTATTGCCTTGGCAGGTCAGCGCCAATCAAAAGAATGGTATATGGCGTGCCATCACCAAGGAGGTGCGGACCCTGGGGGTCTATGGCAGGCAGAGCACCCACTATCGCAAATGGTGGAAGGACCTGAGATGCTGGGCACGGAAGACGGCGGAGGCCCAGCTGGGGAAGGCCGCCCAATGAGGAAGGGGTGCCTGTTGAACCCTGACCCCCCTGATGGCCCGCATACTGGTGCTGGCCTAGCCTGAGCTGGATGGGTGCTTGAGGGCATCACGGCAGCCACAAGGGGGTGTGTACAGTGCCCATCATTACAACATATGCATGGCTCAAAGGCATCCACTATTGGTCAGGGCTGCCTGGGTCCCAGGGGTGCTGCATTTGGCCGTGTGTGCCCCTCCCCATGCCTTGGTGGCTAACTATTTCTCTGGTATTGCAATGCATATTGCATAGGCCTGTTTCCTGTGTGTGAGTGTGCTGTGTGCGCCAACTGTGGTGTTGGTGCTGCAATTGACCCAGTGTATCCTTTGTCTTTTCCCCCCTTTCTTGTTTTGTCATCCTGTCCTTATGTGCATTAGCATACTGTGGTGGAGGAGCAGAGGCACCGGCGATGGAGGGAGCTGCATCCCACAGAACCCAGGAGGCAGAGTCCACTGATGCTGAGGTCACCAGTGGGACGGTGTCACGACTCACGTGCTGCTGGCGCCTGGAAACCGCAGATCTAGTGGCGTAGGTCTTGAGGGTTCGGCTTTGGCCCAGAAAGGGGCGACTCTTTCTAGTAGCCACGGTGCTGCAGGCAGTGGAAACGCCAAGAACAGACTGTGCCCTTTAGAATTAGTGCCAGAGGGAAAAAAACCCAATAAAGGGGAAAAAACCTCCAAAAAATGGATTCCTGAAACGAAAACAAAACCAGGAATCAAACAGGAACAAAATGCAGGTAAATGCAAAATTGAAAAGATTCAGAACCGAAGGCTAAGAATCAGGAGCGAAGACACAATCTGAGCAGAAAGTGATGCAGCGCAAGGAAAGGGAGAAAACAGAGCCCTTATATACCAAGAAACAGGAAGTGACCAACAGGAAGTAAAAAGACACCATTTTAGATAGGGAAAAAGTACATAGGATAGAATAGAACAGGAACCATAGAAAATAGGGACCAAGGAATGCTGGGAAGAAAAAGGTAACATGGGAAGGGGGAAAGACATAAAGAAAGGACAGAAAATGCCTCGAAAAAGTAAAGAAGAAAAAGAAGAAGAAGAAAGAAAAAGAAACAGGTAAGGAGGGGTCAGGGGAGAACAGGGACACCACAGAAGGCAGAGCGAGGCCCAAAATAATATCTGGGGCCTCGCGCTGTACAAAGAAGACTCGGGGCGCGCCGCGTCCTGAGAACGCGCTGCGCGGCGCGAGCCGAATGCTCGGCTCGCGCCGCACCACGCGGCGCAACAGTAGGTCCCCCCCCGAAGGTCCAGGTTTGAAGGGAAACAAACGATGAAAACGAGAAATCAAAAGAGGGGCGTGAACAGAAGAAGCATCTTCCCAAGAGCATTCACTAAGAGGATAACCCTTCCAGTGAATCAAATACTGAAGACGCCGGTGAAAAAGGCGAGAGTCACAAATTTCTTGAACCTCATATTCAGGGACATCATTCACCAACACAGGAGGAGGACAAGGAAACTGACGAGAGAAAGGATCAGGGACATAAGGTTTGAGTTGGGATACATGAAAGACCGGATGAATTTTCCAAGTATGAGGCAAGCGAAGACGAACAGTGACAGGATTGAGCAACTGAAGAATACGAAAAGGCCCATAATAGCGAGGCGTGAACTTATTCAGAGAAAGACGAGAGGGCAAGAATTTGGAAGAAAGCCAGATTTTATCCTGAGGGTGATAATCAGGAGTGGGACAATGTTTATTATCAGCGATCTTCTTCATATACCTCTTAGTGTGCAATAAATTAGATCTAATGAGCTTATGGAGTTGCAGGAGACGTTTGGAAAAAGATGTAATGGCAGGCAGAGGAGAGGTAGATTGAGGAGCAGTAGGAAAAGAGGTCGGATGATAGCCATAGGAACAGAAAAAGGGAGTGACCTTGGAGGCACTATGGACAGAATTGTTGTAGGAATATTCAGCAATAGGAAGATAAGTGTTCCAGTTGCTTTGGGTGGAATTACAAAAACAACGAAGGTATTGTTCTAGTCCTTGATTCAAACGCTCAGTTTGTCCATTGGTCTGAGGATGGAAACCGGATGATAGTGCTATATTGATATTCAGTGTCTTGCAAAAATGTTTCCAAAACCGGGAAATATACTGGGGACCCCTGTCAGACACAATGGTATGTGGAAGTCCATGGAGACGGAAAATATGGTCGATAAATATCTGGCTCAATTCTTGGGATGTTGGTAATTTCTTTAGAGCAGTAAAGTGGGCCATCTTAGTGAAAGAATCAACAGTGACCATGATAACCTGGTTTCCAGCTGATGGCGGAAGTGAACACATAAAGTCAGTGGAAATAGTATGCCATGGCGTTGGTGGAACTGGCAAAGGCTGTAGTAATCCTGCAGGTCTGCTACGGGGAATCTTGACTTGGGCACATATGGGACAAGCCTGAACATATCTTTCGACATCTGATTTCCAGGTAGGCCACCAGAAAGATCGCAAAAGAAGTTCTTGTTTGGCCTTAATACCTCTATGTCCAGCAACCGGTGAATCATGGCACATCTGTAATGCTTTGTCTCGCACTCTGTTAGTAGGGAGGAATAACAGCTTCTGATGAAAAAAGAATCCTTCTTTCTTGCATAAAAAGGTTCTTAATTTCTCTATTTCGCTATTAGACAGGCTGGAATACTCCAGTTGTACCTCATCCAGAAAAGATTGAGCAACTCCAATGATCTTACTAGGCTCCAGTAGAAACTGAGATGGGGAAGGAGTACAATCTGGATAGCGTCGAGACAGAGCATCAGCCAGAATGTTTTGAGATCCAGGAATATAGGTGATGTAAAAGTCATACTGACTAAAGAAAAAGGCCCAACGCGCCTGGCGACTATTTTGGCATACAAAATTACGTAGACATTGCAGATTACGGTGATCTGTTCTCGCCTCGAAAGGCTCCTTGGATCCCATCAGAAACTGTCTCTATTCGATGCAGGCTGTCTTCAGAGCTAACAACTCTCTTTCTAGTACAGAGTAATGTTGTTCAGCTGAAGAGAGAATATGGGACAAATAGAAAACAGGATGTTCAAGACCATCATCTTCTTGAAGTTGAAGCAAGACTGCTCCAATAGCTTTTTCGGAAGCATCGGTAACTACGATAAACTGTTTATTGGTATCTGGATGTCTCAAGATGGGAGCTTGAGTGAATGCCTTCTTTAATTCTTGAAAAGCTGTTTCAGCCGCCTTGGTCCAGACAAACCCCTGTTTTAGATTTTCCTTCTTTAAGGTATGGGTTATATGGCTGGTCTGTTTAGCAAAGTCTTGAATGAACTGTCGGTAAAAATTTGCTAATCCTAGGAAACATTGTGTTTCTTTGATAGAAGAGGGAGAAGGCCACTCTAGAATTGCTTGTACCTTTTCTAGGTCCATAGCTATGCCGGTGGAACATAAATGATAACCCAGATATTTGACTTCCGTCTTATCGAACTCACACTTTTCGGGTTTGCAGAATAGTTGATGTGCTCGGAGTCTGTGAAGGACTTGTTTCACATGAGAAGAATGGAGTTCGGGGTGTCTGGAAAAAATAAGGATGTCGTCCAAGTAGATTACGAGTGTCTGGTTCAAGAGATCGGAAAATATTGAGTCCATAAACCTTTGAAATATAGCAGGAGCGTTCGTAAGACCAAAGGGCATGACTTTATATTCAAAATGACCGAACGGTGTCCTGAATGCTGTTTTCCACTCGTCTCCTTCTTTTATACGTAAAAGGTGGTAAGCTCCCCGAAGATCCAACTTGGTAAAACGTTGAGCCCCTCTGACTGCCTCTAAAATATCCTTAATGAGGGGCAAAGGATAACGATCCTTTATAGTTATCTTGTTTAGGCCTCGAAAGTCTATGCAAGGACGAAGATCTTTGGTCTTCTTAGGTACAAAAAAGAGAGGAGCCCCTGCTGGAGAAGATGATGGAACAATGAGACCACCCTGTACATTTTCCTCCAGATACTCCTTAAGAACTTCCCTTTCAGGTTCCGTGAGAGAATACATCCTCCCAAAGGGAACGACTGTTCCAGGTTCCAAAGGAATAGCACAATCGTACTCTCGATGTGGAGGTAATACAGGTCTGGATGGTTTTTGAAACACGTCTTGGAACTCTAAATAATGTTCAGGAACCCCTTGGACAGTGTTGATGGAATACTCCGTAGTACTCTTCATAGGTGTTAATCTGTTTGGTGACCAATATTTATCGGAAGCAAAGCAATTTTCTTGACAAAACTGTGAGGATAAAGAAATTGTCCGGGTTACCCAGTTCACATATGGGTTATGTCTAGTAAACCATGGAATTCCGAGAATAATGGTATGGTTGGGAGATGAAATGAGATCAAAAGAGAGGTGTTCTTGATGATTACCAAACTGTAAATTTAACATCAAGGTCGTAGTATCGACTGGACCTGAGGATATTAAAGATCCATCCACGGTGTGTACTTGTTCAGGAATGTCTTTGGGTTGAGTGGGAATTTGCAGATTAGTGGCCCATGTCTTATCCATGTATATACCACTAGCACCACAATCCAATAATGCCATAGTTCTTTCTTGGCGGCCATCAGGTAGTTGTAATATGACTGGTAACACGAACAAGTAAGTTGTATTGTCGTTGAATGAGCTGATAGAAGGTATAGCCGATGATCCCGTCCCCTCCCTTCTTACAGAGGACGGGAGGTGGCGTTTCCCAAGGGTCTAGGTGGACGTACAGGACATGTACGAAGCAGGTGACCAGCAGAACCACAGTAGAGGCACAATCCTTTCTTCCGTCTGTCTTCCTTCTCACTAGCAGAGAGTGGCCCTCGAGCAGTATCCACTTGCATGGGTTCCCCTTCTATATCTTTAGCAGGAGGACGAGATTCCTCAGGATGAGGTGGATACATCCGTGAAGAGCTTGGCTGAGACGCTCCTCTACTCCTTCTCTTCTCCATTCGTCGTTCTTGGAGACGATACTCGATGGAAAGTGCTTGATCCATGAGGCCACGAAGATCTTCAACTCTGGTGGAATGTACTAATTCATCCTTAATTTCTTCCTTAAGTCCTCTGCGAAACAAAGTTACCAGGGTACGCTCCACCCAAGTGGTCTCTGCCGCTAATTGACGGAAACGTGTAATATATCGGAGGACATCCTGGGAACCTTGCTGGATATCACATAATGCTTCCTCTGCCGAGGCTTCCAATCCTGGGCGACTAAACATCTGTTTGAAGCGGGTCACGAAGGCAGAATAGTCCGACAATACTGGATCGTTGGATGACACCATCGGGGTTGCCCAGGCCAAGGCAGGACCGGATAATGCACTAATAAGATATCCCACCTTTGTCCTGTCATGAGAGAATTGGCTAGGTCTGAAGGCGAAGTAAACCGTTAATGCATCCAGGAATTCACGCAGTTTAGTTGGTTCACCAGAGAAGCGAGGCGTTGAGGCGGAGATAGTCGGAACATCGCCACTGCGGAGGGCCAAAGCCTGTCGTAAGACCGCATTCTCGTTGCGCAATTGTTGCAATTCCTGAGCTTGTTGTTGAATAGTAGTCAAAAAAGATGAATCAGGATCTGCAGCCGCCGCCACTGTGTCATCCATAGTATCAGAAGATGTCGGAATGGTTTGGCGCTGCATTCTGTCACGACTCACGTGCTGCTGGCGCCTGGAAACCGCAGATCTAGTGGCGTAGGTCTTGAGGGTTCGGCTTTGGCCCAGAAAGGGGCGACTCTTTCTAGTAGCCACGGTGCTGCAGGCAGTGGAAACGTCAAGAACAGACCGTGCCCTTTAGAATTAGTGCCAGAGGGAAAAAAACCCCAATAAAGGGGAAAAAACCTCCAAAAAATGGATTCCTGAAACGAAAACAAAACCAGGAATCAAACAGGAACAAAATGCAGGTAAATGCAAAATTGAAAAGATTCAGAACCGAAGGCTAAGAATCAGGAGCGAAGACACAATCTGAGCAGAAAGTGATGCAGCGCAAGGAAAGGGAGAAAACAGAGCCCTTATATACCAAGAAACAGGAAGTGACCAACAGGAAGTAAAAAGACACCATTTTAGATAGGGAAAAAGTACATAGGATAGAATAGAACAGGAACCATAGAAAATAGGGACCAAGGAATGCTGGGAAGAAAAAGGTAACATGGGAAGGGGGAAAGACATAAAGAAAGGACAGAAAATGCCTCGAAAAAGTAAAGAAGAAGAAGAAGAAAGAAAAAGAAACAGGTAAGGAGGGGTCAGGGGAGAACAGGTACACCACAGAAGGCAGAGCGAGGCCCAAAATAATATCTGGGGCCTCGCGCTGTACAAAGAAGACTCGGGGCGCGCCGCGTCCTGAGAACGCGCTGCGCGGCGCGAGCCGAATGCTCGGCTCGCGCCGCACCACGCGGCGCAACAGACGGAGGTCAAAGGGAGCACCACGGCAGAGACTGTAGGGGACAGTTCTGATACAGATACCTCCTCTGATGGAAGCTCCCTGGTGGTGGCGGACACTTCTGTGACCACCCCAGCTACAGGTACAGCCGCCACCTCCTGTACCGGCACCACCTTCCCAGCAGCCCCTCATCGAGTTGCCCAGGCCCGCTCACCCAGGAGAGTGGGCATCTCTTTCGCCCCAGGCACCTCACGCCCTGCCTCTTTTAGCCCTGCTACCCTGAGGCTATTGACCTCCTGAGATCCATCTCTGTAGGGAAGTCAACCATTGTGAATGCCATCTAGTGGCTGGCAGCCCAGATGCAACAATCTAATGCATTTCTGGAGGGCATTCACACTGAATTGGCGGCCCAACAGAGAAAGATTCAGGCTCTGGCCTCCGCACTGATGACAGCCATTGTCCCTGTCTCTAGCCTCCCCCCTCCAACTTCCTCTACCCAGTTCCAATCACCTCAACCCCAACCTATCCCAAGCACACCTTCAGACCAGCATGCACACAAGACAACACCCAAGAGTGTCACAGGAAAACACAAGTACCACACGTCATCCCACAGGAACTCACACAAACACCATCCAGTTGCAGACACAACAATATCCACTATTTCCACTGTCTCCCCTCCTCCCCCTCCACCACCTCCCTTTCAGCCATATCTACACTCACACCTGCATGCACTACATCATCATCCATTACCAGCATCATCACCACACCATGCAGAACACACACCTCACTGGCAGACACCTTCACAACAGCCAAAAACACATCCTCTGTGTCCTCTCCCACTGTGTCTGTCCCCCCTCCTAAAGTACACAAACGCAAGCACTCAGACACCCAACAGACATCCACATCACCACAGCATACAGGCCACGCAGCTGCACCCAAAAGCAGCAGACAGACACCTCCACAACAACCACTCACTCATCCTCCACTCCCATTCCTTCACCCTCTTCCTGCTCCAATGTCCCTAAAAAACTGTTCCTATCCACATTTGACCTCTCCCCTACCCCTTTCCCCGTCCTACACATATGGGCAGGGTATCACAAACCCAGCCAAGCACCTCAGCCACACAGTCCGTGGGCCCAGTCCTAACCTCACCCCGTTGTGGTGGCAAGGGATCCAGGCCACATGTACTGAAGGGGAAGGAGCCTGCACCAGCCAGCCTAAAGGGGAGGGAGACTGCCCCAGCCAGCAAGAAGGGCAAGGAGCCTGCACCTGCCACACGAGAGGCCAAGGAGTCTGCCCCAGTAGGCAGGAAGAGCAAGGAGCCTGCACCAGCAGGCAGGAAGAGCAAGGAGCCTGCACCAGCAGGCAGGAAGGGCAAGGAGCCTGGACCAGGATTTGCGATGGAGCCTCCACTACCAACCATGGTTGTGCATCCATCTGAGGGTGCAGGGGATGGGCAGGAGATTCCCCCCATCAGCGGCACCACCACTGTGCAGCCATCGAGGTTGCAGGGGATGTGCAGGAGCCTTCCCCCACCAGCGGCACGACTGCTGTGCAGTCATCACCACCGGTGGACAGTATGTAATCCTGCCTCCATGGGCTGCTGTGCGGCCTGTCCACTCCAGAACCAGTGGGTATGACACCTAACTGAGAGCCTGTGACCTTACACTCCCCAGGATCAAGCACAGGGCATGTAGCCCCCTCCAGAACCAGTGGGTATGACACCCACCTGAAAGACTGTGACCCATCACTCACCAGGATCAATCAAAGGGCACGCAGCCTCCTCCAGAACCAGTGGGTAAGACACCCACCTGAGAGACTGTGGCCATCACTCCCCAAGATCAAGCACAGGGCACGTTACCCCCTCCAGAACCAGGGGTTATGATACCCATCTGAGAGACTGTGGCCCATCACTCCCAAGGATCAAGCATAGGGCACATTGCCCCTTCCAGAACCAGTGGGTATGACACCCACCTGAGAGACTGTGGCCCATCACTCCCCAGAATAAAGCACCGGGCACGTTGCCCCCTCCAGAATCACTGGGTAAGACACCCACCTGAGAGACTGTGGCCCATCACTCCCCAGGATCAAGCACAGGGCATGTTGCCCCCTCCAGAACCAGTGGTCTTGTTACGTCTCCCAGCTGAGGTGACCCCCCCATCTCCCGCCCCCCTGAGGTGTCTGCCTATTTATCAGCTGATGCCCCTGCAGTGTTCTCTCCATGTTGAAGCAGGTGACGTGTGGCCTTGGACTTTGGCCTGTGGCCATGTGGCCCACGAAAATTGAGGGCTGGGCTGTGTCCCTTTTTTAGTAAATATGTATATATCTATTATCTTGCCTAACTTATTATTTCTACTGTGTTGATCTTATTACAAACACTTTTGCGAAATCATTTTGTCCTTGCATTATTCAGCCGAGTTATGTTCATATTGTTTTTTAATGCATCTGGTTGTGTGTATGGTGTGCGTGTGTGTGTTCTGCGAGTGTGTCACTCTCTTTCCCCCCCCCCTCCCTTGTGTGCTAGACGGCTGTACTCACCGTCATCGTCTTTGCCGACCTTGGTGTTCATGGTGAAGCAGAATGTAGAATATCATAGGAAAAACATGCAATTCGGGTTCTATGGCAGTGTGGTTCTTCCCTGTGTCTCCAGTGGTGAGTCCTTTGATTTCTGATCTCAGTTTCCGCCAGGCTTTTGATGTCATTAGTACTTCCCCGGAAAAGGTGGTGGATTGCGGGGTCGTAATATGGTGGGTGGAACATTGACTTCCGCCTGGCTGTAGGTGGCTACCACTGTGGTGCCTGTTGTTTCCAAACTGGCAGTTGGTGTGGTACATTGACTGTCTTTCTGAGATCTTTCCGCCATGGTCATAATTTGGTGGTACTTACCGCCAGCCTGTTGGCGGTATCACCGCCACTTTATCACTGACCGCCAAGGTCATAATGAGGGCCATAGTGTCTAAGGCCAGATGTACTAAATACTGGTTGCAAAGATCTGGTTGCAATTTGTGACCAGTATTTTTGAGGGTGGTATGAATTTCACAACTTGACCTATATATTAATAGGCTGATTTTTAAAATTCTGGTTCTGAGTGGGTCATAATCTGACCTACTTCATTGCTATTAATGTGGTAGGATGAAAATTGCAACTCAGTATGATTGGTGGCCATCACAAGTGGTCTGCTCAGGTCAGCAGACTGCCATGTCTGTGATCACTGTTACCTAAAGCAAGCTTATTTAATGCAGTCTGTATCCATTAAAGGAAACTGTTTTGTGTTAAAAAGTTACTTCTTAAATAAAGTTTGGTTGAGAGTTGCCAGTGGTCCCCCAGATCACTGACCACTCTCCAGAAACCGAGGATACCTTCCCTTTCGCAAATGGGTTACCACTCCACCTGGGTTTGAAAATATTGATACATATTGATTCAGTATTTAGAAGCAACTGCCAAAACACTCCTCATTCAAATACTGAATCAGTATGCTGTAATATTTTAGAAGTAGATAACATTTTACTGACTCCTAAATTACGGACATTAAAAAAGCATTTTTGCAGTCAAAAAGCCTAATTGATGTGTTTGCAGTCATGGATATTTTCTCCCTTGTTCTTATCCCTATTTATACCTATTTTCCACAAGCCTGTTCTCCGCCATTTTAAAGCAATCTTTATCACTCTGAACCTGTTTTTGTTGGTATTAGGGCTCTGTGCACTTCTTGCCTGCTAACCAGTAATAAAGCGCCTGTGCTGTCTCTCTTAAACATGGTTAAAGTGGCTTACACCTGATTTGTACATTTATTTTTATATTTATATTTGGTATTTGGCGTATTTAACTGGCGTCTCACTGAGACTTCTGGTTGCTATGGCAACCACCTGTCGCGCTGACCTCGGAGTGCAGGGACTACCACTCCCAGCACTCCTTGGCCTGGGTAGACGCACAGTGTCCGTCACCCATTCACTGTGTTTCCGGTTTTTACGGCGGCAGGACGCTCTCACCCTAGCCGCCAGCTGACCGGAAATAAGTTGCTACCATGCCACAGCCAAGATGCCCATGAGACCAATTACAAGAATCAGCTGGTCCTTAAAAACCCGCTGCACTCGGAACAATGCACAAAAGCGACTGGGACACGGACACAAGGTGCACTAACAGGTTGCGGCCTTTGGAGTAGTAAGTCATATTACCTATTCAGCCCCCTGGGTGGGCACCCTTTGACTTGTCTTGGTCTTTTAACTTGAGATAAGTATCAAAGTATGCATGCTTTTTGATGTGTGTTTGTTCTCTACCCGGACATTCAAATTCTGAATGTATTACACAGTGACGCTGTTGTGTCAGATCATCTGAACAATCTCTTTGACTCACAACTACTTATTATTACTGCGCTCTTGTTTCTAGCCTGCCATCCTTTTATAGCCAATCTTGATTACTTGGTGTAAATTCCCTATTCTAGCTTTAGTTAAATTTTATGTATCCACAACCTAGATCCTTTCTTCGTCTTTTCCATAAAGTGTGACTATAAGGGGCAACCCCCCACCGTTAGATCCTAGACCAGAGGCTAACCGCCTGTGTCCGCAGGGTAAGACCATATCAATTGGCTTCTCCTGCCCCAAGACCTTGTTCTCCTGCATGTATATGTGTGTTTCGCCCATGGCATGTTTCTGACACCGTTAGTGTGCTGTGATTTGTAGTGGCACAGATATCTCACAATTATTACCTACTACCTTTTTTCTCTCCCTTTAGGCCACCCCCAGAATTTCTAAGGTAGGCCTTTTTTCTTCTGAGCACCTTTCTTTCTGTTGAGCATTTAACTCTGCTCTTCAACTGTAGGGATCCCCGACCCTGATGAATGCCCCAGACCTTTTGGCTCTTAGCGCGGTCAGAAACATGTTGGTCCCCAATTTTTAGACCCCTTGAGCCATTATTCTCAATGGAGTCTTCACCCCTGGTTTTACTCTTATCTACAAACACCTACAGTAAAATGTTCTTAAACCAAACAGCTGATTTGTAAGGTAATTTTATTATTCCCACTCTGCCCTGGATCCCTTGTATTATCCAGCTAGATTAAATTTCAGCACTCCCTCTGCAGTTCTTTGAACAACAAGGTTGAGTCCGCCCAGGTAGTACCACCTTACCTGGGTGGGGCTAGGTGGTCATATGATGAAGCATGACACTATAATGTGTGTGAGACCACCTAGTTCATAAAGGGTAATCCTTCAAAGGTCAAGCCACCCATCACACTCATGCATCTTTTGTTCATCTTACCCTCAACCAGCACCTCTCAAACAAGGCTTAAAAGCCCTGTTCCTTTTTCATATGACCCCACACACTTGGTGTGTTTACAGTCTCTAGTTCAAATGGGAGGTAGTGTGGGGTTAGATTACTCCAGATACTCTCTCCGTGTGTTACAATAGTATAGTTCAGCTGTTTAGTTGTGAGAGTTTACTGCTATATGAAGATTACCTCTGTGGACAGACCTATATAACAGTATAATAGAATTTTATTTTCAAAAAGCACTCTTGGCTATACAGTTCCTTCAATCATGGCAAAAGGGATAGCTTATGATGAGGAGGAGGTCCTGGCTATCCTCTCAGCACCATCTTTGTTAGGAGACTTATCTTTAACCAAAACAATGGCCCAAATGGGAGACTGGGATACTCTAATAGAATTAAAGAGGACACAGGTAAAAAACCCCCTCCACGGTGCTGTCCTTATGGAATATCTGCAAAATAACACAGCACCGAATGGACTTATCATGACTACTGAGCACCGCATCTTCTTAGAAGACCGTGAGTTCAGAAAAGACTGGTCTATGATAGCCTGGAAGTGCACACGAGACTGGCTGGTTTTGATCATTAAAACAGCCATCACACTATCTGAAGCCCTAGTTATACAGATAAAGTCAGCTGAAAACAACCTGAAAACAGGACTGACAACAGCATCCTTCAAAAAATAGTTAGACGAAACAAATAAGACGAATTCAAAGATTATCTGACCCAACGTAAAATCTCAAAATTTCAAAAAGATTTGCAAAAATTCTCACTCGAAAGAATATATCCATACAGCAAAGAAGATTATGTTCCCAAATCTTCCATGCCCTCAGATACATCCTCAGGAGGGTACCCGAGCTCCGACTCAGACACAGACCTCGCACAAACGTCACACCCTAGACGCGGACGGTGGGGTACCCCATGGAATAGGTGGAACCACGCATACGTGACATCCTAGTTCCCCGAAATGAATACTCAACCGTGGGGATGGGCTTCCCACTATGGGCCTCCTACCCACTTTCATCCCCCAATATACCCTCAACCACCCGTACCTTGGGCATACCCTAAAGCCCTTTTTTACAAAGAGTCCAAGGAAGAGGGAGAGGGAAGAAGAAGGGAGTAAGTTGGAAACCAAGGGAGGAACTAGCAGAAAGCGAGACTCCCAGCACGAGCAAGATGTAACAACAAAAACAACCACAGTAATCAACCTAAGCCAAAGGATATTAAAGGCCAATGAACTAAAAGCCCTGGAGAAGGGCCTTGGCTTTGTCCCCACACCAAGAATCTTACATCTTCAAACTGAGAATTGAAATAGCTAAGTTCTTTCACAAAATTATACTGAAGACCTTCTTTTAGAACACGCTGTTGCTAACACAGGACAAGATAAGAATACTGGGTTATGACCCAAATCGAAATTTACCCCTCCCAGTAACCAAATGAGAAATCAGTGAGTCAAAAAATTGACAACTTACGACAGAACTCTACAGATATATTCTAGAATATTAGCATTCAGGAATTAACAGCTCTACGAGAACTCACCGCTGACACCTCGATAATAGTTAAACGAGCAGAAAAAGGAGGTGACATGGTGATAATGCCCATTGCTAGGTATAATGAAGAGTGCTTACGTCTATTAGAGAACACTCAGCATTATAAAAAACTCTCCAGAGACCCCATTCACAATATCAAAGAATAAATAGCCTTCTTAATATCAAAAGGCCTTGATAATGGATGGCTCACTAAACATGAGGCAGCCTTTCTCAACCAAGAGAACCCCAAAATACCATACTTCTACATATTACCGAAAATGCATATAAACAAACACCCACCTCCAGGGAGGCCAATGGTATCCGGTATCTGATCCATTTTAGAGCCCCTTTTGCAATTCTGTGAGTCCCTGAATATGAACATACCTCAAGAAGCCACCCTTGAAGTTATCAGCAACCTCTTCAATGACAATGCTTGGGCCTCCCTGCAAAAAGTCTTCTCTTATCAATTCTTTATAAGTATCAATACTTTCTCTATTCGTCCTACACAAGCATTTTCACTAGTCTTGGGACTGAATGAAAAGAGTACTTTTTAAAATATTTGGGGCCCGATGTACGATGGGATTTTGTGGTCACAAAGTGCGAAAAGTGCTTTTTGCCATCGTAAAATTGCCTTGCACAATGTACCATCCCTAATTTGCAAGTCGGTATCCTGTTACCGACTCACAAAATAGGGATTGCGACTCGCAATTAGGAAGAGGCGCTTCAAGGGCATCCCTTCCTGACTGCAACTTATAGGCGCATGTACTATTGTTTTGTGACTGTGAATGAGGTAGCAGAAAAATCACAGTTAACACCAATTTTAAATTGGTTAACACTGTTTCTACGTTTTGTTTTGTGACTTGCAATTTGAGATTCACATACAAATCACAAATTACAAGTCACAAAACAAAAGGTCATACATCTGGCCGGCTGATACCATGGATGATACTGTTGTAATATCTGCTATAAAAAATAAAGAATCTTATTGCATTCTGATGGTCTGGTAGGGCTGAAAAGTTTTAGTCAAATGACTAAAGAAGGAAGATGATGATGCTAAAGATTTTGATAAGGCAATTGCTGACTTCGATAAATATCTAGCACCAAATATCTGCATTGGCATTATAAGATTTATGTTATTTGAGAGGAAACAAAAGGTGAATGAGCCTGCAAATAAACTGTTCTAGTTATGCATGCAAATGACCCTGCTTTCAAGTGAGTTCATGAGCCTATTGGGGTTTGAATTAAAAGGAGTTTTTAACAATAGTAAAGAAAGCTGAGATCTCTGGTAGGTGTGCTAAGGCTGGTATGTTAGTGCTAAAAGTGGTTGAGCAGAAATTGTTGAGAAATTTAAGAACAAGGACCATACAACTATATGAAAACTCAAACAAATTATACACTTTCACAGGACAGAAACATAGCTGGTTCTATAAGGTATTGTTGTGCTAGCTGGAATCATCTTACATACAGTAAACCTTGTCCTGTATTGAAAACAGGTAGCTTTTGTGGGCTTGTAAGACATTTGCCTAACATCTGTAAGAAATGGAGGGATAGAGTTCAATGAGTTGATGAGAGAAATTCTATTGAGTAGAAAGTGCATCCGTTAATAATGTATGTGGCGCTGAGGATACGTTTGTTTTGAATGTTGGGTCAGAAAAAGAAAATCATGTTTGATGATTATTTGTGGATTTAGTATTCAGATGTATGCATATTTGTGTTCACTGTAAATAATCATCACTGAGAATGCGTGGTGAAATAATTGTCTTCACAAAATTGGTATTACACAGTGTCACTCTGATATATAACTTAGGATGAGTACTCGGGACCAAGGAAACCTTCATTTTGTTCATCATCCAAATAGTTTGCAGCCAATTGTAGCTGCTGATGAATATGAGACTACTGGTAAATGGAGAAATTGCTAAATGTTTTCAATGATACCATGCAGAAATTGATTGGGTTTGAACATAAAATAGTTTTAAAGGATGATGTATGTTAAAAAATCCAGAACACCAGGACCATCCCTGAACTTACCTATGAGGTATGGTGTTTCCCTGAACTTGCATAGTTTGACTCAAAGTATGTGAAGGGGTTTGCTGAACATAGTTTTCATTTACAACAATTGTTAAAGAGGAAAGCTGAATTTGAATGGGGGAACAATTTCAAATTGATATTGATGTGATGAAATGGTCTATTGCTGATGCTCTAGCCTCAAATGGGTTTGATCCCACATCTGAAAGCATTGCTAACACTGATGTCAGATGCAAAATGTTGAGTGGTGTTTTGATGTTGTGGGACAAGGAAGGAACGGAGGTGGTAACTGCATATACATCCCACTCATTGTCCCCTTTGGAAATACATTTTTCCATGATTAGTGAGGAGATTCTTGACTGTGTATGAGCTTTGAAGTGGCAATAAAACATAGGTTCAGTTGCTAACCACAGATGGTTAGCTTCTGAACTGATTGCTATTTGTTCATGAAATTGCAGGATTTAATTTATAATGATATGTATGTTCCTGGTAGTGAGAGCAATCACCACTGATTGTCTTTCTCAGATGCCCAAAAATATGAAGGAATGTTTTGAGGAGGGATGGATGAGTATCAGATTTCCTTTAATAATGACAGAGGGACACCAACAATGAAAGTGGAAACTTTTTCTTCTGAATTTACCAGGAACTCAATATTGCAAGAAGGTTTGTGATGTGTAGAATGGGCATATGGCTAAGTTTGCTCAGTTCAGCCTTGAAACCCTTTTGAGAAGTACAGTTATTTATTACTTTTACCATGGTAGCCATGAGAGGTGACAGAGCTGTTCCTCCTTCTAAGTTGCCAAACTGGTGGTATTAAGCAGTATCACAAAGGACAAAGGCATTGTGAAGACAAAGCAGGCAGTAAAGAAATGGCTTTGGTGAACATTGCACTTCTTATTTGTGTAATCTCAGCGGAAACTGTATGATAGAGATATTTAATGGAGTACTGAACAGGGCCATTCAGTTGCCTATGAAGAGTGTATTTGACTGGCTGCTGGCAACAACCCAAGTAATATAAATCAGATACAAATCAATAAGGACACTTAGGCCCTCATTACAATCCTGTCGGTAAATACCACCTACCGCCGTGCTGACGGCCGCCAAGATACCGTGACCGCGGTGGTATACCGAGTATTACAACCTTGCCAAGGCTAAATCCATTCTGCCACCTGGCAAGGTGAAGAAGGGGACAGCATCCAGCAAGGGGAAGGAGCCACAACCACCCAGCAAGGCCACCTCAAAGACCCCAGCTGCCAGACCCAAGGTGACACCACCATCTGCCAAGGTGAGGAAGGGGCACAAAACACCAGGCAAGGCACTTCAGCCGTCTGAGGCTGCAGGTGAAGGCCAGGTGGCTACCAGCACAACCGCCAGCACCGCCACCTGCACCGCAGCCAGCACCACCAGCAGCCCCACCGCTAGCACCGCAGCAAGCACTGCCACCTGCACCGCCACCTGAACCGCCGCAAGCACCACTACTGTCAGCAGCAGCAGCCCCAGTGGATAGTCGTCCGAGGCTGCAGGAGAAGGGCTGGAGCCTCCCCCCCACCACTGCAGCACCTGCACCATGGCCACCCCTGCTACCTCCACCGCCGCAAGCACTGCCACAAGTCCTGCCGCAAGAACTACCACGTGCACCACTGACAGTAGCACCACTGCCAGCAGCAGCAGTCCCAGTGGGAAGCCATCCAAGGCTGCAGGAGAGGGGCTGGAGCCTCCATCCACCACTGGCAGCACCCCCACGGCACTGTCACTACCACCAGTGTGCAGCCACAGCCGCCGCCGGATGGACTCTGGCCCTGCATCCATGGACTATCATGCATTCTGGTCACTGCAACTCTCGTGGCTCAGACACCCAGGTGAGGGACTGTGAACTGCCACACCCCAAGTGTTGCATCACTGGGCACAAAGCCCCCTCCAGAACCAGTGGAGAAAGGCATCCACTTGAGAGACCGTGGCTTTGCACTCCCCAGGACCAGGCAGTGGGCAAACCACCCACTTGAGAGACTTGAGAGACTGTGGCTTTGCACTCCCCAGGACCAGGCAGTGGGCAAACCACCCACTTGAGAGACTTGAGAGACTGTGGCTTTGCACTCCCCAGGACATTGCAGTGGGCATGGAGTCCCCTTCAGGAGCAGTGGCATTGTACATCTTCTGGCTGAGGTGCCCCCCCTTCCCCATCACCCTCAGGTGCCTCTGTGTTTTCGACCTGATGCCCCTGCAGTGTTCTTTCCATATTGAGGCAGGAGTCAAGTGTGGGCTTGGCCTATGTGAAATGGCCTTGTGGTCCACAGACATTTTGAGTGGACAATGTACGGCCTTATGTACATATTGTATATAATGTAAATACTGTTTTTGAATTTGTAACGTATATCTGACTATTTCTAATATGACACTCATTTGACTCAATTCCATTTGTCCTTGTGTTATTCCAGGGGTTACGGGGTGTATATGTAATGTTGTTGCATGTGTTTGTGTGTATGGGGTTGGGGGTGAGGGTGGGGGTGGGGGTGTTGCGTGTTGCATGTGTGTGTCACTCTCTTTTTCCTCCCCCCTCCCCTGTGTGCTAGGTGCAATACTTACCGTGGTCATCGCTGCCGACATTCATACTCCTGGTAGATGAGAAGATACACCAACATCGGTAACACCTGTAGTTCGGGATCCATGGTGTCCTGGTTCTTCGTTGACTTTCGAGAGGTGAGTGATTTCCCTTATGTGTACTGTTTCCGCCGTGCCATTGTTGGCATTGGTACTGCCCCGGAAAAGCTGGAGGATGGGCAGGTTGTGATGTGGTGTTCGGTACATTGACTTCCGCCTGTCTGTTATCGCATAATCAGAGAAAATATGTTACAGAGTTGCTTGGGTGTGATCCTGGTGGAAAAGTTTCATTTGAAGAGGCTGCTGAGGAGAATGGATTGTGTGTAGGTGGTTTCATCAAGGTTCTGGAGGTTAAATGGGTGAAAAACAGCCTGAGTGGCTGGTAAACTATGTTCCTGATGATGTATATGTTGTTTAGATTTATCTTGAGAAATTAAATGTTATACATCATTTGGGGGCTGGCTTCATTTTGTGTTTATTTTACTTATTTTTGTTTTTCACATTGTAGGGTTTCATTCTGTATTGTGTGTCGTATTTATAAATTATTATTTTCACATTGTATTTTTTATCCCACTATCATACATCTTCGTTATTCTGTTATATTGTGTAAAAGGAAATTTGCTGTGCTCTACTCTCGCTAAGCATGAGTCGACTGTTCTACATTCCATAATCGTGAGTGTGTGCAAGTCGGGATTTGTTCAACAGTTGCCTGTTAAAGGGTGCCATGATAAGAAGCTTCCTGCACTACAATTGGCCAGACGAAAAAAAATCTTCACATCTACATGGAGTCTTTATTTAAACAACACAACAATAACCACTCATTAACAAGGCCAGGCTAGCTCTACCGGGCATTAGGCGTTTCCTGAGAGGCTGGAAGGGTGGGGTCGCTTTTGTTACTAGGGGTTTGGTTTTGTAGCAGTATCAGAGTTTTAAAAGCACTGCAGTGTTCCTTGTATATCTAACAGTTTTCAGGCAGCAATACAAGTGCCAAGATGATAAATGTAGCTGCTGGAGAGAGATCAGAGTTTTGTCTAGTGGTAGTTTTGGCTCATCTAAGGTAGCGCAGAGGGTTAATATGCCTTCTGCAAAGAATGTGTAATATGCAGATCGCAAAACAGTATTTTATGTGCCATGCTCAGTGGGATACTGCTTTTGTCACAGAGATCTTTTTTATTACTTTTGAAAGTGGCCTGTTCTGCAGGGTCATCCCCAAACTTTTTGCCTTTTATCCTCCACTTTTTGTTGAATTTGTTTTTGTTGACCCTAGGACTCTGAGAACTTTACCGCTACTGACCAGTGCTAAAGTGCATGTGTTTCTCCCCTAAACATGGTTACATTGGTGTACACACAATTGGCATATTTATTTTACTTGTATGCCACTTGTAAAATGGCATACCATATACCCAGGACCCATAAATTAAATGCTACTAGTAGGCCTGCCACACTGATTGTGCGTCCCACTTATAAGTAGCCCTCTAAACATGACTCAGTCCTGCCACTGCAGAGCCTGTGTAAGCAGTTTCACTCCCACTGTGAATTGGCATATAAAAACCCTTCCCAAGCCTTAAACTCCCCTAGGTAGCACATAGGGCAGTGTGCAATGTAAGTAGAAGGCAGGACATGTACCCTTAAGTTTCACCTGTCCTGGTAGTGAAAAACTCCCAAAGTCATTTTTACTACGGTGAGGACTACTTCTCTCATAAGCCAGCATTGGGAATTTGGTAATACACTTATAAGCTGCATTTCCGGATGAGAAAGGAGTAGTTTTGTTATGTTTCTTATCTTTGAAATGGTAATGATACATCCTCTTTACTGGTAAAGTCAGATTTAGCATTACTATTTTAGACATGACACTTATAGAAAGTGGGCATTTCTCCGCTCTTACTGCTCTGTGTGCCTTGTAGTCTGTCTGCAATCCATGACTGGCCTAGGAGAAAACTATCATCAAAACCATCGCCGCACGATCCGTAGGGGCAACCAGGGCGCAAAACATGTTGACCATATATATGATTATGTACTGAAGTCATAGGGAAGAAGGTCCCTATTATACTTTTTTCTAATGAGTGGAGGACCCTTATTCCATGTCCACTCCTGATTTATTTTTTATCTTGACCGAGGCCCTTTATTCCAATAAAATTTATAGTTTAGAGGTCCTTGAGCCAATTTTATTCTGTTTTTCTTCTGCTTTTCACTTTCTACAAGGGTGAGTTTGAATTCTTTCCTAACCCTGGTTTTTGTCACACGCTGTTACTGAAGATCTCCGGCTAAGTGCCCCCTCTTGGGGGCCCGTCAGACATTGCAGTGCCGGTCTGTCGTGGAGCGGGACATATGATGATGCATGACATCCAAAGGATGTGTGAAGGCCTGCATTCCTAAACATTATGAATACCGGAGTTGACCCTGTGCCCACACACTTTTTGCTTAGGAACAGTGTACCTTTTTTGATGGTTTAATGATTTGAGAGGTCGTACACTGGACCTTACTTAATCTCCCGGTCCTTTTTCCTCTTGTTTGCTTCCTAGGAGAAACCTATACTTTGTACATTCCCTCTAGAGAGCCACAAACATAGGAAAGGTGGGTGTGACAAAAGGCTCATCTGCATTCTGATAGGCCTGCCTGGGCAGGAAGGGTGAAAGGTAGCTGACACCTACACTTGAATAGAGAAGTGCCTCTCCCCACACTAAGGGAGGATTACCCCTACTGATAGTCTGGAGCCAGGGCTGGAATGAAAGAGGGACATGTGAACTTCAGGGAGTTGCCTTGAAGTCACCCCCATTTCAAAGGCGCATTGGGGTACAAGTACTGGGGCTTTGACCCTACCAAATCGGTACACCACTGGACCTGGGAAGAAGGCTTGTGGAATAAAGACTGCTGTGCAGTAAGGATTACCACTTTTCCCTGACTGACTGTTCCAAGGAACTGATTCTCTGCTTTGCTGAGTTGCCCTGCTGCCTACTCATCTATGCCCTGCTGAAGAGAAGGTCTGGACCCATCTCCTTTGAACCCAGTGACTTCAAGGGCTTGCAGGCTTGCCACCTGTTTTCCAAGGACTAGGGGACACAAAAGATTTCACCTTCCTACTACTGCCATGGGACTCTGCCACCCGCAAGTCCAGCAGCTGAAAGAGCTTGAGCAGTAGGCTCTGTGCCAATGAAGATTGTCATGTCTGCTGTGGTGATGCTATGTACGCCCTTTCAGAGCTTTGCGCCGACTGAGACCACTGTGTCCGACCTGAAGACACTGCAGTACCCAAAAGCAGTCATCTCTCCTCAACAACTAACTCTGAGAGGAGGAGTCAACTGCAGCATGGGCCCCAACCAAGGGAGGTCACCACCTCAGCACCTTTTCAGGATCACTGCATCAGACCTGAAGGCTCCGTAGCCCCCAATGGCCCAGTGTGCACCGTCAGTTCAACACAGCCTACCCAAGGAGGAGACCAACGGAGCACAACCTCAATCTTGAGGCTGCCGTCCTCAGCGCATTCCCCCAGGAAGGTACTGTTTTACACTGGGACCCGCGAGGTCCCTGCAGGTATCCCATGTATTAGAGGGCAGCCAGAACTCAGTAATTTCTGTGGACGAGGATGATCAGTCTTAAAGAGGTCTAATTGTAAGTGACCTTCTGGCACTGTTTTGATCTACATACATGGGGAGAACTTCCCCTAAGAACCGTTGATGAGATTTGTGTCATTCCACTCTGGATCAGCAAGATCGCTCATACCCCCCGGAGTAGCGAGTATCTTAAGCACTGTGTTTTACCTACCTACTTTAAAAGCTCATAATTCAAGACATAAGGCTTGATTTACATCTTGGTGGAGGGAATATTCTGTCACAAACACGTCAGATATCCCATCCTCTGTTTTACAATCTCCAAAGGATTTAATGGGATTGTAATACAGTGAACTGGATATCTGTCACAATTGTGATGGAGTACTCCCATCTGCCAATATCTAAATCAGGCCCATAGTGATTGGATGTTTGTTGTTTTGGTCTTGTTTTACTCAAGAAGATATTCTCTATTTTTCTAAACCTGTGTGGAGTCTTTTTGTGGAGTTTTCATTGTCTTACTGTGTGTGTGTGTGTTTTGCATAAATACCTTACAAATTGTCTCTTCAGTTAAGCCTGACTAACCCTGACATGGATTGTGGTCCCTATTTCAACTAGGTGCATATCTCTGCCAACTAGAGAACCAATTTCTAACAAGCACAGAGAACTATGATCTGCCATCAAAGAGCTGCACGGAAACTGTGTGGTACAGGTTACAAAGTTATTTTTTCCCAGTCTTTGATTATCTTAATTTTACTTTAAAAGGTCTTGTTCGGGTAGAAATAAATAGTTAATAGTAAAGTCAGCCCTAACCACCTCATCATGTTCTGAATTCTGGGTTTATGCTTCCCTAGACTGAGCACTCTTACAAAATGCCTACCAGTATGGACGACATGTGAATCCTACAATTAGTAGTTGTCTTTGTCTTATGTAACGTTCGATACACTGATTTACACATGTATGATTCATTGTCACTGTATGTGTGTGTGATGTAACATGTTCTGACACCCTGAGCTGGAAATAGAGGTGATAAAAGGCAAAGTAAATACATGTAAAAGAGGGGCTCTGGAGAGATAAAAGTCACTATTAGAGGATGATGGTGAGGAAATCATCGAAGTGCACTAATGAGGATTGCCATATCCTGGTGGACTCTAAGGTCATCAGTTACTATGCTTTAAAACTAATACAATTTAAAAGATAATGAAAAATGTGTTGAAGAATGCACTGCTTTTCCCATCTTTCTAAAAATGTCTTGTGAGTAGGAACCCCCAAGCTTCGTTGCTGTGGTTAGGCTCGCTCGCTATGCACCCTATGGGGCTGGTCTGACATAATTTGCCTGGGCTGCATGGGTTTCCATTCCGGTCCTGCTCATGAATTCCCCTTAATCACCAGCTTACAGAAGTTAAGGAAACGTTGGTGGTGGCTAGATTTCGGCAGTGTCCTTAAACCTCCAGGAATATAGGGAGGATCCCGAAAATGTCGGATACTGTTATGGCTCCTATCTAATGGCGGGTGCGACCTACATTCTATACTGTTACACTGACGTTTTCCTGTGTCCGTGTCCTTTGCATAAGTAGGGACTGTCAAGATGAAAAGGGAAAACGAGAAACAACAGTTACACCCTTGAATGCTAATTACAGTGCAACATATTAGGTGTTTTGATGTTGTTTTTACCAATTAATGCATTTTCACTTTCTCATAGTGTGGCCTGCTGAAAGAATATTTTTTGTTGTTTGTTATGAAAAATACATATTTGAGTGTGCTCCCAGCATGTAACCTTGTTTCTCAAAACTATCATTTTGACTGCACATACTGTTAAATAGATAGTGTGAAAGAAAAAAACGTTTTTAAGATGCATGCCATTGCTCCTTCCATCTACTTGATGTGCCATGTCATTAGTGCGCTGAAAAAAGGGGCTGCCTTCTGACACATGCTCCGAGGTGGAGATGGTGGATTAGTGACTGTAAAGTAATGAATGTCTGATTAGTTGGAAGACACATACTCTGATGGATGGAAATAGCAGTAAAAGAGCAGATGGCAGTGTGAATTGATGGATGGTGTTTCGAGGCAGCCTAAAAGTAGGGTGAAAACGGATTCAGGAATATATTGGACTTAGATGCATGCATTGCTAGAGGCATCAGGCCGGACTGATGGATAGAAAGCTGCCACATTTGTAGATTGGGAGCTCCTAAGCAGCACGCCAAAATGAAGAAATCGGCGAAACAAGTGAGACAGACTGATTCACATAAAGGTCATTGACGTGATTTCCAACGAGGAGGTGCTGTTGCTTGCTTTTTGTATAAAGGTCTGTGAATAGGAAGATACTGTGCAAATAATGAAATTGATCTGCGGAAATTAACAAAAGTTTGTATCTTTAGCATATCATTGTATATGTGTATGTATTTTGCTCTCCACATTTTCACAAGTTAAAGTATGGGAGTACTGGAGTTCTTAAAAAGTCTGAATGCATTGTTTCCTACAAAAATGATTTGGCTGGCAGAACTTAATGAGCACTAATCTCCTTGTTAAGGTCTAAAATATATTTCTCTGCGAACTGTTAAAGTTTAAATATGAAACCAGGTGTCCTCAGATAAGATATCTGATTGAGATGCGTTCTTAAAATAAGCTTCAGTTACCGACTACGTTCCAGCTGCAGTAAAAATCAATCACCATCATGTCCTGCAGGTCTGTCATGCTATAGAACGGGAACTGTGACAGTGCAAGTCCTGGAAAATGCCCTACTCATTACTAAATAATAATGACAATAATAGACATTTTAAAGTTCAGGGCCGCCTCAAACCGAGCGCTGGACTACAGGCTCCAATGTAATACACACTCACAACAGCAAATATCAATTCTGTATGAACAGCCAGGTTTTCAATCTATTTCTGTAAGGAGTTTCGAAGGAGCCTGTGGAACAGATACAGGCAGAGAGTTCCAAAGTTTTGATGATAGGAAACTAAAGCAGTCGCCACCCGATGCACTCCTCTCACTCTCGAAATACACACCCTACTCGCCCAAGAGGATAGAAGATTCCTCAGAGGAGTAGAGGGTTGGACGAAAAGCTGTATATACCGACAGCCCCTGTTTGTCAAAGCTTTATAACATTAGCATAA
This sequence comes from Pleurodeles waltl, assembly GCF_031143425.1. Taxonomy (NCBI): domain Eukaryota; kingdom Metazoa; phylum Chordata; class Amphibia; order Caudata; family Salamandridae; genus Pleurodeles; species Pleurodeles waltl. The sequence goes on from NC_090440.1 coordinate 296,950,140, forward strand.
TGCCTTACACCTGATCCTTCCTTTCACCAGAAGCCTATATAATTTGGCAAGTGAGCATCCTATGGAGACATGTGCGGGAGATAAGGTAGCTGACGAGCCTTTGCATTCTGCACTCGTTGAAGAGCCATCATACCGGTGACACCCCTATATATAATACATTGCAGTGGTCCAACCTCAAAATAATACAGGCCTGGACCACAGTTTTCCTTGCAGTTTCTGGGAGCTTATCCAGGATCTTTTTCAAGGTTTTGAGGACTTCAAACCATTTCCCAACCAATGCTGTGATTTAGCTGTCAAAGGACAGTTTCTGACCAAACCATATACCCAGGTTTTTAACCTTGGGCTTAAGGCTTAAGGTAACAGGCCTAGGGTATGAGGCCGCCAAGGGGTCAACTAACTATTGGGTTGATTGCCCAAAATCAGGACCTCTGTTTTCCCTGTGTTCAACCTTAAACAGTTTTTCTCCATCTACCCTGCAACCTACTCCCAACAAAACCTCAGAGAAGTAGCCGAGGCTAAAGAATCCTGGGAGAGAGTGATGATCAACTGAGTGTCATCAGAATAGGTGATTACTGTAAGCCCATGGCTTCCAATTATCTTTGCCAGGGTGTAATGCTTTCTATCTGTGTTTGACCACCGACTCCATTTTGACCAATGACTCCATTTTTGTGCTTAGCTTTAGGTGCCGTCACATTGGTGGCCAGGGCTTTTACACACCAAGCCTGTTTTCCACACAGAACGTGTTTGTGCTTTTTCTAATGAGCAGAGTTTACACCATGTAGGAACATAACATTGGGATGTGGAAGGTAGACGTGATAAGAAAGTCTCAGCTTGGGGATGTTTTCATCGAGGAAAAGTACAGCTCCTCTGTCTCTGGAAAGCACACTGGGACAGGGCCCGTCCCGTTGCGTGTTTTTGACGCAGACTGACTGCAGCCAGCATTTGAATTTCATAATCAAAGGGAAGGGGAGATTGCCAGAATCTTCCTCTTGAGTTTGGTCAAGGTATATAAGGTGGGAAAACTTAGCACTGAGGTAGAAGGAGCTTACCTGAACATGGACTCATGATTCAGGATCCCATGTTTGGAACACCTCCTGCCTCAGCTGTCCAGGGTTCTTCGGCTTGATGATGGCTAGGATGACAAATTCAATCTCCATGGTGATGCATTTTAATTCTTGAATATTTAATTTGCCTATATATATATATATATATATATATATATATATATATATATATATATATATATTGCATATATTTATTGTTGATGTATTGACATTTTCTGTCTGTCATTGTTTAACTGCTGTGAGTATTTTGGCATCTACATGTGTTTCACTGCATTTAAGTTAAATGCTCATGTTCATATTTTTCGTGTGCTTTTATTTGATATCAGGGAAGTGCCTTAATAAATTCATTACTAGAGTGCTGCATTCTTTGGCATTGTTTCCTTAGTTCAAAGCAGAGCAACAGACAGGGGTAGCATGTATAAGTTAAATAGTTTTGGACTCAGGGAGGAGCCCTGAGGAACTCCCTGCTGCAGATTGAACACCCTTGAATAGTAAGGTTTTTGAAACAGCTGGAACATATGTCTTTTGAGAAAAGAAGCCTCCTGCACCACATCCCCACATGCATTGATGAGCAAATTGTGTGATACAGTGTCAAACACTGCACTAAGAGAGCGGCCCTGTCTCCTGTATCCAAGAATTGGCAAATGGATTCCGAGGCTAATAGCAGGGCAGACTCTGTGCTATAAGATGGACAAAACCCCAACTGTGTTCTATGAAGAAGATAATTAGTCTTGATGAACTGGGAGAGCTGTTTATTCACATATTTCCAAGTAACTTGAGCTAGCAATGGCAACAAAGAAACAGGTTGGTAGTTTTCTGGCTTAGTCAGATCCAGCAATCGATCTTTAAGCAAGGGGACTACTTCCACTCTTTCGGAATCTATGCCACTGCTGAGGCGCTATTCATTAGGTCATGGATCATAGGCAACACAGCTTCCATTCCATGTTCCAGATTAGAGGATTAAACTGGATCAACAGGAGAGCCTGGTTGGCAGACATAAGGAAAGCAGACATTTCCTTCAGTTTAATCAGTTTGAAATGCTGCAGCTCTAAGCTATCTTCTATGGGTACAAAGCATGAATTCAGACATGCAAATTCTCTAACTTCCCAATGGAAAGAGAAATAAATCCTAGTCACTTTCTCCCAAAACAACTGAGCAAATGCAAGTGACAAAACAGGGCTGATTGCAGAGGCCCCCTAACTTTTTGCCCCCATTTTCCACTTTTTGCTGGCGTTTTCATGACTCTGATGGTGTCCTGGGTACTGCTAACCAGTCCCAGGGCCTGTGCTCTGCGTAAAGTGGATATGCAAATTAGGCTAATTATAATTGGCTAAGTTAACCTACCTATAAGTCCCTAGTATATGGTAACGCATGTAGGTTTAGGGACCACAGCATAGGTAGTGCGCTGCTGAGGTGCTCAGTGTCATTTTAAAGGCAGGCCTGCCTTGCTGGCTGCTTTTAAATTAAAGTTATATGCAAATTCGACTTTGGAAGTAAAAGTAGTTTCAAAGTCTTAAACTACTTTATTTTTACATATAAGTCACCCCTAAGGTGTGCCCTATGTGCCCCTAGGGCTGGGTGCCATGTAACTATAAGCAGGGACCTTATAAACGTAGTTTTATAAGCCCTGGTGAGGTAAAAACAGCCAAATTTGTTTTTCCCTCTTTGTAGTCAATGGCCTTCAAAGGCTAGAATGGGGAGACTGTATTTTAATTTTAAAAGTCCCCTTAAATGACAGATACAAAGAGTTTGGTATCAAGATAATTGTTATAATAAATCCCACAACTTCTAGTTGTGGGATTTAATATAATTTGTTCAGGTAAAGAGTTTTAAACTTTCAGCCCTGCATTGTTTTTGTTGCTGTGCACTGACTGGCCAGCCTCTGGCAGCCTGGCCAGGCTGCCTTGATGAGGTGTGTAGTGGCCTGGCTTCCCACAAAGAGATGTGCCTGTGGGAGGGAACCTCCCCTCAGCAGATGGTGAGGCAGGAAGGGCTGCCAAACTGGTCTTCAAAGCCAGAGAAGGACATTTGGAGCAACCCAGCAACACCCCCACATCCTGCAACCCCAGACAACTAGGTGCCCTCTTGATTAGATTAGGAGAGGGCAGGAGAGGGGTGTGTTTATGATTTTTAGCTGCACCAGTGGGTGGGCTGAGCCAGATGTAACCTCCAAAAATAATTTTCAGCTATGACGAATTTTTGAAGAATGTTGCCTCCTGGGATTGATTTTTGCCACACTTCCCAGGAAGTGGTCATCACGGGGGGAAGGACCCTGCACCTGTTTGGAGAATCAGAACCCCCATGTTTTTCACCCAGGAGCAAGGATAAAACTGGTGGACCTGCACCCACACCTCAGATCCCCATCAGATTCCAACAAGGAAGAACCAAAGAAGAAGAGGGACTGCCCTGTTGGACCCTTGGCCTGCACCTGGAACCTGCACTCAGAAGGACTGCACCAGCTTCACACTTGGGCTTCACCACTAGAAGGACTTTGCCTGACTTCAATTAGTTCAAGGAGGGACTCCCTGTTTGCTACAGGTGAAAAATTGCTAACCAGAGTCCCCTGCACCAACTCCTGAAGAAATCAACCAGCTGACCACTGCCCAGTGGCCAAAAAGGAGTCTGCGCCAGGTGCATTCTGGGAGTTGTAGTCCACCGCCCCCCCCCAAGGATCATCTTAGAGCTTCTGGACTCTTGGGGTGAGCTTTGGACCCAAAAGAACCTTTAAAGAACATCTGGGAGAAGACCCAGAAGTTTGGAGAAGTTTGGAGAACTTTTGAAAAAAAGCTCCATAGAGGGACCGACCCGCCGCGGCAACTCTAGCCGGCTTGCTACAACCGCGACCTGGCCTGATTTGCAGGTTTGTCCCTGTGAAGAAAATCTCCAAAAAGAGACTAAGGGCCAGATGTAGCAAATTCCGGCTTTGCGACTCGCAAATTAATGAGGTGGGTCGCAATTTGCGACCCCCTTCCGATTCGCAGCACTCACAGGGATGGTGGCCTGCTGGAGACAGCAGACCACCATGTCTGTGACAGTTTTTTAATAAAGCAGTTTTTATTTTTTGTATTGCAGCCCGTTTTCCTTACAGGAAAACAAATTGCAACACAAATGAAAAAATTAAACGTTTGTGTTTCATTTTTTCGGAGCAGGCAGTGGTCCAAAAAATGTTTTCAGGGCCATTCACAAAGGGGAAGGGGTCCCATTTGAAATGGGTGCTAACTGCAAATTGCCTTGCGACAGCGAATCTGTTTGCGCCATGCAAAAAGCACCCTACATCGGGCCCCAAGTCTGAACGTACAAAGTTGACCAGGACCTCCCAGCCAGCGTATCCGAGGACGGCTTCAAGGACGTTGGATCAAGATCCAGGTTTACCCCGGTCAAAGGATTTTCACCTCGAAAAAACGACTTAGTCCGAAGGTAAAAATCTCCACCGAGGATTCCCGAGACGCATATCCGGAGAAGGGTTCCAGGAGGTCGGATTGGACCGGCAGGTTCGTCCCGCTGAAGAAAATCTTCAGAAAAACGACTAAGTGCGAAGGCAAACTTTTGACTGAGGCCTCCCGTGGCCTGTAACCGAGCCGGGCTCCATCGCGGTCGGCCTTAAACTTTGACTTTGCCCCGGTTGAGGTGCAACCAGATGACCCAATTGGTGCTTTTCTTTTTTAGGCGCTAAAAAACAATAATTCTTTAAAAACTCATATCTCCAGTTCCCCTTATCCGATTTTATTCATTGTTGTGTCATTTTAAAGATACAAATATAATTTATTTTTATAAATTGGTTTTGGATTTTTAAACAGTTTCCTGTGTTTTATTTAATTACCATTTTGTGATGTTTGAATGCTTTACACTCTGTCTCCTAAGTTAAGCCTTGTCGCTCGTTGCCAAGCTACCAAGGCTTGAGCTGGGTTTAATTTACTGAGACCTAACTGGACCTAAGTGGAGGTTAGTGGCCTATTGCTAAGTGTAGGTACCTATCTGGCCTTACTAATAACCCATTTTCCAACATTTTTGGTGCGCAGTGGTGGGATCCTGTACTTGTGTTCAGTATCACATTACAGTTTTAAGTGAAACAAATTTAAAATCCTTAGTGCATTACAGCCCTCATGATATCTCAGTCTTTCTTTAAATATATTTTATTATTTTATTCCAACATTGCTTTCGTATGTTTGGAGGCATCCACATTTACACATTTCCATCAAATACAGCCGTTTAGTATTCTAAAATTCACATTACTGGAGGAGGTTATTCGTTTCCCTCCAAACTACAGAATAACAAACATTAAATAGTTCAAACTGATCGTGCCGCTGTCATAATTAGTTTTGCATTTCGACTCCCACATGTGCTAGGCGTCCAGCACAACCCTCAGATAAAGAGCAAGGTAAATACCCCTAGAACTCAAGGGAGTCCATGTATCCTTTGGTTGAGAGTAGTATGGGAGAGTTCCTTATAAATTACCATGGCATTATTGCAAAATATTAAGGTACATGTTTATGAAAGTTAGCCCCACTTTAGCACCATTTGTTTTACACTAAAGCAGCGCTCACTTACTCCATATTTATATTTTGACGCTAGACCCATCTAGCATCAAAATATTGGAGTTAGAGACATTTTTAGAGAGTGCCAACCCACCTTGCGTATCATTATGACAATGAGATGCAAGGAAGGCGTTCCCCAAAAAATGAGCCTACTAGCACCATATTTACCTACTGGCGCTAAAACGACATGCACCTAGCTAGCAGACCCAGAAAATTATGCTAAACCAGATTACCATCAAGTGCTGGAGGCACTGTGGCACCCGCGGCTTCAGCTGTCTTTTTGGAAGACAGCCGAAGTTGTAATGAGGTCCTAAATGTAGTTATACTTCCTAGAAATTAATGATACTCTTGACTGAGGCAAGGTTCCTGAAATGTGTCATAACAAAGCCTATGCAGGGGAGGTGATGCGTCAAAAGAGCCAGAGATGCTTCAGTTCCTTATTGCTTTAGGAGAGGGGATGCATCTTTTGCAGCATGAAGCATTAGTTCCTTACTGCGGTGCAGTGTTGATGAAGAAGTCAGCACCCAAGGCCGATGCATCAATGATGCATTGAAAATCAAGCCTCGATGCATCAATCTCACAGCTGTGAAGCATGGGCTGCATCGGAGCCAGGGTGATGCATCATGGAATTCGGTGATGCAGTACTTGAAACGCATGCAGTGGTGGTGCTTATGATTTGCTGCAATGGAAAGCTGGTGCCCACATTGAAATGCGCAGTCAGTGCATCACGCAGTAACCATGCTCCAGTGCGGGCAGCGGCACTGCTTCAAATCTTTACAGTGATGAGTCAGTTTGGAATTATGCTGTGAGTTGATGCATGGATTTTCTTCTTGTAGCACCAAGAACCTTCTTCCAGGGCCCAGAAATGGATTTGGCACTTCCTGCAAGGACAGGGTTCTCAGGAGAGGAGCCCAGGTGCTGGTGGTTGAAGTCTTTGGTGAGCCTGAGACTTCTTAACAAGAGGCAAGCTCAACTCAATCCCTTGGAGAATCTTGGAAAGCAGGATGTAGAAATCAAAGTCCAGTCCTTTCACTAGAAAGACAGAAGCAGCAAGCAGCAGGCCAGCTCAACAAAGCAACAGGCAGAGTGGTAGTCTCTCCTACAGCATCCAGTTCTTCTTCCTGGCAGAATGTCCTCAGTCCAAAAGCCTTATAATTTTGTGGTGTCAGAGGCATAGTACTTATACCCATTTCTGTTTTTGAAGTAGGAAAACGTCAAAGATAAGTCTTTGTAGTACATATGACTCTGACTATTTCTGCCCTTTCCCCAGACAAACTCCAGGGGGTTGGAGACTGCTTTGTGAGAGGACAGGTACAGCCCTATTCAAATGTGTCAGCTCCTCCCACCACTCTAGCAAAGGAAGACCCACCAGGAAATGCAAAGTACACATCAACTCCCTTTGTGTGACTGTCCAGATTGAATCCACAAACAGCCTAACTATCATCCTGACCCAGAAGTGTATTCCACAGACCAGCAGAGGCACAGGATAGGAAGAAAATGCCCACTTTCTAAAAGTGCAAAAACAACAGATGATGGACAGAATGCAGAATCAATCATACATTCACCCCCAGTCAGAGATCTGGGTTTAATCCATCAGTTTCTTTGCTTGACATGCCATTCTAGTTTGGACCCAGCCATATTCAAATCAGTCTTCACCCTGTCCCCCTGGGAGTAGTCCAGCCCAAACTGCCAGACCAGGTCTTCCCTGGACCAGAAACAAGCATCCTTTCTAAAAGTGGCATTTTGAAACCCACAATAAAAAATAAAAAAAACTTCACCAAAATATGTATTTTTTGAATTGTGAGTTCAGAAACCCCAAATGTCATCTTTCTATCTGCTCCCAATGGGAAATTGCACTTAAAAGATATTTCAAGGCAATCCCTATATTACCCTACGGAAGAGATAGTCCTTGCAATAGTGAAAACTGAATGTCACAGTATTTCACTATTGGGGTATTTAAAACACACCAGTACATGTCCTCCCTTTTAAATACACTGCACCCTGCCCATGGGGCTGTGTTGGGGTTCTTTTAGGGGTAACTTACATTTAGTAAAAGGGAAGATGTGGGCCTGGAAAGTGGGTGCACTTGCCAGGTCGAAATGGCAGTTTAAAACTGCCACACAAACATTGCAGTGGCAGGTCAGAGGCATGGTTTCAGTGCTACTCATGTGGGTGGCACAATCAGTGCTGCTACTCCACTAGTAACATTTGACTTACTTGGCCCAGGCACACATGGTGCATTATACAAGGGACTTACTAGTAAATCAAACATGCCAAACATATAGAATCCAATCACCAATATAATTTGGACAGTGAGCATATGAACTTTAGCACTGGTTGGCAGTGGTAAATTGCCCATAGTCCTAAAGCTAACAAAAACAGGTGAGAAAATTTAGGAGGAAGAAGGCAAAACATTTGGGGATAACGCTGCAAAAAGGGCTAGGTGCAACACAAACCCTTTCCAGCCTAAAACCAGGGTAGACCAATCAATTCCTTGATAGACTTCCCGGCTTAGGGTGATAATATATGGACCATGGCCTTCAAAAGCAGGGGCATGTTCCAATTCTATGCCTTTCTAAACCCAGTTGGATTCCTCTGTCCATATCCTAGGAGTCCACTAAACTAACCCATGGGGAATCCTTCTCCCCACCTGCGGACCCCATCTGTGCAGCACCTAACCTTACTTTGCTCATAAATGTGTCCCAGTAGGCAGACAGTACAACCATGGCCAAAGTAGTGGTGTGGCCCATTTCACCCATGGGGTTGGACTCCTATCCCCAACCCAAGGGCAATTCTGTTCACAGGGATAGCAACCCACAGTGGCCACTGACAGCTGTCAGTGATAAGACAAACTGCTGGTGGTACACATCAAGCCCTTAATCCATTACTTGGGAGACTAGTTTTTAGGTCGGGCCTAGGCAGCGTGCATGCACTGTCTGCAAGACATGCTGTATTCAGTCTATGGGTTTTAACCATGCCACTATTGCCATTTGTTCTTTGTTGTGCTTGTCTGAAATGCTTCCTTTTTTATTTGTGCATTTTTCTAAAAGCCCCACCTTTGTTTGCTTAGTTCCCTTCCAGGAGATTTTAACTAAGAAAATATTTTTGTTGCCCATTGCACTACATTCACGTGCTTTCAACTTCCTCCTGTTACAGTATCATGCAGGCTCTCAGCCAATCTGAGCTTCAATACAGCTTTTTCTGCATGAGTGCTCATGTTGTGGGCCGGTCCCTTTTGTAACTTTTTCTTTAGATAGTTTGGCTTCTATCCTTGCAGTGACTGCTGCTGTCTCCATACCTAAAAATGACAGCAGTGTTGTTGCTTAATGTTTGGGGAAGCTAATCGTTGTGCAGCACCATGGCAGCTGCCTCTGTCTCTGCTGCCAAAAGCACATCTAAAACAGAAACTTGCAGGTTCAGGCAGAATTCTCCTGCGAGCATTGGGAAATTGTGAACCCATCTGTTACCGAGTTGAGACAGGAGGGGAGAGAGCACTATTCTTGTATGTCCTTAAGCACACGCCTTGGCGCTGCCTTGAGGTTTATTGAGTGCTACAGTCTGCATTCAGTTTAAAAGTGAAGATCTTGCTTGTTATGGTGCCTCATGCCCGCTTCAAAGTGCACTTTGGGGGTCATTACAACCCTGGCGGACGGTGTTAAAGCGGCGGTAAGACCGCAAACAGGCCGGCGGTAAAAAAATGGGAATTATGACCGTGTTGGAAACCGCCAACAAAGACAGCCACTTTAACACTCCGACTGCCACGGTGGTACAGACAAACAGCTTGGCAGTCACCGCCAACAGACAGGCGGGAGACAATGTACCGCCCACAGTTTCACAACCTACCAATCCGCCACCTTTTCTGGGGCAGATTCACCGTGGATAAAAACAGCCATTTCAAAGGGAAAACGCTCACCTCTACACACCCCACGAGGAAAGACGACACCAAGGAACCGGAACTCCAAATCCTCCCTGCAAAAGTCTTCCTGCTCCTATACGACCATCATCAACGCCGGCGGCGAAGACAACGGTGAGTACTGCACCTACGACATAGGGGAGGGGGAAGCAAAAGTCAGGGACACACACACGCAACACCCCTACCCCCACCCTGACCCTCACCCACTACAACACACACACCAATGTATATCCAAACATTACAGTAACAACCCCCAACCCCTCCGGAAGAATGCAAAGACAAAAGGAAATGAGTGGAACCATTGTAATATATCAAAATACAGTAACCAAATATATACATATATATATATATACACATTCAACAAAATATACATCACGATTAGTAGTGCAGGTAATGCACCAATCATTGTCCGTGGACCACTGGGCCCAAAATGCATGGGCGAGACCCACATCAGATACCTGATCAAAACGGAGAGAACACTGCCGGGGCATCAGATAGAAATACAACAGGCACCTCAGGGGGAAGGGAAGGGGGGGCACCTCAGCCGGATGAGTGCACCACGCCAGATCCACGAGGGGGCTCCTTGCCCATTGATGTATCCTGGGGAGTGCAAAGCCACAGTCTCTCAAGTCTCTACAGTGGGTGGGTTGCCCACTGTACCATCCTGGGGAGTGCAAAGCCACAGTCTCTCAAGTCTCTACAGTGGGTGGGTTGCCCACTGTACCATCCTGGGGAGTGCAAAGCCACAGTCTCTCAAGTCTCTACAGGGGGTGGGTTGCCCACTGTACCATCCTGGGGAGTGCAAAGCCACAGTCTCTCAAGTGGATAACAGTCTCCATTGGTTCTGGAGGGGGACTGGTGCCCAGAGTGCTTCATCCTGTTAAAGACAGAGGTAGTGGATGCATGTCTCCACTGGTTCTGGAGGGGGACTGGTGCCCAGAGTGATTCATCCTGTGCAGGACAAACGTAGTGGATGCATGTCTCCACTGGTTCTGGAGGGGGACTGGTGCCCAGAGTGCTTCATCCTGCTAAGGACAGAGGTACTGGATGCATGTCTCCACTGGTTCTGGAGGGGGACTGGTGCCCAGAGTGCTTCATGCTGTTATGGACAGATGGAGTGGATGCATGTCTCCACTGGTTCTGGAGGGGGACTAGTGCCCAGAGTGCTTCATCCTGTTAAGGACAGACGGAGTGGATGCATGTCTCCCCTGGTTCTGGAGGGGGACAGGTGCCCAGAGTGCTTCATCCTGTTAAGGAAAGACGTAGTGGATGCATGTCTCCACTGGTTCTGGAGGGGGACTGGTGCCCAGAGTGCATCACTCTCCCCGTGACGGTCCCAGTTGCGTCACTGCCCCTGCCGCTCATGGGCTAGCGGTGCTTGCCATGGCGGTCTTTGCCCTGTTCAGCGGTGCTTGCCCTGTTCAGCGGTGCTTGACATGGCGGTCTTTGCCCTGTTCAGCGTTGCTTGCCCTGTTCAGCGGTGCTTGACATGGCGGTCTTTGCCCTGTTCAGCGGTGCTTGACATGGCGGTCTTTGCCCTGTTCATCGGTGCTTGCCCTGTTCAGCGGTGCTTGAGTTTGCAGTTTCTGACCTGTTCAGAGGTGCTTGCCATGGCGATCCTTCATTGCCCTGCGGGGCTGGGGCTGGCGGTCCTTCATTGGGCAGCTGGGCTGTGGCTGCCGGGGCCCTCCTGGGCAGCTGGCTGTGGCTGGCGGTGGCCTCCTGGCCACTGATGATCAGGCTGCCCTCCTGGACACTGACTCTGGCGGTGGCCTCCTGGCCACTGACGATGGGGCTGCCCTCCTGGGCACTGACTCTGGCGGTGGCCTCCTGGCCAGTGACGATCGGTCTGCCCTCCTGGGCACTGACTCTGGCGGTGGCCTCCTGGCCACTGACGATCGGGCTGCCCTCCTGGGCAGTGACTCTGGCGGTGGCCTCGTGGCCACTGACGATCGGGCTGCCCTCCTGGGCACTGACTCTGGCGGTGGCCTCCTGGCCACTGATGATGGGGCTGCCCTCCTGGGCACTGACTCTGGCGGTGGCCTCCTGGCCAGTGACGATCGGGCTGCCCTCCTGTGCACTGACTCTGGCGGTGGCCTCCTGGCCAGTGATGACGGGTCTGGCGGTGGCCTCCTTGGCAGCGGGGATGAGGGCGGTCTTCTCCGCCGTGCTGCTCCTCCCAGACTTTGGCGATTTCTTCTGCCCCTTCCCCACCTTGGGAGGAGTCACAGCTGAGTGGACACTCCCCCCTGGACCCTTGTGAGCGGCTTTGCTGGCTGGAGACTTCCCCCACTCCCTCCGGGCACTGTCCAACTTCTGGTGCTTAACAGGGGGGGGACTGGCTGTGCTGTGGCTCCGTGTCACACTGGCTGCCCTGGTGCCCGGTGCACTCCACATACCTCTAACAACAGGCACCACTGGTCCCGGAGATTATTTGGCTGAGGTGCTAGAACGGGACCTATGAATTGGAGGGGGGGGTGGGAAAGAGGTCAAGCTTGGTCAGGAAAAGTTTCTTAGGAACACTGGGACGGGTAGCTGGAGGGGGTCTGGGAGTGGAGGAAGAGGAGGTGGTTGTAGGAGGTGTAACTTTTGTGGCTTTGGTTGCAGGTGCATGCGCTGGAGGCTGTCGTGAGGTGGATGTATGTTGGGTGGGTGTGTGCCTGCGTTTGTGTACTTTGGGAGGGGGCGTCACAGACACACTGGGAGAGGACACAGGGGACGTGTAAATGGTAGTGGGGTGGTGAGTGCAGGTGAGCGGGGTGTGGTGGTGGGTGTGCTGGTGCGGGACCTAGTGGCTGTAGTGGTAGTGCATGCAGGTAAGAGTGTAGACGAGACTGGGAGGGAGGAGGGAGACGACGAGGAGGGGGACACAGTGGAGGCATTGGATGTTGCTGTGTTTGTATGTGTGTGATGCTTGCGTGAGTGCCTGTGGGATGTGTGGTGCTTATGTTTGCCTGAGCTTCCCTTGTGTGTTGACGTGTGTACATGCTGGTCTGATGGTGTGCTTGGGATAGGCTGGGGTACAGGGGATTGGGTCTGGGTGGAGGAAGTTGGAGGGGGGAGGCTAGACACAGGGACAATGGCTGCCATCAGTGCTGAGGCCAGAGTTTGCAGGGTTCGATGAAGGGCAGCCTGACCAGAATGAATGCCCTCCAGGAATGCATTTGTGTGTTGCAATTCTCTTTCTACACCCTGCATGGCATTCAAAATGGTAGACTGCCCAACAGTGAGTGACCTGAGGAGGTCAATGGCCTCCTCACTGAGGGCAGCAGAGGTGACAGGGGCAGGGGCTAAGGTGCCTGGGGCGAAGTTGATGCCAACCCTCCTGGGTGAGCGGGCACGGGGCGAAGGCTGAGGGGCTGCTGGGAGGGCAGTGCTGGTAGGGGGGTGGTGGCTGTACCTGTAGAAGTGGGGGGCACAGATTTTGCTGCCACCACAAGGGAGCTCCCATCGGAGGACTAGTCCGTGTCGCTGGTTGCAGATCCTGTGACTGCCGTGAAGCTCCCCTCGCCCTCCGTCCCACTGGTGTATTCAGAGTCTGTGGTGTGGCCCTCCATGGCCATGTGGGATGCAGCTCCCTCGTGCTCCGGTGCCACTGTACCTCCGCCTGATGATGCTGATGCACACAAGAACAGGGAGACCACAAAAAGGGGGGGGGGCGAGAGAAGAAAGACAGGTTGAGTGCATGGCTTACCGCTACCGTTGGCGGACAATACAGACACAGCAGCCCCATGCACTACGCCGCGCTGTTGGGCTCTACAGATGCAGTACCTGGGATATGGCCTACATGGCTATGGTCGACATCTGCACACATAGATGACACAGGGGCATGTATACCTGTACTTGGCACTCTACAGAGGTGGGGTGGAGTGCCACATGGCCTGCATTACGGAGGGGCCTAGGAACTCGCCCTGGCCTAGGGGAACCCACAGCCCTGTTCCCCCACCCAGACACCTTCACTGCGTGCAAACTCAACAGAATGATGTTGTACTCACCCCCTTGTGTCTGCTGTGATGCCCTCAAGCGCCCATCCAACTCAGGGTAGGCCACCGCCAGGATCCGGAACATCAGGGGGGTCATGGTGCGACGGGCACCCCTCACACGTTGGGAGGCCATCCCCAGCTGAACCTCCGCCGTCTTCTTGCTCCAGCGGCGAATGTCCTCCCATCTTTTATGGCAGTGGGTGCTCCGTCTCTGGTGGACCCCCAGGGTCCGGACGTCCTTGGCGATGGCACGCCAAATATCCTTCTTCTGGTGGGCGCTGACCTACATGAAATGTACAGGTGAAGAAGAGAAGTCATTAGCAACTGCACCGTCAAAGTGAGTGGCCCACATCCCTAGCCTTGTCATGTGGCACATGCATTCACAGTCCTTCATGCATGCAGAACTGTGGCCCCTTCCTTCTTACAACCAGCCCTCTACACTCAGGCATAGCCCATACAATGTGCTCCCTGTGTACTTACCTGTTGGTCTGGAGGACCGTAGAGTAGCGTGTACTGGGGGAGGACCCCATCCACGAGGTTCTCCAACTCCTGTGCAGTGAAGGCAGGGGCCCTTTCCCCAGACGCACAAGCCATTGTCTCTTCCAGACCGAGGTCACAGCAGTACTTGCAGTGTAGGTCCTCTCCTGTCGAAGATCAGGTATCGAGTGATTCAACAGATATAAAATGGCGGTGACGTCCGCGGCGGTGACGTCCGCGGCGGTGCGTATCATCACCGCCGGCGCACTTCGTCATTGGCTCCTGGGACCCATAGGGTCCAATGTTAACCAATGCAGCATTGCGCCACTGTCTTCTACCACCTACCGCGATGGTGTATAACGCCAGCGCAGTTACCTCACATCCCATTGTCCCACTTTAGAGGTCAAACAGCAGCCATTTCAGGGGCCCACATGGCTACATTTTCAACTGTGTCACACATACCTCAGCCTAGACTCAACACACATACAGGCAACTTTTTGGATTATGTTTCGTGTTCTGTGTAGACTGTGGGTACATACCTCTGAGTTGTTTGACTCTGTGGTCGCTGTTGTCCATCCTAGGCACCGTCCGCTGGGACATGTGAGTAGGTGGCTGAATCCTCGGGTGTACCGACCACTGGTGAACCTGTTTAACAAAGGAGGAGCAACATTTAATCATCACCTACAGGTTTGACTGTGCCACAATCCAGGAACTGTGTACCCAGTTGGAGCCTGACCTGATGTCAGCAATCCGCCATCCCACAGGGAACCCCCTCAAGTGCAGGTGCTATCAGTGCTCCATTTCCTTACAAGTGGGTCATTTCAAACAACAGTGGCCATGGCATCAGGGATGTCCCAGCATATGTTTTTCCAACGTGTTGTCCAGAGTGTAGTCTGCCCTGCTGAAACACATGCGGAGCTACATCGTTTTCCCTCGGGTGGAGGATTTGCCTACAGTGAAAGGTGACTTCTATGCCCTTGGACATATCCCTAACATCATAGGTGCCATTGATGGGACCCATGTAGCTCTGTTCCCCCCCCCACAGGAGTGAACAGGTGTACAGGAACCGGAAGAGTTATCATTCGATGAATGAACAGATGGTATGTTTGGCAGACCAGTACATCTCCCAGGTAAATGCTATGTTCCCTGGCTCCGTGCATGACGCCTACATCCTGCGGAATAGCATCATCCCTTATGTGATGGGTCAACTCCAGAGGCACTGGGTGTGGTTATTAGGGGACTCTGGTTACCCAAACCTGTCATGGCTACTGACCCCAGTGAGGAATCCCACGACCAGGGCAGAGGAACGCTACAGTGAGGCCCATGGGCGGACTAGGAGGGTGATCGAACGCACCTTCAGCCTCCTGAAGGCCAGGTTCAGGTGCCTCCATATGACAGGTGGTTCTCTATTCTACTCACCAAGGAAGGTGTGCCAGATCATCGTGGCCTGCTGTATGCTTCACAATCTGGCTTTGTGACGACAGGTGCCTTTTCTGCAGGAGGATGGTCCAGATGACGGTGTTGTGGCAGCTGTGGAGCCTGTGGACAGTGATGAGGAGGAAGCAGAGGAAGAAGACATTGACAAAAGGGACTCAGTTATCCAGCAATATTTCCAGTGACACACAGGTGAGAACACATTCCTGCCTAAAACAAGTTCTACCTCTATCCTGTCCGTCGATTTCAACCAGTATATGGTAACTGAGTTGTACATTTCCATTACGGTTTCACAGGTGTGGTTACCAACGTGTGTCACCTGCTTAGATTCCTCATGGACTTGAAATGTGTGACATAGGTATGTTGACATTACATTTGAGAACGGATTTTGTCACTGTCATTGCTAATACACATTTTCAAAATCACAGACTGACTCCAGATTGTTTTGTGCTTCAAGGGTGTTTATTGAAGTGCTAAATATTGGAGGGGGGTGGTAAAATGGTGATGGGTGATGGTGGAGGAATGTCCATGGCAGAGTCCAGTCTATTAGTCTCACAGGTGCACTGCCCATTTGGGCATAGGAAGTGGAGCTGGGGCAGTTCCAATATGGACAGGGTTACAAAGTGGGACAGTCGGATGACAATCAGGGTGGTCTCATTTCTTGGTGGGGGTCTTGGCATCGTGCTCTGTCCTGTTCCTGGATCTCAGGGACCGCTTGCGGGGTGGTTCTCCGTCTGCAGGGGGTGGGGTGCTGGTGTGGTGGTCCTGTGGCGGTGCCTCCTGTCCACTAGCGCCGGCGGAGGTGGTGGGCAGTTCTTCGTCCATGCTAATGTCAGGGGCCCCTTGGAGTGCCACGGTGTCCCTCCTGGTGTTAAGTATCTCCTTCAGCACCCCTACGATGGTGCCCAGGGTGGTGCTGATGGTTCTGAGTTCCTCCCTGGAGCCCAAATTCTGTTCCTCCTGGAACCGCTGGGTCTCCTGAAACTTGGCCAGTACCGTTGCCATCGTCTCCTGGGAGTAGTGGTATGCTCCCATGATGGAGGAGAGGGCCTCGTGGAGAGTGGGTTCCCTAGGCCTGTCCGCCCCCTGTTGCACAGCAGCCCTCCCAGTTTCCCTGTGTTCCTGGGCCTCCGTCCTCTGGGCTGTGTGCCCACTACCACTGCCCCCAGGTCCCTGTTGTTGTTGGGGTGGTGGGTTATCCTGGGTTCCCTGTAGTGGTGGACACACAGCTGATTGACCTGTCCTGGGTACGGAGGTATGGGCCCGCTGGGTGGGTGCTGTGCTGGTGTTACCAGAGGGTGGAAGGTTTGTGGTGGCCTGGGTGTGGGGAACCGACTGTCCCGAGGCCCACGATGGTCCGGGCTGGTCATCTGGACAGTTGGACAGATCTGCTGTCATCACTGTGGGCCTCTTCTGTGGGTGGGGTAGAGATGTCTGGACCTTCCTGTCTGGTGACGTTTGGTAGTGGTCCTACAGGGGTATAAAAGCATGATTATTGCATCTGTGTGTGCCATGGTGTGCAATGGGTGGGTGAGCGTGTACCCCAGTGCCAGCATTCCTGTGTGGGGGCTTGTGTGATGATGGTTGAGGGGGATGTTATGGGTATGTGCAGTGGGCATGTATTAGTGATGGGTGTCCATGCTTTGTTGTGTCATGCAGGGCTTGGTGTTGGGATGGGTGGTTTGTGTTAGTAGTACATATGTGAGGAGTTGGAGTGATAGGGGAGGGGGTGAGGGTGGGGGTCTGTGATAGCATGCAGGTAGGGTGGGGGATATGATAGTTAAGATTTGACTTACAGAGTCCATTCCTCCACCGACTCCTCCGAGGCCCTCAGGATGCATAATAGTCAAGACCTGCTCCTCCCATGTTGTTAGTTGTGGGGGAGGAGGTGGGTGTCCTCGCTGTACTGCGATGTTGTGCCTGGAGACCACGGAACGCACCTTCCCCCGTAGGTCGTTCCACCTCTTCCTGATGTCATCTCGATTTATTGGGTGCTGTCCCACTGCGTTGACCCTGTCGACTGTTCTTCGCCATAGCTCCATCTTCCTAGCTATGGAGGTGTGCTGCACCTGTGCTCCAAATAGCTGTGGCTCTACCAGTACGATTTCCTCCACCATGACCCTGAGCTCCTCCTCTGAGAACCTGGGGTGTCTTTGCCGTGTCATGGGGTGGTGTAGGTGATGTGTGGGGTGGTGTATCTGGTGATGAGTGTGGTGATATGTAGTGGTGTGTGGTGTTTTGTGCGTGGAAGATGGTGTTGTGTGCCTCTGTATGGTGGGGTTGTCTATGCTGTGCTGTCTCTCTGGCCTTCGTCTAAATTTTTGGTCGTAAGGGTTTGTGGGTGATGTGGGTGTGTGTTTTATATAGTATTGAGTGTGTGGGAGTGGTGTGTGTATGTGTATCAGGTGTGTGGATTTCAAATTGTCCAATGTGGTGGTGTTTTGGAGATGTGTGTGTATTTTGAGCACAGCGGTGTGTACCGCCAATGGAATACCGTGTTTGAAAGACCGCCGCATGGATTCATGGGTCGTGATAGCATGGGCGTGCTTCTGTTGGCGTGACGGTGGAGGATTATTTTTCGCCAGTTTATCACTAACCTTTGGTGTGGCAGACTTGTGTGGGTATCTGAATTTTGGCGGATTCCGAGCTGTGGGTCATAATAGCTGTGGCGGAATTCCGCGGCCGTGGCGGTCTTCTGCACGGTGGTAAGCGGTATTTACCGCCAATGTTGTAATGACCCCCTTTGTGTCTGCACCATTAAACAGTCCGTTTAGTGCTCGAATCGCTCACAGTCTGCGTTTTTTGGTCTTGACCACATCACATTTTACTTTTGATCAAAAATACTCATGCAATGAATCATGCACTTGCTGAACGCGCGAGAGCTGGTGAATGGAGAAAGTGAGAGACTGAGAACCCCTGTCCAGTGAGAACGCATAGTACAGCCTTCCCCAGGTAGAGGTAGGAAGCGCTGCTCTCATTATGTACATAGTGTGCTTCAGTATAGCTTGCAGGGCACAGCATGGCAGCTGTGCTCACACTACCTTTGTGCAGGTACAATAGCATGGATTATTATGCAGTGTGCAGGGTAATATAGTGCATCTCTGCTTAACTCAGTGTGAGCAGGCCCAAGTCCAATGCATCACCAGAGAAATCAGCTCGGAGGGCACAGAAAGGAAGAGCACCCTGTTCAGACAAGAACCAGTGCCATTACAGTGACTGACAAGATGAATACGCTAAGAAGGCAATGACTGGAGGGGGACATTACACACACTGGCTGTACAGCTGCTTCACCAAGCCTTACCAAGCGCTTTCATGAAGGGGACTTATTGATCCTTTGTACTGCCAGTGAATGAGGCTTCCTGGCTGGTACATTTAATCATCAGGTAAATTCCCTTATCTGTAATGGATAAATAGTCAAAGTAGTTGTGCTGACACTCCTAGCTGTGATTGTGTGTCTGTGTGTGTATATATATATATATATATATATATATGTATATATATATATATATATATATATATATATAGTGTGTGATGCATAAATTATGCAAAAAAGAAGAGAGAGCTCTGGGTTGTTTCCACGTTTAGGTGGAGAGCAGCTCCAGTATGGAGCACTATGCAACAGCAGTAACACTCTAGATTTTCTCAACACAAATGTCTGTTTATCTAGCAAAGTTTTTAAGCATAGGCTCAACACAGAGCTATCCCGGCCGACCTAGATAAGAACAAAGTTTTTTGCCATTTGTAAAGTGATATCTTTAAGAATAGAATTGAAAGAGTGTCATCCTCACCGAGTTGTAAAATGACAAAAGCCAGTTACCACTCCAGGCACAGTATTACAGCTTTAGACTGGTAAAATACCATCCAAGCCAACCTGAAATGAGTAAAAGTAACCCGTGGACCTGGTGTTGAAAAACTGCTAGATAAACAGAAATTTGAGGTGAGCAAATCTAGAGTGTTGCTGTTGTTGCATGGTGCTCCTTACTTGAGCTGCTCTTCACCTAAACTTGGGAACTTCCCAATAAATGCATATATTTTAATATATCTCTCTCTATATATATATCTATATATCTATATATCTATCTATACAAGCAGGCTTTAAAAGGGGGCTTCCATCATTGAGAATGGGCCTCTATGTACTCTGCAGGAGTAGCGCAAACATTTTGTCACTACTCGTCCTGAGTACATCAATAGCATCTTATAGAATGACACTATTGCCCCCTATCATGGGGCGCACACATGGTGGCAGTAGGGGATCGCTAAGGGGCGCAGGGAAAGTGCTGCTGCACTCAGTGCAGCGCCACTTTCAATAGATGTGCCCCTTAGTTTATGCTCTGCACTTCCGGGATAATGTTGGCAGCAGCAGCAACTCTCTTCAGGAAGCTTCAGGATGAGTCCACATGCTGAATCTGTTTGGAACATTTTGATAACTGAATGTGGACACAACTTCTGCCACTCCTCCATCACAAAATTCTGACAGCAGGGAGAGAAAATGTTTCTCTGTCCTCACTGCAGAGCAGTATCTCTTTGAAGAAACATATGTCCCAACAGAGAGGTAAGTCTGACTGCTTGCACTGAGCACGGGGCATTTGCTGCCCTTGTATCACCGCTGAATAGGGTTTAACAGCGACTACCTGCTTCTTTATTTTATTTTTAGTCAAATGATTGTAAAATGCCCAAGTTCTAGCTGTCTCTTGTTTTCTATAAATTAAGACAGTGGTGGCAGTATACCCTGTGGTATAATTTCTACCTCAAAGACATTTGCCGAATTTTAATGGAACTCTGTATAATTTCCCAAAATGAAAGCTTGCCAATCTATCCCACCCCTATATTTTGGTCAGAAGTATTTACTAGGAGTATGTGCTCCTTGCCTAATTTGCTTTGCAGCATTATGTACTATTTGGATCCTCGAAACAGAAAATACATTTAAAATTGAACCTTTTCTTGATGAATGTGACAAACCTGCCTGCGAAAAAACCTATAAAAAGCAAAGTAGTGACCAGTTCCCCATAATCGCTCAAACTTCAGCTCTCTCGAATTAGTGAGATTGGTTTCTTGAAAATAAACAATAACAGTTGTTAAATTATTAAGGTATGCCAGAACCAGTCTAAATGCTCTAGGATTGTTAAAACCCCTCATGCTCCCGGTTTTGATTCTTAAATCTGCCCTTTGGTTACTCATTCTATGTGAATTAACTAATTGCATTGCGCTCACCTATACCAACTGTTCAACTAAATTTTAATGTGTCTACTCCCACTCTAGTGGGGAATGCAGGGCTATTAGTTACCAATTCAGAGTATCACAGGGTACCAGAAAAAAATTCAGATCGACTGCCCTCTTAACCATCCATCCAACCCCTCACTCACAATGACATTGCTAACTATTATTGACTTTGCCTCCCTCCACTACCCCAGAAGATTTCCCACTGATAGGGGAGTAAGTGCTCAACCAGAAAATACTTAATTTGCATTTATGCTCAGGGGCACCCAGTGGCCACTAATACAAGGTTACTTTCCTGCTGTACTGCACAGCTCACAGTTTGCCTGAATTTGAATTAATTTTATACCACTGGGTCCACTATTCACATATTACATAATGCCAAGATTACTAAGCCTCAAAGATCACTACAGAGAGTCTGGCAATGCAGAAACAGCAGAAGCGAGGTGTAAACCTCAGATCTCAATAGAATGATATTACAACAAATGTTCAGTGGTAAATCACAGAGTGCATTATCTTAACCCTAGAACCTATTATAGTCTGTATACACTCATGAACACTCATCATACTCCATTAATAGTATTCTTTCACATACTGTCCAGTTTCTGTGATGACTTCTGTTTAATCTCTATTTGAACAAAAGATATCATGGCTTTGGGGCTAGTAAACACAAAACATCTACCGTTATGAGATACGTTCAAGTTGGCTTAATTTAACATTGAACACTCCAATTGCTATTGCTGACATTTTCTCTTGACTTCAATAAATACTTCAGGAACTTCCTGAATAGCAATTGTGAAGTCAGAGTATGGGGAAACCTATGACTCCCCATATAATAGAGCTCTTTCCTCAGAGACCAACTTCAGGGTGATATTGCAGTCATGATAATTAATTCATCTCGCACAGTCTACTTAGACCGTGAGCCCTAAATAATGACCTCAGAATTGCTTTGATGAATGACTCTACTGGTCTGGTGTTCACGGATTCCTGCACCACTAGTATGCACCGATTATTTCTTCTTGGCCTTGCAGCTAAATCTTCATGTTTTGTCCTTGTGGAGTTCAAATCTTTTTCTAACATTTGTATGTCCCTCCTCTTTTTTCCACTTGCAGTTTCCAATGATTCTGAAGTATGACATTAAGTCATGTCCAGCTGCTCTGCATGCTCATCAATTTTCAGCTTCATTTTTTCCATTTGGGCTGTGAGGGTATCAATCTTCGCATTGTTCACCTGGAGGCTATGCTTCATTTCCAACAGTAGTATGTTGAAATGTGTATCTTAAGAGTTGCTAGTCTCCATCTAAGTGTCCATAAAATATCTAGTACCACCTTTTACCTTTTACAGAGGGCCTAAGAAAACATCATGCCTCAAAAGTAAGATTTATTTGCTTCTATTTAGGTTTACCCATGATGAGAGATAGCCCTACAAGGGAGTGCATGAGGCAATTTGCAGTAGTCAAGCAGAGCTTTGCTGAATTTAGTTTTTATCATAATATGAAGAAGAGGATCGAGGCACGCCTCCCCTTCTAAACCCAGGGGGAGCAGCCTGGTCTCAGCATCTGTCTACACAGAGAAGGAAGGTCAGTTGTCCTGCATCCTGTATCCATCCCGTGTAGCTCTAGATCACAGTGATGGGTACAATGTGCATTAGAAGGTATTATTGTTAGCAGAGTATTCTTTCAAACCCATTAATCTCCTGCCTCCAGTTCTCACTTGTCTTTCTGTATAAAGGGATTATCTGGACCAGTTGAAGTCAGACATTTTGTGGGACGAGGCAGCAGATAGATTTTCACACTAGGAGAATAAGAATTCTCCTGCAACAGCACAATTCCTAATTCCTCCAGCTACCATCAATTTGAACTCTCTGGCCTCAGCCATGGACTCATAGGTCACAAGCCACAATCGCAGTCCTCACTTCTGCACCTTACAGATCACCAGTGACTCCAACTGCAGCTGAACTCCAAATGGGTGTTCCACACTCAGAACTTCCTAATTGCCCTCTAAGCACTCTTAAGCAGGCGTTCCAAGGATTGTATATGCTGAATGTGGAGCCAATGGAACAGCGCCTCTCCTTCAAACAGCTATCTTGGTAAATGGCTTTTAAGCACCCCAATAAATTTGATATTTGCAACAGCATATAATGAGTCTAATTGCAAAGTGATACATTCTACAGCAATGTACACATAATATATACGGTCTGAGAACTTTTTTCCATTTTGGACATGATTGATGTCTAGACTTGAGTGTTAATTGCATTTGTTAGGTAAAGCAGAGTTGGTGTCACTGTCTCAAAAACCCTGCATTGAAGGGGTATTTAAATTAACCCAAGTGAACATTGTTTTTTACTCTTGTTTTATACATACAAAATCAGACCCCCCAAATAGTTGCATTGTGGTATAACAAGAAAGTCATTATTGACACATACAAAGATTGCCAGAAAAATATTGAAACAAAAATATAATGAGCCTATATTTAACAAGTAAACACAAAAATTCCAATTAAAAAATACTGATGTAAAAATATCATAAGCAAAAATAAATAAAAAATATCGGTTACTAATTAAACTAAAGGGAAATAAGAGCAATCAATAAAACTGAAATATGGAACGCTGTTAAAAATTGTCCTAATTCTAAACAAAACATACAATATTCTATTAAATAATATACATATATAAAATATTTCACAATACAATTAATATTTATCTAATGAATATTGAAAACACAAAGTAGCACTTATCATAAATGTTTAATCCAAACTCAAACTAGTCTCCAACCAAGGGCCTCATTATGAGTTTGGCAGACCTACGCGGCTACCTCCCTGCCTGAGCTACTATGGGTTTCCTTCTTGGTAAGCGGAGGGAAACCTACGTTTGCGCCCACTGGCCTTGTGGGAAACAGGCTAAAGCATTGTATCTGGCTCATAATCGAGCACCAGCACCCTCACAATATTCACTGTCTGCAAACATTGCAATGGTGCTGGCCAGGGAGCCCCCTGCACTGCCCATGCTACGTGATGGGCAGTGCAGGGGCTCCCCTGTGACCACCTGCACCAGTTCTCCACCAGCCTTTATCTGACGGTGCTACCGACCTGAAACTGCTGGCGGAGAACATTGTCATAATCCGCAGGGCAGCGCTGCTTGCAGCACTACCCTGACGGGTTAGGGTCACTGCCACCGCCAGACCAATGGGATCCAAGATCCTGGCAGAGCTGGCAATTCCCTGTCGGTCCGAACGCCAGGGTTGTGATGTGGCAGTTGGACCGCCGCATTGGCAGCAGTCCAGGCCTCCCTGTGAGTGTGGAGGTTTATAGACCACCACAATCATAATGAGGCCCCAAGTCTCTAACCAATCAAATAAAGCTTTAAAATGGGATAACAAACAGAAATGCTCTTTCAATTAACAAATAGTAAAAAAAGGCCACACAATGAATAATGGAATGCTTTGTAAGAAGAAAAATACAGCAAGACAGTCTCACCTATAAAAGAACACTGCAACACTTCAATAAACCACTAAATAGTACAAGCAATAGAAGTTTGACAATTAAGGAAAGCGGAGAAATTTAATAAATACGTATTTTAAGATAATAAATAATTAAATCTAAAATATTTATTTGTTTCTTCAAATTACAAGTGCACAAGTGAAGAGAAGACACCTAAAGGGACAAGAAAACAAAGACAACAAACACCAAATTACTCTGAATGTTAAAAGCCCACATTGAAAATTAAAATGAAAGTAAAAATAACACTCGAAAGTGTTAAACAATAAATAAAACAAACTATAAACAACATTTTACATTAAAAAACAAACTAACACAACTAGCAAATGTATGCTTTCAATAGACAAAATTCTACAGCTAAAATGAAGGACAACATCAAAATGTGAGTTACAATGCCAACTTAAATGTAAAATTGTTAAAAGATAATTGCACATCCTGTATTTTTTATTCTTTGAATGTATATTTTCCACAGGCTAAAATCCACAGACCATGTCAGGCACAGAAAATGCATCAAATCCCAAAAAGGGAATCAGCTATTAAACTACACAGGATAGACAAGACAGTACGTAGAGCATAACCAGTAAGAAACCACACTGAAAATGCTCCAAATATTACCCCAAAACATTAAACTGTTAAATGCATTAGGGAACATGACCATCCCCATATTATTACTGAAATAGAAGTCGAGTCGGAAATATTTTACAGTACCTAAATGAGGCCTGTATGACCTCACAAGTAACAATAACAATGATACATAAAAATATTATGCCAAACATTCATAAGAAAGTAACAAACCAACTCCCTGGCATAGATTAATTGTCAGTACAGGTAAAAAAGAAAGGGAGCAGCAAATTAGCCTTTTCTCCCTTTTCATGGCTTTTGCACTCCATGCACTGTACCCCTGCTAAATAGGATTCAAGTGCCTATGCTCTTCCTTTAATCACGTTTTAATTGGCGCACTTCTGACTGACATATTTAACTTGCCTCTATGACCCTTGAAAATTGCACCCAGCGTCTGGAAGCTAAATGCCACCTATGGTGCTGTCAACAAGGTTGGCCTGTAAAACATGGCTTCAGACCTACCGTGATTGCCAGATGGAGGCAGCCTAAAGACTTGCCAAAATTACCCTTTCTGAGAGGTAAGAAACCCTGCTTTTAAGGATCAAATTATTAACTATAATAAAGTAAAAAACAAATAAAAATACATGAAATTCATACTTTTTAAAATATAAAATAAATAACACACACCTTCATTTAAAACCATTACATTTCTTAAAATGATTGTTTCAATCAAAATACAAAAGACCTTATCAAGCAACCAAGTGTTAGATGAATGTATAATTCAAATATAAAGTTCTTAGAAAATTAAATAAATATGATATCACTAAAATGAAACTTAATTATATATTTTTATAAAAGATATTTTGTTGGAACATATGTTGGAACACTATTTAGAATGTAACAAAATAACAAAACAGCTATTATGAACAGATCAGTCTTAAAAGTGGCAAATTCTTCCTTTATCCTATATCCCCTTAAACCTAAGATCCCTCTCCTAAGAGTATCTTAACAGCAAATACATTTTAAAAATAAATCACACTATTTTAAAGTAACAAATACACAAAATACACTTAAAAAATAATACGAATGACAGTGATGTAACAGACATCAATATTTTTAAGAACAACATAAAACATTTTTTTTAATTATAGTCTTACCTGCAATATTCTGAACGAAAAAATGCTGATATGACAATCTTTAAGGCACAATATTTGTGCCTCTCTATGTTCATTCTATAATATTTTGTAAAAACACCCACTAAATAAAGTATGTACATTATTTGAAAATGCCATTTATTCACTAAAAAAAGCTTTCTGAACATACCGTTATACCTAAATGCATTGTTGTCATGTTCATCAAACGTTCACTTGCACAATGACTCTCCATTGACAGAATCTGCCTCCCATATTCAGATATCATAATGAAATGCCAGAGATGGCCATGCTACTCTGTTGGTAACTGCTGAATGTTAGAAATGTCCATCACAAAACCAAGGTGCATAATCATCTTAAGAATGGGCCACATTAACAAAATGGGTAGGTTATCTGATTGTGTGACCACCTTAAATTCCACGTGCATCCTTCTGTCCTTCCTTTCTTTTTTCATTCCCTCCTTAATTGATTCCTTCCTTTTTTCTTCCCTCCTTCCTTTTTTCCTTGCTTCTCTCTTGTTTTATGTCCTATGTTGTATTTTCCTTTCTCTTTCTCTCCTTTCAATTTTGCCCATTATTCTTTATTTTTCAGATTTTGATTCATAATTTAAATTTCAACTTTTTTCTCCAATCTTTTATCTCTTTATTTTATTTATGTCTTCATATTTTCTACTCTCCCTAGGAATTCATTTTTCTTACTTCTTTTTTGTAACACAACCTCCCCTTTCTTCATTTTCTCTCCTTGAACAGATATCTCTTCTTCAGCTATGGTGCCCTCTTTAAACATTCTCTGGTGCTGTTCTTGTTTTGATTTTTAAGAATAATTATGTTATGTTTGATTACCGCATAGTGATGCATAGGGCTATTGTCCTGGCTACAATTCTGATCACACACTACAATTAGTATGTACTGCTGGAACTCATGTTCTGACTTATTTGTGCAGTAAATACTATGTTGAACTACATTCCAAGATGACCAAAACCTTTTTTGCACTACACATGTTTTCTGTCATCCCTTCTTTTATTTTGATATTCACGTCGTAGCAATTCATTATTTGTTGTACAAGTAGTGGTTGGTATCATGTGATCTTATGCATGGGCAAACCTGTGGGGCCAAAATGCTTTGTAGGAGCTGGAACACCTTGAATAAATTATCACTATTTTGTCCTGAGTGTGCATGACTCTATTTGTGTGGAGTATTGGCGATATTTAAAAGCTTGGTGCTGTGACACCACCAAGCAGCAGCACATAACATCATCCCACTTATTCCATTTGACTTGTGAACAACCTAACCAGGACTGGATTTTTGTGCCAACCAAGTCTGTGATAAATTGCCAAATATCACATTATACAAAATGCAGGGCATACTTTGGAATGCAATCAAGTTAAGAATTATTTTTGCTGGATTCAAACCCACACATAAAAACTTTGATAATTGTCTTTGACTAAGGCAAAAAATGTATTCCTTTATTGATGAATTCATATACCATCTAAATAGCATAGTACATACTCTCTTGGAATGTGAATGGTATAAGAACAAAAGGTAGGAGTGATAACATTTTACAATATCTAAATGATTCCCCTGCTCAAATTTTAATTGTAAAGGAGACCCATCTGACCAGAGATGAGGGGGTTGATCTCTTTAAAAAGCAAGCATGGGTACACCCCTATGCCTGTATGGAGCACAATTTTAATACAGGGGGAGTGGCCATTTTAGCATGGGATCAAGGCAGGAATATTAGAGGTACGATCGGATCAAGTGGGAAGATGGCTTATACTTAAACTACAAATTTACAACAGAAGATTTACAATGGTCCAAATTTGGATGATATGGGCCCTCCTGAAAAATGCTTTTCACAGTTAGTTGGTTTTCCGGATCCAGTTTTAATCGCTGGAGGTTTTAATGTTGTGCTAGATAATACTCTAGATAGATCTGAGATGTGCAGGTCACTAGGGACTACAAAAATCTCAACATTTTTTGAGAGGGATGATGAAAGAGTGGAGGTTAAGGGATCTATGGTGGCAGAGGAAGAGAGATCTAAAGGAGTTCTCCTTTTACAATCAAAAATATAAGCATGCCTCTCATATAGATTACTTTCTTATTGACTGGAGGCTGGAAGGCTTGGTAGGTAATATTATTTATTTACCCGCCCACCTCTCAGATCATGCAGCAGTGATATTAGATTTAAAGGTGGTTGGATGGTCGGTTGGTAGTAGATGGATGCTTGACCGCACGCTACTACAAGATTTGGAGGCCCTCGATCAGTTGCGAACAGAGGCGCAGGTCTTTTTTAAAGCTAATTTGGGTTCGACTTCCCTGGCAGTGGTATGGAATACTTTTGAAGCAACTATGAGAGGTAAAGTTATGAGTATAACTAGCTATAAGAATAGGTATTGTAGGGCTGCTATTTTTCAGTTGGAACAGGAAATTCTTAAAGTGAGGAGGCAACTATTGGGGAACAGTAAGGAGGAGGAGGGTGAGGTTTTGGAGAACAAGTTGAAGGAGCTGAGATTTCAGGTGGAGGAGGTGTTACAAGCCAGAGTCGTCAAAAGAGCAGAGGCTAGTAAATTAGCTCACTTTGAGTCCGGGGAGAATGCAGGCAAGTTACTAGCTTGGAAATACAAGCGAGATGTAGCAAGGAACTTTATTAAGGAAGTAGAGATAAATCAAGCAGGCGAGAGATCATCGAATAGCGAGGAAATGGAGGTAGCTTTCCACTCTTTTTTTTTCTGAATTGTATAAAGAAGAGGCTGATTTAGGAGAGGAGGACATCGGTAAATGGTTGGCAGATTATATACTCCTAACTATATCACAAGAAGAACAAGTCGCTTTGCACAGCCCAATCTCAGCTGGGGAATTCAGGAAGGTGCTGATGGGCAGTAAGGATGGTAAGGCACCTGGGCCCGATGGCATTCCTGTGGAATTCTATAAATTGATGACTGAGTCAATAATTCCAGTCTTGGTAGAATTATTTGCTGTGATCTTTGAAGATAGAGCCACTATCCATGGTTCATGGAATGAGGCTACAATTGACTTAATTCAGAAATCGAGTACGAGTCCGATTAAGTGTGAGTCTTATAGGCCTATCTCCTTTCTGAAATGCGATTATAAGATATTTGCTAAACTTTTTGCTGATAGACTCAGCAGAGTGGTGGGTCAATTAATTCATCCTGATCAAAAAAGATTTATTAAGGGTAGGTTTCTATATGAATTGACATATAATTTGGCGGGTGCAATAGATATGGCCACATCTTTTGAAATGCCTTTGGTTGTGGTTACCCTGGATGCAATGAAGGCCTTTGATAGGGTGAACTGGAGATACTTAGCATTCATTTTGAGATCAGCTGGTCTAGGAGAAAACCTGTGTGGAGCTATAGGTCTAATATATTGAGATCCCATCGCTAGAGTTTTAGTAAACTGTAACCGTACTGAGCCTTTGAAGATCACGAGGGGCAATAGGCAGGGTTGTCCTGTTGCGACGTTGCTGTTTGACTTGTATATAGAGCCACTGGCTAGGAAAATAAGAGGTAATTTGATTATTGTTCCTTTTAAGTGTAATGGTTGGGTGAAAAAGGTGGCTCTGTATGCTGACAACCTCTTAATCTAAACGGCTGAACTGGTATCTGCCTTGCCTATGCTTTTGCCCTTAGCTGAAGACTTTGGTAAAGTTTTGGGATTTCAGGTAAATAAAGAGGCTATGGCTTGGAATCATTTGTCAGGGGGACAGATACAATTGAAGAGAGAAATTAGATATTTAGGGATTTCATTTACCCAGGATATTCATCTGCTTGCAATGACAAATCTAAAACCAGTGGTAGAGGAAGGGTGCAGATCTCTCCAGAGATGGATGTACCTTCCCCTGACATTGGTAGGGAGGGTTAATTTGATGAAAATGATGATTTTGCCTAAACTTAATTGTTTGTATAGCTCTATACCTTTACTAATGCATAAGCAGTATTTGTTAAAGCGTCAACAGGCTATTACCTCTTTTACTTGGGCATCAAAAGGATTTAGGATTTCATGAAGAAAATTGAGGAGAAATAGGGAAAAAGGGGGGTTGTCGCTCCCGATTTAAACTATTACGCTTGGGCATTCCAATTGAACTCTGTAAAAATGTTGTTTTCCACTCCTGACTTCTTGGCTATTGGTGTAATGTTTAAAGCTATGTTGGGCACGGTCAAGGGAGCCTCTAAGGGATATCTTTTTAAGTTTGGAGATCCAAAAGTCTTTAAAAAAATAAAATTTAAAATCCTCTGCTATCTTGCAGCAAGTTGTTCTTATTTGATGGTGGCGTCAGGAGTCAGTTATTACAGCCCATATGCTCCGATTTGGGACTACCCGGGTACCCCAGAATATTTAACGGATGTTTTAGCATTGCCATTGAAGAAGGCAGGGATAGCGTCTTGGGGGGATCCATTTAGCGAAGGAGTAGTAATCTCTCTGGAAGATCTTGAGGTAAAGCTGGGGGGTACTTTTTCTATATTGAAGTATGCTCAAATAAAAGTCTGTCTACGGGACAACACTACCGTGTTGTGGGGGTGCCGGCTTTTTGGAAGAATCTTTGTTAACGGAGTCCCCCAGACTCAAGCGGGTTTCAAATTGGTATTGGGAGATATTAGAAGGTCTGGATGGGGAATTTACACTGCCCTCCTCCCTATGGGGGAAGGATATGATGCAAGGAAAAGTTGGGCAGTGGTGGGAATCTTCTATGTCAACTCTGTTTAGGATAGCAAAGCCGGCATCTCTGCGGAGGAATCATTTGTTTACGATACATGGAGCATTCCTATCCCCAGGAAAGCTCTCTAAAATAGGCAGCAACAAAGCAATTAAGTGTCCTAAATGACATTTACAGCTTGCTTCTGATGTTCATATGTTTTATGAGTGTCCAGGGGTGGAGCTTTTCTGGAAAGATCTATGTAAATATCTCTGTCATTTGTTGGGATGGGAGGTTTTGGTAACTCTCCCTTTGATTACTTTTGGCCAGACGCAAGGGGCAGCTGGAGAAAGTCATAACGCCAGTAAAGCAAAAAAGGACTTAATTTTTTATTCTATCTTGGTGGCTAGGAGGGAAATTTGTTGAAATTGGATGGTCAATACGCCTCCTTTGCGCAAGGATTAGCTGCAAGCCCTTCCCTACTTTTCAAAAATGGATTTGGCGGTGGGAGGCCTAAGTAAAAGGAAAGAGGAAATGTGAGCCCCTCTGCTTAGATGGCAAGGAAGATGAATATGCCCACAGTCTAATAGGGAGGGTATAAAGTGAGGTTTGGTCTGTTAATGTCCAATGATTACTTTTCCTTTCCCCCCTTTCTCGTTAGACAGGGTGGTTTGGGTATACCATTTACTACTCGATGTCTATATGAGAGGAAATGGGGGCTCCTCGGCATGATCAGCTTCTTTCGGGAAATGGTCCCAGGATTAACTATGGGGCTGACATACGAGTTTTTGTGAGGTGCATGAGGACATAAAAAAAAAAAAATAGTATAGTACATCAAATGTCAATTAGTTTGGCAAAGCAGTTTTTCCTAATAAATCCTGAGGACAACAAAATGTTGCCACAATCTTTGGAAACACATGTTCAGCACTTTTAAATCACCACTTCAACAGTATTAAATAAATTTAATCAGATTCAAAGTGTGAATTAAAAGAAACAAGAAAAACAATTATGTATCAAAGGTAGTGTGTTAGAGTAGGAGGAATACAATCCATACTAAGGGCCTGATTTAGATCTCTTTAGGTAACGGTCTCGGCATCAATTTTCCGTCGGATTTCCCTTCTGCCACCTTCAAAGTCTGTCCACTCTATTTAGATGTTGGCAAGTCCATAGATGGTAGACTTCCAGAAAACCGTTGTCACTGCCATGAATCTCCACCCCCATTGACTGCACCATAGGGAAAAGTGGCTAGCAGCAGGTCTCCAGCTACTTTTACTACTGAGCCAATTACAATGTGCCTTCTCACTGTCACAGTTTGGCAGCTAAACTGCCACTCCTAAGTTGGTAGATTGGGAGGGATAAGAGGACAAAACTCAGATGTTTCCGAGCTTTTTCATTTCCTGCTGCCATGAACTCAGTCATACAAGTCCTGGCATTGCTGCTTCTCCTGGACCAAGATGAAAACCAACCCATTGTTGGAGGAACAGAAGGTACGTCACTGTATTACTTCTCATCCTCAGAATTGTCAGTGTGCATTATCATTGTACTTGTGCCTGTTAAACTAATACTTGCAAGTAGTATTAATGTTGTAGATTGAAATATGGTTTAAAACACACCTCAATATATCAGAAACACTCACCAATCTAGTCCTAACTGTCTTCATGGAAATGGCCACCTATACAAAATGTCCTATCAATCCCAAAATGTGTCCATATAGGTGTGTGCAATAATTTTCTCTGAACTACCATATCATATACATAAACAGTATACCCAATTGGAACTACAAAAATCCAACATAGGCCCTCATTATGACCTTGCCGTTAAATTCCACTTACTGCCATGTTGACTACCACCAACATACCACCGCCACAGCGGATATCCGTTCACCAGATTATGAAACACACACACCAATCGGTCACTATTTAGCCACATACACAAGTCCGCCACACCAAAGGTCAGTGATAAACTGGCGGTATCTAAACCCACAGTTTCGCCAACAGAACTACGCCCATCAAATTATGACCCATGAATCACCACAGCGGACATTAAATGGTGGTAAACCATTGGCGGTACATACCGGGGTGCTCAAAATACACACACACATACAAAACAACACCACATTGGACAATTCAAACTACACACATCTGAGACACATACACACACCACACCCACAGCACTATAAAACACACACTCATATTACCCACAACCCTTACGTAAAAAAAACAATCGCCACCAGAGAGAGACACCACGACCACAGACAAGACCAGAGCCACACACTATTCACACCTATACGCCACCCACGCAGCTTACAACACACACCCCAATACATCACCCTACACACCCTGACCACCACTACTCACACAACACTCATTGCACTACAAAGACAACCCTGATTCTCTGAGGAGGAGCTAAGGGTCATGGCGGAAGAAATCATCAGGGTAGAGCCTCAGCTATTTGCAGTACAGGTGCAGCAGATATCCATTGCTGGGAGGACGGAGCTATTACGGAGGATCGTGGACAGGGTCAATGCCGTGGGACAGCACCTCAGAAAAAAGGGATGACATCAGGAAGAGGTGAAACGACCTACTGGGGAAGGTACGTTCCATTGCAACAAGACACCAACTCGCTGTACAGAGGACTGGCGGTGGACCACCACCTCCTCCCCCACAACATGGGTGGAGCAAGTCTTGGCAATCATGCATCCTGAGGACCTGGCCAGAGTAGGCGGAGTACTGGGCTCTGGTAAGTCAACTCTGTACTATCACCCCCTACTTGCATGCCATTACATATCCCCTCCCTCTCCCTCACTCCCGTCACTCCACCACTTCCCACAGACCCCACCATCACAATCCCAAGTCCTGCATGCCATACCAATGCATGGACACCACTCACAGACCTGCATGGACACCTATCACTAAAGTATCACACTATAGAGAAACAGCTAGCCCACCAGATACCAACTCACACAAGTTAAAGCTGCCAGGGCAAACACAACCAAAGAGGGCAACCCACCCATGCACAATATGTCACACAGAAACAATAACACAGCATTTACATCCCCACAGGTATCCCAGACGATGTCAGTGGAGAGGAGGTGCCAGCACTATCCAGTCCCCCACAGAAGGGGCCCACAGTGATGACAGCAACTCTGGGTGCCTTGATCTGGATGACTAACCTGGCCCATCAGGGACCTCTGGACAGTCGGTTACCCCACTGCAGTCTCACACCACCATAGAGCCTCCCCCCTCAGGAAACACCACCACAGCACCCACCCAGCGTACCCATGCCTCTGGCACGTCAAATAGCAGTGTGTCCACCACTACAGGAACCCCAGGGCACACCTTGAACCCAAGAAAATCAGGAACCTTGGGTCAGTGGCAGTGGGCACACAGTTCAGGGTACAGAGGCACAGGACAACAGGGACAATAGGAGGAGTGCTGTGCGCCAGGAGGAGGTCAGGAACAGGGAACCGACTCTCCAGGAGGCACTCACCGAGATCCTGGGAGCCTACCAACATTACCAGGAAACGCTGGGCCAGATCCTGGCCAACATGCAGGAGAACAGGTGGCTACAGGAAGGACAGTATCAGGGGATCAGGGAGGAATTGCAGGCCATCAACACCACACTGGTCTCCATTGCAGGGGTGCTGGCAGACATGGCCAACAGTATGAGGGAGGCAACCTCACAACAGCGGGCCCCTACCACTAGCCAGACATCTGAACTGCCTTCCTCTTCCGCTGCCGCTAGTGGGCAGGAGGCCCCATCACAGGACCAACAGGCCACCAGCACCCCTACACCTGCAGAAGGAGAACTACCCCGCAAACGTTCCCTGCGATCCAAGCAGACGCCAGAGACTATCGCCAGGAAATGAGACTCTCCTGATTGTCACCCTTGTGTCCCACACAGTCACCCTGTCCACCGTGAACTGCCATTGCTCCCCTTCCTATGTCCCCTTGGACAATGCACCTGTGCTACAAATAGACTGGAACTATACCCTGCACTTTCCTCCATCATCACCCCACTACACTTCTCCCTCTTCTTCTTAGCACTTCAATACACACACTTTGAAAAAATACAAGTATGGAGTATGTGAAATGATTTAAGTATGTATTTGTTTAACAAGTTTCAAACATTGCAAATCAACAGTACAGTAATGTTCACATAGGATAGACCTGTAGTTGCCTGCAGTGAACACACAAGGAGCGATAGTGGGGCACCAACATCTGCAAAAGGAGTTGCCAAAGGGAACAGTGAGTAGGCATAGAAGTGGGAAATCACAGCCTGCCAGTGACAATGTGAAACAAAAAAATGACAATGAAATGTGAAGTTACACTGTCTGTCATTGGAAGTATTGACAAATCACTGCAGTTCTGTTGTCCTCATCCTCATCCTCTGCCTCCTCATCTTCACTGTCTACAGGGTCCACTGCTGCCACACGGCCATTGCCAGCCTCCTCCTCCTGCAGAAAAGGCACATGGTGTCTCAAGGCAAGGTTATGCAACATGCAGCATGCCA
This sequence comes from Pleurodeles waltl, assembly GCF_031143425.1. Classification (NCBI taxonomy): domain Eukaryota; kingdom Metazoa; phylum Chordata; class Amphibia; order Caudata; family Salamandridae; genus Pleurodeles; species Pleurodeles waltl. The sequence continues at coordinate 296,985,131 of NC_090440.1, forward strand.
TGATTATCTGGCAGACCTTCTTGGGTGAGTAGCACAGGGATCCACTTGTTAGATGGAGGCACCGAAACCTGGCCTTCAGGAGGTCAAAGGTACGTTCAATTGTCCTTGTTCGCCCATGTGCCTCATAGTAACGTTCCTTAGCCCTTGTCCTGGGATTCCTCACAGGGGCCAGTAGCCATGATAGGTTGAGGTAACCTGAGTCACCTGCAAATATTGAGGGACAACATTTAGCCACACACTATCCCATATGGCCCTCACCATACCCATACACCAACATCCACTGGGTGGGAGACAGGGCTCACCTCTTAGCCACACTCTGTGGCTCTTTAGTTGAGCCATCACATTTGGAATGCTACTATTGCTCAGGATACAGGCATCATGCACATACCCAGGACACTTAGCATTGACGTGTGAGATGTACTGGTCCACCATGCACACCATCATGACATTCATTGAGTGAAAACTCTTTCTATTTCTGAACACCTGTTCATTTTTCCAGGGGGGTACAAATGCAATCTGTGTGCCATCAATTGCCCCAATGATGTTGGGGATATGTCCCATTGCATAGAAGTCAGCCTTCACTGTTGCCAAATCCTCCACCTGAGGGAAACAATGTAGCTGTACATGTGTTTAATCAGGGCAGACAACACTCTGGTCAGCACTATTGAGAACATTGGCTGTGACATTTCTGCTGGCAAGCCACTGTCACTTGGAAAGAACCAGTTGCCAGTAAATGGAGCACAGATAGCACTTGCACAAGAGGGGTGTGATGGATAGCAGAATTGAGGTCAGGCTCCAATTGGGCACACAGCTCTGTGATTGTGGCCCTGTCCAGTTTATAGGTGAGGATAATGAGCCTGTTCTCCATTGTTGCCAAGTCCACCAGGGGTCTGTACACGGGGGTATGTCTCCATCTCCTATTCATCCGCAGTGGTAGCAATGTATGGGGCAAAAGAGTGAGGAGCCGGTCACAAACTGTACATTGTAGCCACAACAGTACAATGTATGATGTTAATTTTAAATGTATAAGTGGCATTTGTCCTATATGTCCAATTGTGAAATGTGACACAGTTATAATCCAGGGCCTGCCCCCCCCACCAAAATGGCGTCTGCCTGTCCTGTGTGGAGGAAATTCCACTGACGTTGTGCGCTGCTGCCAGAGGCGGTCGGGAACTGCCATGCAATGCCTCATTGGATAATATTGGGCCCTATGTGATACAGTGGCCAATAGTGATGTACGTCGGCAGTGACGGTATGCATTTTCTATTTGTTCACTCACTTGCTACCTGACCTTCACAGGAGAGGACCTGCACTGCCACCTGTGACCTGTGTCTGGAACCTACCATGACCTGTGTGACTGGGGAAAGGGCCCCTGCCTTCACCTCAGCAGAGTTGGAGAGACTGGTGGATGGGGTCCTATCCCCGGACGGACTGCTGTATGGGCCTCCAGACAAACAGGTGAGAACACTGTGAGCACGATGCATGGGGCATGAATGCATGGAGTGGTGTGTGTGAAGGCCTTGTGTAGGGAGGGTTGGTGGATGTTCCCTGGGCGGCATGCAGCTTGTGTGTTTGGCCCTGTGTGTTCAAATGGCGATGTGAAGGGGTATGGTGGGCCATGAGTGTAATAGGCAGGACGGTCTGAATAATACCTTTCCCTGTGTGTATTTTCTCTGCAGGTCAGCGCCCATCAAAAGAAGGGTATATGGTATACCATCACCAAGGACGTGCGGACCCTGGGGGTCTATGGCAGACGGAGCACCCACTGTCGGAAACGGTGGGAGGACCTGAGATGCTGGGCACGGAAGACAGAGGAAGCCCAGCTGGGGATGTCCTCCCAACGTGGAAGGGGTGCCCTTCGAACCCTGACCCCCCTGATGGCCCGCATACTGGCAGTGGCCTATCAGGAGCTGGATGGGCGCTTGAGGCCATCACAGCAGCCACAAGGGGGTGAGTACAGTGACCATCATCACAACTTACGCCTGGTGGGGTGGTATCCGGGTGGGAGATCTGTGTCTGTGGGTGCCCCTATTCCAGGCCTGACATTGCAGAGTAGGTCCCATGTTGGGCAGTGTTCTGATGTGATATTCCTCCTACCTAGCATTTAGGCATCCACTACTGGGCAGGGCTGTGTGGGTCCCAGGTATGCTGCAGTTGGCAGTAAGTGTCCCTCCCCATGCCCTGGTGACTAGCATTGTTACTGGTAGTGCATTGCATAGTGCGTAGGCCTGTTCCATGTGTGTGAGTGTGCTGTGTATGCCAATGGTGGTGTTTGTGCAGCCATTGACCCAGTTTATCTCTTGTCTCTCCCCCCCTTTTTGTTTTGTCATCCCGTCCTTACATGCATTAGCATCATCTGGCGGAGCAGCAGAGACACTGGCGACAGAGGGAGCTGCATCCCACAGGACCCAGGAGGCAGAGTCCACCGACGGTGAGGGCACCAGTGGGACGGAGGGTAAGGGGAGCACCATGGCGGAGACTGGAGGGGCAGTTTGGACACAGATACCTCCTGCGATGGAAGCTCCCTGGTAGTGGTGGACACCTCTGTGCCCACCCCACCTACAGGTACAGCAGCCACCCCCGTACCAGCACCACCCTCCTAGCAGCCCCTCAGCGAGTTGCCCATGCCCGTTCAACCAGGAGGGTGGGCATATCCTTCGCCTCAGGCATCTCAGGCCCTGCCCCAGTTAGCCCTGCTACCCTGAGTGAGGAGGCTGTTGACCTCCTGAGATCCATCTCTGTTGGACAGTCAACCATTGTGAATGCCATCCAGGGGCTGGCAGCCCAAATGCATCAGACCAATGCATTTCTGGAGGGCATTCACACTGGCTTGGTGGCCCCACAGAGATAAATTCAGGCTCTGGCCTCCTCTCTGATGGCAGCCATTGTCCCTGTTTACACCCTCCCCCCTCCAAGTTGCTCTTCCCAGTCTCATTCTCCTCAACCCAAACCTATCCCAAGCACACAAGCAGACCAGCATGCACACAAGACAACACACAAGAGTGGCACAGACAAACACAAGCAACACACATCATCCCACAGGCACTCACACAAACATCATCCAGATGTAGATATACCAACAGCCACCGCAATACCGCAGCCCCCATTCCAACATTCCCGCTGGGCCAGCGGGCGCTAACCATGTTAGCGCCCGCCGGCCCAGCGGGAATGAGGCCTCAACACAGGAGCCGGCTCCTAATGGAGCCGGCGTGTTGCGGCGGTGCGACGGGTGCAGTTGCACCCGTCGCGCTTTTCACTATCTGCCATGCAGACAGTGAAAAGCAGGCCGGGCCCTGTTAGGGGGCCCCAGGACACCCCTTACCGCCAGCCTCTTCCTGGCGGTGTAAACCGCCAGAAACAGGCTGGCGGTAAGGGGGTCATAATCCCCAGGGCAGCGCTGCTTGCAGCGCTGCCCTGGTGGATTATCACCACCGGGGGAAAATCGGCTTTACCGCCGCGGTCAGAATAGAGAATGAAGCACCGCCAGCCTGTTGGCGGTGCTTCCGTCATTCTTGCCCTGGCGGTCTTGAATGACTCCCAAAATGTTAAAATGAACACACATGCATTCTGCAGTCATAAAAACAAAAACACATATAATTTTGGTGTAAGTTTCCAGTAACATGATGAGTGCCTTCACCAAAATTAACATGCCTTTCACAAATGTACAAAATTAAAGTATGCACTCTAAAATATCTAAAGATTAAAACCTGTGCTTATCACTGCCACAAATGATAGATAGTAAGTGCATGACACACACATTAGCAGAAATAACATCATCATCAAACAATTAGTAACAATCAAAAAATAAGGACAGAACAAAGGTATTGTTTAATGAAAATAAGATAAGTCTCTGAAAATTAAATTTTATAAGACATTTTACAAGTAAGGGTCAAAGCCCAAATGTACTAAGCCTGGGTTGCATGCCCAGAGCTTGCCTCCCATTCATACTGCAAAAATTAACCTCCTCTGAAAGGAGAATCTATTGGGCAGAGAGCGGGTACCTCAATGATCTTACTTTGGGTGGGGTCCTTGGATTTGGGGGGTGAATTGGGAGGGGTGGAATTGTATTTGGGAGGGGTGGGTTCAGTTTCGAAGTGGTGGGTTGGGATGTGGCAGGGGTGAGTGGGGTTGTGGAAGGGGTGGCAAGATATTGGAAGGGGTAGATTTATATTACGGAGGGGCAGTTTGGGATGTGGAAGGGGTGGCAAGACGTTTGTGAGAGACGGGTTCAGATGTGGAATGGGTCGGGCAGGGCTAATAGAAGGTCTTCCATTGAAAATGGGTAGGGTGATTGTACAGGAGATTGGGTTGGGAGTTAGAGGGAGTATTAGTGTCTGATGTACATGTGTCTGTTGATGGTGCCAGTGTTGTATGTGGTATACGTTTCGGTTTGTGCCTCTTACTGGGTATCAGTTGTATGGTTGAGTATGGGTGTCTGTGTACAGTGCTTGTACCATGCAATGTGTGTGTGTGTGGATAGGTGTGCTGTGGAGGTGCTGTGTGTGGTCGTGGTGTATGTGGGTGTGCTGGTGCACGTGTGTGTGGTTATGGGTGTGGATGTTTGTGTTGTGGTGGGTGTTGTGTCTGCAGGTGTGGTGAGTGTGGATGCTTGTGTCATGGTGGGTGTTGTGTCTTCAGGTGTGGTGATGGTGGGTGTGGATGTTTGTGTTGTAGTGGATGTTTTGTATGCAGGTGTGTGGTGGTAAGTGTGGATGTTTGTGGCATAGTAGGTGTAGTATCTGTGGGTATGTTGATGGTGTCCATATGTTTGTGTGTGTGGCTGTTTCTTGCTGTGTTTTGTTTATGTGTGGCTATGGTGCTTGTGTTTGAGTGGGTGTGAGCAAAGGAGTGAGTGTGCTTTGGATAGGGCTGGGAAGAGGGATTTGGGATTGGGAAGGGCTGGGAATTGGGTCAGGAAGTTAGGATGGGTGGAGGCTGCTGTCACCGAGGAGGACAGACCCTTGAATGACCTCTGTAGCCCAGAGATGGCACTGTGAATGCCATCCAGGTAAGCTAGCATCTGTGTCATCTGCCTACAAAGCCCCTGGATGGTATTCATTGGTACAGTCTGGCTTACAGAGATAGTCTGCAATCGGTCAATAGCCTCCTCATTGAGTGCAGCCAGGGAGATTGGGCAGGTGGGAAGTAGAGGGCTGCTACAGCCCACTGGGAGGAGGAGGAGGGAGGGTGGAGATGGAAACATGGGTGATAGACAAAACAGCAGGTGGAATTTTCGCATTAGGGTTCTCCCCCACTAGTGACTGGTCTTCTGTGGAGGCCTCTGAAGATGATGTCAAGTTACTGGTGGCTCAGTGCCAGTCCCCCCATCCTTCGCAGCACTGGGTTCTTCTGTGTTGGTGGTGTCTGCACCTAAATTACAGTGCCCACCTTCTTCCCTGTTGATGTGGCCACTGCCATCTTCGCCTTGCCAAGATGATGCTGAAAACATAGATGCAACAGTTTGAATGTGTCTGTACAAACAGAATTGAACATGAACTTTGCTCACAAAACATTTGCCAAGTTTACATAATAAACCAGCTTTAAGGCTCTCAAATGTGGTTTCTTTACCATCAGCATCTCATGCATGTAGGGAAGAATTTCTCAAAATATTTTTTCACAGTCTAGAAATTACCCATGCTAGCTCCCATACCATGTATGTATTCTGTCTTTTATCCACTTTTATTTCTCTGCATGACAAATGGCTTTGACAGCATGAGTAAATATGTCTGGATACATTCCTAACCCACTTCAGTACAGAGCAAAAATATATCCACATTTCCAATAGAGTCATCTTTTGGGCCAGATATTGACTCATAAACTTGAATACTCCAACATATATGTAATGTAACCTTCTATGTGCAAATGTCCTTTGAAGTAGTATTTGTCTCCCCATCATTGATCTCTCACCTGGACATAACTAAGGACACTTACATGTCATTTGGGGCATGTGTAACTCTGTCACCAATGTGTTCCTTTCTCTTTCAATCATTACAGGTTGGTATAATAATTCATGTTGCTTGAAACAGACTGCCTTACATGCACATTTGTGAAGGACTAAGGCTTCATTAAAATCTGCTACTCTCTACATGAACTGACTTGAATCTTGCTGCTGAAGCATATTTCTAACTTATTTCAGATAAGGAATGATACATTGTATACATGTTTCCAGTCCTTTTTAAGCAGATGGTCATAATCATATTGTCATGTACAAACTTACCAATGTAAAGTCTGAAACATCAACTGCATCATAAGTGTTTACTATACCATGACAGCACAAATAGGGGCTACATTACCTACTCATGTTTGCATGCAGCCATGTGTCTGCTCAAAATAGTATTTGACTTTGGCTGAGAACTCTAGTGACTAATACATCAAACACAGCATCACATGCCATCTGAAGAACTTACACCTCCAGAAATCCTTGTCTGCATTTTGTGATGTGTGTCAACCGTCATGCTGATGCCAAACATCAGTGCTGTAAATTAAAAAGGTTTAATAACTAGAATAGCTATATACAACAACTCATCCCCTTTATGCTGCTGTTGGTCCTTTAACTGCACATCAAGCTCTGGTTAGGCCACCACAAGGATGCAGGCCACTAATGGGTTCAGAGTTTGGGGCACGCACTTGTTTTGTTGGGACGCCTGGCCGAGCTGAACTTGGACTGACTTTCTGGTCCAGCGTCAAAAGTCCTCCTATCTCTTCCTGCTATGCAGCATGTGCCAATTATGGACCCCCAGAATTCACACCTTCTTGGCGATGGCCTTCCACATGTCCCATTTTGATGGGGGTTGACTTGTATGGATGAGTAAAAGTTACAACAAAAGAGGTTTTGAGTGATTTTGTTTGTCTGTAGTGGTGTGACACAAGTTTGTTGCATCTCTCAAATGCATTTCCAAAGCAGTCAGCACAGATTATTTTTAAGCATTTAAAAATTCTTAAGAAATACTAAATTGCAGTGATCTGTTGAGTACCCTTAACACTTTCTATCTCCTCATGTTACCAATCCAGGCCACAAACAGCATCTTGGCCAGGTCCAAGAAACTTTTCCTGTAGTGACTCACTCATCAGTAGTCCAAATCATTGCGAGTTACTATAGGCCAAACAACCTGTATATTATTTGCACATAACCCCATGCAAAGCTACATTGGCTTCATGCCTAATATTCTAAGTGCTAGATACTCTGGTGTGCACCACATTCAGTGACTAAGGGCAGTATGGAAGGGCTGCCATGTGTCAGTGTGAGCAATAAGATGGGTGATATATAAACAAGTGTGTGTAGTAATAGGACATACTAGTATGGATGATTGAGAGCCTGTGTCATTTAGACGTGCAAGACAGGAAATACCTTTCCCAATATGTGGCACCATGACATGTTTAAAATATACAGATAGTCATTTAAAATTATGTGATGTAATTTCACTTGACAGAACAGCATCAGAAAACTCTACAACTTTGAAGATTCTTCTTACACTTTACATTTCACTCATTTCAACATGGCCGTATGTTTTCACTTATACTAGTGATACAGTGTCTACTGGCCACTGAAAGTAAGGGGCCTGCAATTTCTCTAATTAAATCTTGAATTATGAGTAACATGAACTGGAAAATTGAGCTTATTCTTTCAGCTGACTTTTCATTTCAATGTACATTCATTTCTAACATTGTCCAACAACATTCTGTATCCAGCTAAATCATTCAGTTCACTACACCCCAATAACAGTATTTCCCCCATGAACAAAAATGAATACATTAGCCTTTGTACAAAGGAGGAACAAGTTACTTTGACAAACATTTGGCTCAGTTGTTAGCTGCAGTGTTAGGAGGCAATTGAGCTTTTTTCCAGATGCCACATATAAGTACACGGCATATGTGCTCCGTTGCAGAGATGGACACACTCATTAGGTTTCATGCATAGCCATCACCCATCTTAGCCTATAGCAGTGTCCATCGTGGAGTATTCCAGCTACTATGCAGCCAACTCCCGCTGTTGGATAGGCAATGCCCAAATGGCATGGTGAGGAACATGCCATTTTAGGACATGAAGCTGCATGATTTTAAATTGTTTGTGTGTCTCAAGCACTCAAAGATGTGGCTCCTTTGTATACAACTCTCAGCTACATAAAATAATGTTTTTGCCAAAATATGACACATAAAAAAGTGAACTGTTACTGTGTTTGACATTGATTGTGCTGCAGTGCTTGTTATACTTCTGTTGATGGTAACTGTAAAAGAAATAACAGTAGGTCCCAATCCACATAGGTAAACTTAGATGCTAGACATCTAAGTTTACGACTTTGGGAATTCACAAAGGACATTTATGAGTACTATCTTTAGGCCCAAAATGTACATATAATAAATTGTACATGTATTATTTACACATTATTTGTAAAAAAATTCAGACATGTATAAAAATGTTGATTTGAAGTAGTAAAAATGTTTTAAAATTATGGAAACATATATGAGACAAAAGATTTGTGTTGATTGTGAAAGTGTTGTCTGACAATTTTAAGTGATAGTATGTCAGACATAATAACCCATGGATGAGTAGAAGAAGACATCTTTAAGTCTTCAAACAGTTTCCAGACCTTGCTACCATAGAGGAAAGGGACATAATAAAATGTTCAGCTTAAATAGGCAAATTATTCTGGATTTGTGTCAGCAGCTAGAGCCTGATCTCCTTCTTCACAATAAGAATACAACAGCAAAATCACCAACAGTGAAACCCGTGACAGTACTTCATTTTGTGGCCACTGGATCTTTCCAATACACTGTGGCAGTATCCAGAGGCATGCCAGAGCCACCATTCTGTGGTGTGCTACAAGAAGCACATCCTTCAGTGATGAGACACATCAGCAGCTTCAACCAGTTTCCAAGTGCTCAGGATTTGACTAATGTGAAAGGAGGCGTTAATGATTTGGGTAGCCTACCACATGTGTTTGGAGCAATTGATGGTATACGTACTGCCTTGGTGCCACCACATGCTAGGAAACAGGTCTACCACCTGAAGAAGAACTTCCATTCCATCAATGTGCAAGTTGTCGACTTACTGGATATATACATCTCAAGTGTGTGTGCCACTTTCCTGGGTCAATACATGTTTCCTTTGTACTACCCAACAGCATTATACCCCTGCAAATGTCACAGCTTGGACCTGAGAGGACCTGGCTTGTTGGTAAGTACAATATGACTTGAGGATCATTTGTTTTGATCCTAGTTAAGGACTGTACAATGGCTTGATATGATTTTAATCAATCAATGTATTGCTTTCATGTAGGAGACTCATTGTATCCTAATGGAACATGGTTGTTGGCACCACTGAGGAATCCAACAATGCCAGGGGAGGTCTGCTTCCTTGAGGGTCATGGAAGAATACAGATGCCAGTGGAGCAGGTTTTTAGGCTCCTGAAGGCCATATTTTGATGTCTGGACAAGACTGGTGGAGCCTTCTTCTACTGGTTCAGAGCAGTCACACTTAACTTAAAAGGCAATGTGTAAAATATTTGTGCAACTCTTCAAACTGTAAAACCATGAAAACACCACACAAAAAAGACACCACACCTGATTAGAAGAATAGAGCTTAATTTTATGAACAAAACAAGACTAATACAACAAACATTGAATAAGTAAAAGTCGAGATATGCATTTGTAAAAATTAAAATCCAATATAGTGCTTAAAAGCATAAACCACCAAGTGGGGATATCTGGGTGTGCTAGACAGAGGCAAATCCAAAAGTGCAGACTGACCACAATGAAGTGTGGGTCACATACAGTCTCAGGTAAGTCCCACTGAAGTTTTACCTTCTCAAAAGTTGAGCCAAGAGTTCTCTTCGCAGGGAAGAAATTTGCCGTATGTAAGGAGAGCTAGAATTCAAGAGCCAAAAGCCACTTCCAAGGGCCCTGGACTAGAGAGGTGCCTCTTGGGCATCAGGAGCTCATTGTCAACAGGTCCATCTGTTGTTGGGGTTGGGAACCTGTTATGTCCCTAATGCTCAGATCAGCAGGCCAGAATACTAATCTTTAGAGTCACTCTGGGGTCCAGTATTCAAGATGAAGTCCAATTCTCCTTCCCCAGGCAAGAGGGCAGCTGACAGCAGGTCAGCTCAGAAAAGCAGGAGTCGAGCAGAGTAGCAGCTACATAGAGTGGGAGTCCTTGTAGCAGAACAGGAGTCCTTCTTCCAGCAGAGTATCCCCAGGTCCAGAAGTGTACTGAGATGATGGTGTCAGAGGTCCAATACCCACTTGTACCTTGGAAGTACAAGGCTGGTCTTTGACATGCAGAGAGGTCCTCCCTTCCTGCCCTGGCTCACTACAGGGGGGTATAGAGAGCTTTGTGTTTAGCATGACACTGCCCATTCAGGTGTATCAGCCCCTCCCACCCATCTTGCGCAGAATGATTCATCAGGCTGTTGATGACCTACCAGTCACACCTGAGCTCCCTTTATGTATGGCTTTCCAGATGGAATGCACAAGCCCAGCTGTCACCCCAACCCAGACGTGTATTGGAGACAAGCATTTAGCACCAAATGCCTAAAGTAAGAAAATGGCAACTTTCTACACGCATCATTTTCAGAACTCCATTTTAAAATTTGACTTCTTCATAAGTTGTGATTTTAAATTGTGAGTCCAGGGACACCAAAGTGGAAAAACTGAACTCTTCGAGATTATGAATTATACTTATAAGATGTAATAAGGTAACTCCAAAGTTGTCCCACGGAGAGATAGGCCTTGGAGTTGTGTAAGACGAATTTGGAAGCTTCTCACTACTAGGGCATGTAAAATGTAAAAGTGCATGTCCTGACTTGTGTATGCATTGAATCTTGCCCTGTGGGTCATAAATTGTGACTCATAATGGGCCTACATTGGGGATGACTTCTAAGTATAATATGGAGGGTTTAGGCCTGGCAGAAGGTTTATTTTGCCAGGTCAAAGTGGCGGTGTAGGTAAACTGTACAGACAGGCTCTGTGATGGCTGGCCTGAGACATGGTTAAGGGGTTAAGTGGCACAATTAGTGCTGCAGACCCACTACAAGCATTTCATTTACAGGCCCTGGACACATGTGGTGCACTTTACTAGAGACTTATAAGTAAATCCAATTTGCCAACTGGGTATGAGCCAGTGTTACCTTGATTTAGGGGAGTGAGCACATGCATTTTAGCACTGGTTAGCAGTAGTAAAGTGTTCAGAGTCCTAATGCCAGCAAAATAAGGTCAGAAAATGGAGGGAGGCATGCTTCTACCCTTCATTTAATTGTTCTATCCCTATGTCATACTTCTTGTTTCCTTAATCTGCATTTTCTTTCTTGACTACTTATTGTCATTTTTTATTTCATTTCTGATTTTGTTCCTTCTATCCCTTTTTACTTTCTTTTGATTTCAGTTTCCTTCTTTCTTTCTGTCTGTACTTCTTTGTTTGGTCCTTTCCTTTTTTTATAATTCTATTTATCTTTCTACTTTGGCTTTCACTTTGCATCCTTATTGCTTTATGTGTATATTTATATCTTTCCTTACCATTCTTTCTTTCTTTTTCTATCAAAGTTTCTTCCTCTTTTTGTCTATTCCTTTCCGATCAATCCATCTTTCCATCATCTGCATTTGCATCTCCTCAATTTCCTTCAGACTAGAACCAAGCCTCGTGATCTTTTGATAGTACCACCTCGTGTTATTCATTGCTTCTCAAAATCAAAATAGATTCCATTTGAACAAAGTTTTATAAGTCAACCTTACTGATTTTGCTTCTTTAGGTATGAGCCCCCATGAGACTGCAGTCTGTTTTTGAGTGATTAAGAATGGTTGTACTATATAATGCTTATGTGGCCACACACTCTTTTACTATTTTGTCCCACTCTCAAGTTAGAGATTATTTTGCTAAGCATGATGCCTATGGGCTCCATGGCCCTCTTTCTTGTCATAATCCTGTGCCTATTCTCTCCCTCTTGCTGTTGATTTGATTATTAATTACGCATTTTCAGAGAAATATCTCCCAGTTAGCCTCAACTCCACCTGGATAGCTCTGCTACTAAGGAATACAGGTTCCATGATTTGAATCCTGTAAATTCCCAATCCATTGCAGGTACCCGGATTTTTGGTAAACTCTTGTAAAAGGTGGTCACATAGAAAAGTTTTTCAATATATTGAGGAAACTCTTCTGTTAGGACACTAGGGCACATGCAGATGAATTTCATACCAGGCAAAGGGATGGAATGAGCTCTTTTGAAAGTTCAAAACATTTTTACATCTGGAAAACAAAGGCCCATTGGCTATCTTATTGCAGTAGGATTAATTCACAACTATAGAGACCACTGATCACACTATTATGGAGACTTAGCCAGTCTGTTGAGAGTAACCATTAGCCCCATATCGTGGATTAAATCTTTACTAACAGGATGACTGAGGTCCATTGTGAAAAGGCCACTTCTTCCTCTCTTGATGCAAGACTCTTCAGCTCTTATCCTCTCACTAATTCTATTTAATACTGTTTACAGGTATAACACTACTTGAAATCAGAAGTGGGTTAAAATATGTGCTTCTACATCTTTGTGGATGATAATCAGATGTTCTTTCTCAACTAGGGTCCTTTAGCTGGTAATAATAATAGGTAATAAGAGTTGGTTCATTCCATCAAAAGAGGATGGATAATAATTGCTTTTTCTTCAAAACAGTTAAAACAGAGCTCATGCTGGTGTTTCTCTAGTCATGACATTGCCAATCAGGGTATGTTGACATGACCATCATCAACAATGTGATATTGGTAGCACGGAAAGTTGACACTTCTGTTTTCATATTTGACTCTCACTTGAAATATGAAGGCAAAGTCAGTGCCTGGAAGAAAAACTGCAGTCACTAGTTTATACAGCACACTTTGTAGTTTTCTAGAGAAAGAGGAATGAGACTGCATATCACATACCTTCCTAGGTTCTCTAGGTTCCAGTATTAATCATTGTCATAGCGACTTCCTAGGCATACACAAGAAAACAAGTATAGACTACAAAAACACCATAATTATGTGACCCGAAGAGTGACAGAAGTTGCCAGATTACAGAATGGATCCTTTGCCATCCATTTGTCATCACTCCCATTGAAATAAAGTCTATTGTTTAGATCAATTATTCACATGCAAAAAGTAAGGCACAATAAACCTTGTCAGCATTGGATCAAGCTTATCTCCTGGTTCTCAACAGGTGGTAAAGAAAGATACAACCGCACATCAACCACACTAGCCTGCTTTATCTCTTTTATGCACACCAGTTACTGTAGAATCCTGCCGCGATCATTCTCCAAAGCCTTATCTCTTGCCGATCTCACCAAAATACTCAACTCCTTTAAAGCCAGTTCTCATGGGGATAATATCTTATCACTATTCATCAAAGCTCATTATGGGGATGTGCTCTCACCCCTACTCACCATTATTAATGCCTCCCTCACTTAAGGCATCCTTAAAGATGCTCTCAAGTTGGGCCAGATCCTCTTGCACATAAAGAACCTTATAGTATACCCAGATGGCCCTGCCACATACTAGCCATTCACGTATGTACCATTCATCAGCAGGATCACTGAAAAAACAGTCTGTGTTCATCTCCAAGAACACATTAGTGCTAACCAACACTTGCATGAATACCAGCCTGTCTTGAGATTATACAGCAGTAGGGAGATTGCTACTTTATAGAGCTTAGATAATATCCTCATGACCACAGATGAAGATGACCCCTGCCTTCTGATATTGCTACCTTCAACACTGTCTAAATCTCATCCTCATACACACCCTGGACTCTTGATTTGGATTTACCTGCTATGTCCTTCACTGGTTCTCCTCATGCATTTCCAGACAACACCACTTTGTTTACCTGGGCACCCCCATGTCCCAAGAGACTCCTATCACCTGCAGAGTTCCACAGGGCTCCAAATTGTTCCCTGCCCTCTTCATTCTGTACATGAAACCATTTTGTGATATACTCACTGATAAAAGCATCAAGAATCACTAATATTCTGATGATACACAACTGCACATCACCCAGGACTGACTATCTAGTGCCTACGTGAAGCTCATCCCAACCAAAGCAAAATTCTTGTTATTTGCCAAGAACAAGAAACAGTACAAATCTTGCTTGGCTAGAGTGCTGGCTACAAGATGCCCACACTAGCGTGAGGCTCCTTCACAGTGGGCACCAAGATTCTGTTTTTTCATTCACTTCAAGGAGGAATCTCAACCTCACCTGCCACCCTTTTCAAACCTCTCCATGGCAGGACCCACATATGTGCCTGAAATTCTCTGCAAGCTCTTGGAACAGATTTATGAAACATCTCCTTTGCTCCTTTTGGGAATGAGCGTGGTGGCAGACCCTTGCAGCTCCTATGGAGGCTGTTCTGGGTTGAGCTCATAGAGAAGACTGTGGCAGCACAGGAGCATGTGAGGGCTGGATGTAGCTATGGAGTGGCTTGTGAGGGCAGTCGCTACTGCCTACTGCATCCGGATACTGCTTACTGCATCCGGATAGGCCAGGGGACTAGATCAGGCTCCAAGGGACTGGTGAGACCTGCCCCATTTTGGGGCCTCAAATTTGTGTGGTGGTAGTGTGATGGGACACTTGCGAGTGGAGGCCAGGCTCGGCTACAGAGCGGTGGATCGTGATGAACATGACCAACTCTTGGCAGGAAGTGGAGTCACTGGGCTGGGTGGCCTGTGGTGGAGTGCAGCGGGCTTTGCTTAAACAACATAGGGCCCATCTGATCATCCATTGTTCCTGTGCATTGCTAGATGATACAGGAAGGTGGTGTCTTGGGCCAGTAACTGCAACCAAGACTAAACAGGCCAACAGCAGACACAAGGTACCTGAGGCCTACATAGGCATAACGGAGGTGGGCTGCAGTGATCGTGGACTGCTCATGCAGCCTGATATGATTTTTGCACTGGGATGGAGTGCTGTAGTTTACAATACCATCAGCCAATGAAGCTTTACCATTCGGCTGTGGGACCACCTGGATGAACAGTTTCCCCTACAGTGTGGGCTAATTGGCCTCTTCCGTGAATATCTCATGCATCAATTGCTGCCTATCAGCCTAATGAACTTGCTCAGTTTCTGAATGTGTGCCTTATGATGGGAAACGTGGCAGGCCGCATGGAGCCAGCAGCTTTCTAGGGGCGCTAATTCCACCAATGCAATAAGGAGCATCGACACAGAGGGCTGACTGCTATCAGAGGCTGCTTTGTGGTGTTGATACATACCCTTTATCCTCCTGCGGGCCTTGGGGTATGCAATATGATCACAGTGACATACCCTCGATCCTGCTAGGCCCCTTGGGGTGTGCAACATGATCAAAGTGATGGAATACCTATCCTGGCACAACTGTTTGTGACGTTAACAATGAATATTGGTAACATGCCGGGTACAGTGCTGGCCAGAAGTACAGAATGGATAGAGCTGAGCACAAACAAATAAAAGTAGGTTTTGATGCCAAGAAGGCGACCTGGATGATGTCATGTGATCAGGCAGAAGAGCTCCCTGAGACTGCAAAACCAAACATACTCCTACTTCAGATTCAACAAAGTTTGACCTCTATTGACACTAAAATATACACTCTAACACAGTGGGTTGAGACAATGGCCTAAGCACTAGCAAAGCAAGAGCAATGTATCTCCACTGCTCAATCACATATCTAGGTTGAGGACCACATGAATAGGGCCACTGAAAAATTATTGGGCATGCAGAAAGTCTGAGATGTCATTCAGGTGAAAAGTGTAGACTTAGAGGCCCAATCACGGTGCAACAACCTGTGACTTGTGCTCCTTCCTGAGTCCACAAATACAGGCAATATCACTGACTTTGTTGAAAACCTCCTCAAAAAGCCCTTTGGGAAAATGTCTTCTCCCCTATGTTTGCAATGATGCTCACACGCTAGTCATTGGGGCAGCAACTGCTTCTTAGCTCCCCTACATGACCTACAGTAGCTCACCTGTTCAATTATTAAGATCAAGATATGATTCTGTGCCTGGCCAGTGAGCAACAGCGTCTCACTTATGAAGGTACTGTATTCTCCATTTATCAAGATTTCACTCAGGAGGTGCAAGAGGTTAGGCAGTTATACATTCCAATTAAACGTAAACTACAGCAAGAAAGTATTCCATATTGTTGGACGTGGCCCTTTTTGCAGGGTTAGCCACACATTTTTTGCTTTCTTCAGCTTATTTTTTCTGACCTGTTTTTGTTGGCTTTCGGACTCTTGGCACTTTACCACTGCTAACCAGTCATAAAGTGCACATGCTCTCTGCCTAAAATGTTTTGGTGATTGGTTTATCCATTATTGGCATATTTGATTTAATAGTAAGTCCCTAGAAAAATGCATTCTGAGTACCCAGGGCATGTAAAACAAATGCTACTAGTCGGCCTGCGGCACTGATTGTGCCAATGACATGAGTAACCCTATATGCCAGTGGCAGCTGCCACTGAATCGGGTGACAAGGGTGGAGGATAAAAAATAAAGAAATTTAAAAAAAAACACTTACCTTTCTTCTGAAGGCACGATCGTGTCTCCTCCATCCTCATCCCAGCAGCACACAGGCTCCCAGCCATTCATGACACTGCTGTCAACAGCATGACAGCAGGATTGTGATTGGTGTGAGTGCCCTGCTTCGGCACTCAAACATGGAGTGAGAGCCTGTGCACTTTCTCCACCCAGCTGTTCAATACAGCCGGGTGGAGAAATGCAAAGTGCACCTCTTTTTGGCTGGCCGAACACAGCCAGCCAAAAGGACATGCACACTTATTGTGAACTCCACTCCTCCCTCCAGCCCTCCTCTGCATTCTCCAGTCCAGCCCTACCCTAACCCGGCTCGCTGGAAAAATAAAATGATAATAACGGTTAAAAGCAGCAGGGCGACTCTCCTCTGTCTAAGCAGAGAAGAGGCCCCTGCTATATCATGTCTTAGAAAGCAGCAGGGTGACACTCCTCCGTCTAAGCAGAGGAGCCGCATCTGCTATAACATATCTCAGACTGCCACCTGCAGTGTCTGTGTGTGTAGTTTTAAACTGCCATATATGACCTGGCAGGTGCACCCTCTTGTCAGGCTCAAACCTTCCCTTTTACTACATGTAAGTCATCCCTAAAGGAGACCCAAGCCAGCCCCATGTGCAGGGTGCAAGCTACTTAACAAGAAATGTACTGGTGTTTTTTATATGTCCTGATAGTGAAATAATGCTTAATTCAGTTATCACTATTGGAAGACCTATCTCTCCCATAGCGTAACATGGGGATTGACTTGAAATAGATTTTAACTGTAATTTCCCATTGGGAGCAGATAGCGACATAGAGTTTGGGGTCCTATGGAGAGCTGTGTTGTGCCCTGCATATCCTGATCAGTCCTCCTGGGGTACAGTGGTGGGAAGAGCAGACACACCTGAATAGGGTTGTGCTTGTCCTTACACAAAGCAGTTTCTAACCTCGTGAAATGTGTCTGGAGCCATGGCAGGAAAGACAGGTTCACTACAAAGTCTTTTCTTTGGAGTTTGCCTACTTCAAAGGCCGAAATGAGTATCAGTACTGGTCTTCTGAGACCACAAATTTAGAATCTTTTTGGACTGAGGACATTCTGCCAGGAAGAAGAGATGGATGCTCTAGGAGGGACTGCCACTTTGCCTGCTACTTTGCTGTGCTGACCTTCTTCTTGCTGCTTCTGTCCTGGGAGTGAAAGGACTGGACTTTGCTTTCTATATTCTGCTTCCAAAGGTTCCCTAAGGGCTGTGACTGAGCTTGCCTCCTGTTAAGAAGTCTCAGGGACATCAAAATATTTATCTGCCAGCACCAGGGTTCTTTTTCTGGGAGTCTTGGCTTGCCAAGTGGAGCCAAATCCTGTTCCTGGGCCTTTGGGAGTGGGTTGTGGTGTAACCAAGAAGAAAGCAAGTACTTCGACTCCAGAGCAACTTCAAAACCGGCACCACTGTCCAACTCCGTGCCACTGCCTGCACTGGAGCTGTGGTCGTTGCTGAGTGCAACAATCAATGCCATTGGCCTGTCGTCGTTGCAGCGCCTCTGAAATCCCATCACAGCATGAGTTCCGAGTGCTGTGTCATCGATGTCCACGACACCGAACTCCACCACGGCCTGTGGTATGCTCCTGGCACAAATTTTAATGCCTTACATCTTGACCTGCTAGATTAATCTACCCCGTTGGGTCATAAGGAACTGATGCCTCTCCACTGATGCCACATAAGCTCTCCTGCAAACGTAATGAGCCGACACCTCACCTCCCCTGCCTAGCAGCAAGGAACCAACACCTCACCTCCCCATTAACAATAAGGAACCAATGCTGCACCGGCTCTAGCAACGCCCCATCTCCCCAACTCCATGCAACATCTTTGTTTCCTCGTTTTCCTGGGTTCTGTACCTGGAGTCCGTGCAACTGCGTGGCCGGCCTGCACTCCCTCGCAAGTGGCTTTGGACTGTTGGGAACGACTCTTTGAAGACGTCATGAGCCCCCGTTAAAGCTATTGCGCTTCAAAGCACTATACTAAGATTTAGGCCCTCATACAACCCTGGCGGTCGGTGTTAAAGCGGCGGTAAGACTGCCAACAGGCCGGCGGTAAAAAAAATGGAATCACGACCATGGCTGAAACCGGCAACATAGACAGCCACTTTAACACTCTGACCGCCACAGCAGTACAAACAAACAGCATGGCGGTCACCGCCAACAGAC
Organism: Pleurodeles waltl; assembly: GCF_031143425.1. Taxonomy (NCBI): domain Eukaryota; kingdom Metazoa; phylum Chordata; class Amphibia; order Caudata; family Salamandridae; genus Pleurodeles; species Pleurodeles waltl. The sequence continues at coordinate 297,003,819 of NC_090440.1, forward strand.
AGGCAGAAGACAATGTACCGCCCACACTATTATGAGAGGCCAATCTGCCACCTTTTCCGGGGTGGATTCAACGTGGACAAAAACACGGCGGAAACAGAACTTGGAAGGGGAAGCACTCACCTCCACACAACCCACAAGGAACCAGGACGCCATGGAGCCAGAACTCCAAATGCTCCCTGCAATAGTATTCCTGCTCCTCTACCAGAAGCATGGAAGACGGCGGCAACAATCACTGTGAGTACTGCACATACAACACAGGGGAGGGTGCCTCTATATGACAGGTGGTTCTCTCTACTACTCACCAAAGAAGGTGTGCCAGATCATCGTGGCCTGCTGTATGCTGCACAACCTGGATTTGCGACGACAGGTGCCTTTTCTGCAGGAGGATGGTCCAGAAGAAGGTCTTGTGGCAGCTGTGGAGCCTGTGGACAGTGAAGAAGAGGAGGCAGAAGAAGAGGATATTGACAACAGAAACAACATGATCCAGCAATACTTCCAGTGAGACACAGGTAAGAAGACATCACTGCCTCCTACATCTCATACAATTGTTAGACCTATCATATGTCTGTCACTTTCACCCAGTGTATGGACCCTGACCTGTCCCTTTGCCTTTCCATTTCACAGATGTGGGTCCTACTGTGTGACCTCTGCTATGTTACCTCATCGACTAGAGCTGTGTGACATAAGTATGTTGACAATAAAATGGACATTGCTGTGTTCCTTAGTTATAGCAAATACACGTTTGTGAAAGCACAGACTGACTCCAGCTTGTTTTGTGATTCAAGGGTGTTTATTTAAGTGCAAATTAGTGGAGGGGGTTGTAAAATGGTCAGGGGTGATGGTGGAGGAATGTCCGTGGCAGAGGCCAGGTATTTGTCTCACAGGTGCATTGTCCAAAGGGGCATAGGAAGTGGAGCTAGGGCAGTTTAAGGATGGACAGGATGACGAAGTGGGACAGAAGGATGACATTCATGGTGGTCTCATTTCTTGGCGGGGTCTTTGCATTGTTCTCTGTCTTGTTCCTGGATCTCAGGGACCGTTTGTGGGGTGGTTCTCCATCTGCAGGGGGTGGGGTGCTGGTGTCGTGGTCCTGTAGCGGCGCCTCCTGTCCACTAGCGCCGGCGGAGGTGGTGGGCTGTTCATCATCCAGGCTAGTGTCAGGGGCCCGTTGTTGTGCCACAGTGTCCCTCCTGGTGTTCACAAGGTCCTCCAGTACCCCTACAATGGTGACCAGGGTGGTGTTGATGGACTTGAGTTCCTCCCTGAACCCCAAATACTGTTCCTCCTACAGCCGCTGGGTCTCCTAAAACTTGGCCAGTACCGTTGCCATCATCTCCTGGGAATGATGGTATGCTCCTATGATGTTGGAGAGGGCCTTGTGGAGAGTGGATTCCCTGGGCCTGTCCTCCCCCTATCGCACAGCAGTCCTCCCAGTTCCCCTGTTTTCCTGTTCCTCTGTCCCCTGAACCATGTGCCCACTGCCACTGCCCCAGGTCCCTGAAGTTCTTGGGGTGGTGGGTTTGCCTGGGTTCCCTGTAGTGGTGGACACACTGCTGTTTGATGTGTCCTGGGGACAGAGGTATGGGCCCGCTGGGTGGGTGCTGTGCTGCTGTTTCCTGAGGGGGGAGGCTCTGTGGTGGCATGTGCCAGTGTGTGGGGAACCGACTGTCCCGAGGTCCCAGATGGGCCGGGATGGTCATCTAGATCCAGTTGGACAGAGCTGCTGTCATCACTGTGGGCCTCTTCTGTTGGGGGGGTGGACAAGTCTGGAACCTCCTGTCCGGTGATGTTGGGTAAGGGTCCTGCAGGGGTGTAAAGGCATGATTATTGCATCTGTGTGTGCCATCGTGTGCAATGGGTGGGTGACCCTGTACCCCAGTGCTTACATTATTGTCTAGGGCATTGTGTGATATTTGGTTTGGGGATCTGTGTGGGTATCTGTAGTGGAGATGCTTTGGTGATGGGTGTCCATGCTTTGGTGTTGCATGCATGGCTTGGTGTTGGTATGAGTGGGTTGTGATAGTGGGACATTTGTGAGGTGTTGGAGTGATGGGGGTGAGGGTGAGGTATGTGATAGCATGCAGGTAGGGTGGGGGATGTAATAGTTAAGATTTGACTTACCAGAGCCCATTCCTCCTGCTACTCCTGCAAGGCCTTCAGGATGCAGTATAGCCAAGACCTGCTCCTCCCATGTTGTTAGTTGTGGGGGAGGAGATGGGGGTCCACCGCCAGATCTCTGAACTGCAATCTGGTGTCTTGAGACCACAGAACGCACCTTCCCCCGTAGGTCGTTCCACCTCTTCCTGATGTCATCCCTAGTTCTTGGGTGCTGTCCCACTGCGTTGACCCTGTCTATGGTTCTGCGCCATAGCTCCATCTTCCTGGCAATGGAGGTGTGCTGCACCTGTGATCTGAATAGCTGTGGCTCTACCCAGACGATTTCCTCCACCATGATCCTGAGCTCCTCCTCAGAGAATCTGGGGTGTCTTTGAGGTGCCATGGTGTGGTGTGTTGTGATGTGTGAGGGGATGTGTTGTTGTGTGTTGTGTGAGGTGCATGGATGTTGTGTGAGTGATGGTGTCATGTGCCTGTGGATGCTAGTTTGTTGATGGTGATGTCTCTCTCTGTGCTTCATTCTAACTTTTTGTCGTAGGGGTTTGTGGGTGATGTGGGTGGGTGTTTTATATTGTATTGGGTGTGTGGGAGTGGTGTGTGTATGTGTATCAGGTGTGTGTATTTCGATTTGTCCAATGTGGTTGTGTTTTGCAAATGTGTGTGTATTTTGAGCGCAGCAGTGTGTGCCGCCAATGGAATACCGTGGTTGAAAGACCGCTGCGTGGATTTGTGGGTCGTGATAGTGTGGGGGTATTCTTGTTGGCATGACGGTGGAGGTTTTGTTATCGCCAGTTTATCACTGACCTTTGGTGTGGCAGACTTGTGTGGGTGTATAGATTTTGGCAGATTCCGGCCTGTGGGTCGTAATAGCTGTAGCGGATTTCCGCGGCCGCCGCAGTCTTTTGGCGGTCTTCTGCGCGGCGGTGAGCGCCATTTACCGCCAATGTTGTAATGAGGGCCTTAATGTTCAAAAACTTGTATCTTTGCTTGTGTATGTTGGATGTTTGTCATTTTGGTCTTGTTTTACTCAGATACATTTCGGCTAGTATTCAATACTGTGTGGAGTACCTTTGTGGTGTTTTCACAGTGTGTGTGTACAAATACTTTACGCATTGCCTCTGAGATAAGCCTGCCTGCTCGTGCCAAGTAACTAAGGGGGTGAGCTGGGGTTATCTTACTGTGTGTGAGTCCCTTACCCTAACTAGAGTAAGGGTCCCTTCTTGGACAGGGTGCAAACCACTACCAACTAGCAACCCCATTTCTAACACATATGCTATGCTTTACCAGCTGTACCTCAAGGTTACACTGCACAATAAATCATACAAATTTACTTATCAACAGGCAGCTATAAGTTTTCATGTTCACCATGCACTGGAGCTGTTACAGGTCCTTCCCTTGTTATTCTTCCTAGGCACAGTGGACAGCTATATTGGTATGCTGTGGGTTACCTTTCATTATAAAAGTTGGGTGAAACTGAACTGCAAGGGAGATATAATTTTATACAAGCATGCATAGCCACACAGTCCGAACACATATGGGCCATGTGGGATCAGTGTGACCTACGGTCTCCAGGGATGGTTCTCTGGGGGAATTTCAATTTAGTTCTGGACCGCAACCTAGATAGTTCACACACACTCATTCGCACACACTATGCTGCCACTATGGCACTTTGGGACATAATGACTTCTCATGGCCTCGTAGACCCTTGGCGTGAGACACATGTGGGCACAAAGGAGGGCACACCCATTTCAACAGTACCGGGGCTAGACCTGATTACTTATTGAGCGCATATGATATTATGGGGGTGGTATATGTTGATCACCATACATATTCTGATAATTCGCCTGTTCTGCTCAACATCACAATACCCAATTAAAATAATGCACCTTTAATTGGTGCCTCCCCACTTTGGCTCTTACTAACAAAGCCTTTGTCACTGAGGTTAGGAATGTGATTCTAGCTTTCATTTCTCTTAATGAAGGAATACGTACTTCCCCAGGACTGTTATGGGAGGTATTTTAGGCCTATATTAGAAAGATGTGTATTTTTAAGCAATATCGAGTGCGTATGGCTATTCGCAATTGGAAACATGCCCTGGAGAAGGAATTACAGGCCCTTGAACACCTATACCTTTGAGTCCCTTTGCCCACTGTCCTAGCGGATAAATTGGTAAAACTTTCAGAGTTTAGAGAGGAGGCCGATAGGGAGGTTAAACATCTATGTCAGTTTGCCAATGCCCGAGCTTATGGCGAGGCAGACTGATCAGTTCTAATTCTTGTTTTACATGGCCTGGCATGTTTGATGACTTTTGAAGAAATCTACTGCTTTATGTCAGAAACGTAGTTAGTTACTATGAATTTCCTTGTATTTTGACTACAACTCACAGTTGAACATGCACTGTATTGAAAGGTTTTTTTCACAATCCATTAGATTTGAGTTTTCCCCAGTATCTGATGATGAAAAAACTGTAACGCTTATCGGCTCCCTCTTAGGTGTTAAATGATAGCATAGATTAGTAACTAGTAACTATGATCTGAACAACATTATATAAATACAATTCTATTTATTATGAACAAGCGTAACTGATATTCATTATTAATTTTTTATATTAATTAACAATTTATCATTTAAAAAATAAAAAGTGTAAACACTATTCCTTTACTTTACATAGCGTGATAACATAACTTACCTTTCACTTACCTTACACTTCTTTTATATATATTAAGGCCTGAACCTGTTTGGGAAAATAAGCAGGTCTTTATTGCAATGACATTGAAAATAATTCTCAAAAGAACTTTTGTTTCCTTCTTTTTCTTTGCTCATCCAGTCCAAAAACAAACACAGCAAACAGGGTCCACAAAGCCTGTTGCCAAAAAATAAAGCACTAAGGGTATTGGGGAGGGCAGCTGTGACCTAATACAAGCTCCCTGTATCTGTTCAGGTCACTTTCCCCTGCCACTACGACTGACAATACACACAGTATGTTGCTGTCCCTGTGTGAGGGTAAATGATGTTGCAGTCTTGCCACAGGTGGTTTACAGTGACAGCCTCACTAGGTGGTGTAAGAGTGGGTGGCTCAGAAGCAGTAGATGGTGGTGCCGAAGTGGAAGGTCCAGTGGTTAGAAGCTCAGTAGCTCCTGTGGATGCTCCCTTTTTAGGCTGCGCAAAATCCAAAAGAGTGGAATGCATGACATGAAGGTGGTTGCGCATACCTGTGATATTTAGTGAATACTACTAACCGCTTCCACACAAAATGAATTTGTGACATAAGGTGTATATCACATGCTGGGTACTAACTTTTTTCTCCCCCACTGGAATTGTAAAAAACTGCCACACCAATGACTCTTGCTGTTTTCTCCTCTCCAGGCTCTGGATCTCCTAGGGCAAAGACGTCCTCTTCCTCCTCCATTGCACCATGAGCAGCACACTTGCTTCTCCACCTTCTGCCATGCTGGAAAATAGCAGCCAAACCAAGGCAAAGAAGAGGCACAAATTAAGAAATGCAGTATTTATATTTTTTCCTGTTATACTTGGAGCATAACATCAAATCACAATGACAGCCATACAGTCAAGCAACTAATTCATGCCACATTAGATGTAAAAAAAAAAGTTCAGTACTTTGCAATATAGTGTGTAAAAATGGCACATTTATGAATTTATTTTAAACAGGTCATTGCATACAATAAATAATAAAACTGCAATGGGTGAGTTATAATTGCTTGAATGCATTAGTGATGATGTGATTGAATGTTATGTTGTGCACCCTGGTATAGATTGGACAAATAATGTTGTAATTAAAGACATGAAAAATAACTATCACTATTATATTTCTAATTATTGTGTAGTTTAAATGTGCCGTGTAAGTGTGAACTGTTACACACATAAAACCATAGAAATTTAGCCATAGTTATCACAAGAAATTCTAACTTGTGCTCTAAGATAACTATAACTTGCGCATTCGCCATGCACTTCTGAATTTCTATTGTTTTGTGTGTGTAAAATCTGAACCTAACTATTAAGTCCCCATAACCCTTGTTTATTTAGTGAATTTCTAAGAGAAACATCCTAAACAACGCGTTGCCAACTTCCTATGCAAGACTAGCAACGCTTGCCAGAACAATGTATGCCTTTTTCTCTGCCTTAACCACGCATGTGCCAAACTACGTATATTTGTGGTTAAGGCAGAGAAAAAGGCAGAGAGCTTGAGAAAGGATGCTGTGAGGTAAGTAGGGCTGGGGCAGGGTTAGAGGGTAGTTTTTAGGGGTTAGGTGGATTAAGGGCTTAGAGTGGATGGGGGAATCAGACTTTTTCTTTTAGGTGTGGGATATGGGTTTGGGGAAGTTTAGTTTTTAGGGCTTATGGTGGGTGGGGGACTGGGTAGTTTATTTTTTAGAGTCAGGAGTTGGGGTATTTTTTTTTAGCTTTAGGTTGGGGGGGCGGGTAGTTTATTTTTTAGGGGCTGGAAAGGTTTAAGGAAGGGTGGGAGGAGAGTTGGAAGGATCGGGAAAGCACTCTGTGAGGTAAGTGGGGTTGGGGGCAGGGTTTGGGGTCATTTTTAGCAATGGGGTAGAGTTAAGGCTTAGGGTGGGGGGTTTTGGGTAGTTTATTTGTTAAGGGGACGAGGTGGAGGGGGTCAGGGTAGTATATTTTTTAGGGCTTAGGATGGGTGGGGGCTCAGGGTAGTTTACTTATTAGGGGTAGAGGAAGGGTTTTAGGGCTCACGGTAGGTGGGGGTTGTTGGGGTAGTTTAGTTTTTAGGGGTGGGGTGATGGGTCAGGTAGTTTTTCTTTTAGGGTTCAGCATGAGTGGGAGGTCTGGGTAGTTTAGTTATTAAGGGTGGAGGAAGGTTTTAGGGCTGGTGGGGGTGTTGGGGTAGTTTAGTTTTTTGGGGCATGGGTGGGAGGCCCGAGCACTTTTTTTTTAGGGTGGATGGGGGATCGGTTAGTTGAGTTATTAGGGGCTAAGTACGGTTTTAGGGCTGTGGGGGTGTAGGAGTAGTTTACCTTTTAGGTGCAGGGGGTCGGATAGCTTTTTTGGGGGGCTTAGGATGGGTGGGGGTCAAGGTCATTTAGTTCTTAGGAGTGGAGGAAAGTTTTAGGGCTCAGGGAGGGTGGGGGTGTTGGGGTAGTTTAGTTTTTAGGGGCAGGGGCGGAGGGTCCGGGTACCTTTTTTAGGACTTAGGGTGGATGGGGGATCAGGGTAGTTTAGTTATAATGGGTGGGGAGAGGTTTTAGGGCTCAGGAGATGTGTGGTTGTTGGGGAAGTTTAATAGGGGTGGGGTAGTTTTGGGCCTCTGGGCGGGTGGGGGCATTGTATGACATAACCACGCAAGCTGTTTCCACATATGCCTTTACTAAGCATGCTTTCACAATGAAATTAGTTCTAAAGGCATGCGTGGTAAAGGCGTGCGTGGAAAAGACGCGGTCATTGTTCCAACCACTTTGTTAGGGCATGTTTTATTCTGGTATGCGTGGTCATACAACCAACTTCTAAGGTTTTTTAATTCCATTTCTTATCCATTCTATTTCTTAACTATAACTTCCCTGTAGCCTTTGTTTTGTCAGTGAATTTCTACTTTTTTATGTGATTTCCTAACTAGACTGTCCCTGTAACATTTGTTTTTTCTGTGACTTTCTAGGGTTTGTTTAATATAAAGTAATATTTAATTACCATATGTTAATCTAACTGCTGAAGCACATGGCATTCGACCATTCGCAGGGGGGATTGGTGGCTGGACCTGCTCTGCGGCCGGGCCCTGCAGCCAACCACTGCATGCAGTCAACCACATGGGCCTGGTAATCACCCAAATGAAGTCAACCCGCAGCCCCCTCCCCAGACCACTATTGATGACTGCCAGTAGGTAGTCATAGTTAGGACCATGTTTCCATAGAAAAAGCATGTTTTGACTTGCCTATATCTTTGACGTCCATTGACGAATCTTCACAAAATTTGTCATAAAAACTTTTCCAGTTCTTGTTTCTGGGTGATACGTCACGTAGGGCCTGGAAAAAAGGGGGTCAAAAGCTTGTGTTTCTGATGTTAACTTCCCATAGAAGATTTGAACACAACTGCTGCCTGGGCTGCTGGACAGAATTATACCAAATTTCTCAGAAAACTAAATTTTGTTCCACAGATTCTGCTTTTGGTAATTTGGTGCAAATTCGTTCAGTAGTTTACAAGAATTTACAGAAAATCCAAATTTGTCCATCTGAGTTTGCAAATAATTTGTGAATATTCGAGAAGTGCTGTAATTGGCTAGCCACAACCTGAACAGAAAGTTGTGGCCGTCATTTAAAGTTCCTGCCACACAGTACCCTTGACTGAAAAACAAAATGATAAGTAGCATAAGGGGTCATGGTGGAGGTACCCTGAACCCACAGCTGTGATATAGGGGTGTTTAAGGGTCAAATTAAGGGTTTAAAATTATTTTTCTTTACCACATGTGTTATTCGTGAATATTCATGAATATTCATAAAGTCATGAATATTTGTGAATAAGCAAATAAAATGTACAAAAACATTCAGACTCATTCATACACTAATTCATGCCAACTCACACACCCACTTAGACACTTATGCAACCATTAGGACCCACTCATAAACTCACACACCCACTTTCAGACCCACTCAGACACTTACACACCCACTCCCAGATCCACTGATAGAGGCAGTCCATGTGGCCAAACCTCGTATTGCATGGCTGAAGGCCATGCACATAAGGGGTAGGGTGTTTATCAGGGCTTGTCTGTGGGACCTGGCTGCAACCAATCCCTGTTGTGAATGGCCAAAGGCCCTGTGCAGCTGTGATTGGATCAAAGTATAGTAATTTTAATTATTTTATGTTAAAAAAATAGAAATGCACTAAAAAAACTAAAGGTTACAGGGAGTTTATAGAGAGGTTTAGCATTTACTCGTACAAAACCATCAAAATTGAGCAGTTTTAGTTAGAGTTATTTCAAGTAACTATAACTCACACCCTACAGTAACTATAACTGACACCTTCACCATGCACAGCTCCTTACTCCACATATTATATAATTGATGACACCTTCCATGGCATCTTTGATATTATCACTTCAATAGTTGCAAACAAATCATTGATGAGGAAACTGTGCATGGCAAGAACACGAGTTATAGTTACCTTAGGGCACCTTTACAACCTCATTTAAAAGTAGCATCTGTAACTACCAATTATGTATGCGACAGGGCAGTGGGGTATGTGACAGTATGATTCTTTGTCACTGTGACTGTGAGAAATATGGTTCTTGGTTGATTGGGGTGTGAGCCCTGGTCAAGCAATGTCCACAATCCCTTACAGGGTTAACCACAAAAAGTTGCTAAATGAACCTGTGCTTAACCCTTGGTAGAATGGCGCAAAAAGCAGTCAGGTTTAACTTAGAGGCACTGTGTAAGTATTTATTAAAAAAACACAAACAATAATAAAGTGAAAACACAACATAGGCAAAATGCCAACCCAATTAGGAAAAAATAGAATAAATTGTATAAAGTATTTGACACCAAAATTACATAAATCCAATCAGAAGACCCAGCAGTATGTTTTTTTCAAAAATGTTTATTGAAAACAAACTCCTAAATGATCTAGGCAGACAAGAGAGCTGTCAGGTAGCACTCAGAGCCTTTTAGGAGGTGCAGATATGACAATCCTCCTCAGGAGATGATTATTGTGATGACAATAAGGAGAAAGGAACACTGACAGAGGAGGAGGGGAGGGGTGTGGTTCATCCTACAAGGGAATGTTGATTGACCAGGGTCCACACCCCAGTCAACCAATACTTGTGCCTTGACCTTGTTGTCAGGACAGGACGCTCCCCCGCCACGCAGCGCACCCTGCAGGTGCTCTGTCCCTGACTGCCGCTGCTGCCCATGTTCGAGGCACTCCTCCACCCGCAGGCTCCCGCCTGCGCCTCATCCCTGGTGGCCCAGTGGTGGGCAGTAAGGTTTGCTTCTGTCGTGTCTGTTTTTTTCTCCATTTTTCTCTGTTTGTGCCCACTGTATTCACTGCATTATAGTCATGTTGTCTCTGTTATTTCAATTTGTGCCCTTTGTGCTGCCTCTGATTGTCCTAGTATTTGTTGCATAGTAGTCACGTTATTTTTTGTCCTCTCTGTGCGCTTTGTACTGCATCTTTGCTCTCTCCCCTTGCGCGTCTCCCTCCTCCTCTGACCCCACCACCCCCAATCCAGCGCCATCCGCCCGCTTCCCTACTCTACACCCCCTGCCCTCCCACCTCTCCCTCCCCTCTAGCTACCTAGCGTTATTTCTCACCCCCCTCCCCACTTGCCGCTCCCTCGCCCGTTTTCCCGCTGCTTCGGCCCGCCCCCCTCCCGCCCCCAGCTCCTCCTCCCTCCCTCCACCCCCTCTTAATGCAGGTCGCTTAATGCAGGCGCTGGCAGGAGGCGTGCCAGAGGCAAGCCCGTCTGTGCCTGGACCGCGCCCAGGGCCAGAACCCCTGGACCTCGCACTCCGCATCGCACACCGCCAAGTCTCAGCTACGACGCCGCTTCCCTCCACGCACTCAACAACGGCCGAGACCAACACTGCTACCAAGCCGCCCCGAAGCACACCCACGGACCTATCGCCTGCTGCAACTGCCACTTCACCTGCGACCGAACCCCCAAACCAACAACCGCCAGACCGAACCACCTCCGCTGCATACTCCTCAACACCCGCTCCGCACGCAAACACGCTGTGGAACTCTGGGACCTGCTCGACAGCACCGCCCCGGACGTATCCTTCTTAACCGAGACATGGTGGAACGACTCATCCAAGCCAGACATCGCCATCCCAGACAGATACAAGATCTCCCGCAGGGACCGCACCAACGGCTACGGAGGAGGACTCGCCATCATCCACAAGTCCACCCTCAAGATCACCACCCACATCGACGACCACTTCAACACCGCCGAGCTTCTACACTTCCGGATCCACACCGACCGCAACACCACCCTCAGAGGAACGCTCGTCTACAGACCCCCCGGACCACGGGCCCAGTTCTGCGACGCCATCGCCGACCTCGCAAGCACCCACGCACTCGCCTCCACGGACTACATCCTCCTCGGGGACCTCAACCTTCACCTCGAGAACAACAACGACCACAACTCCACTACGCTGATCAGCAACCTCACGAACCTGGGACTCAGACAACTCGTCACGTAATCAACCCCCTCCGCCGGACACACACTGGACGCCATCTTCTCCACCAGCGACCACGTTACCTTCAACGACACCACCGAACCCTACTGGACCGACCACCACTGCATCCACTTCACCTACAACAAAAACACTGCACACCACCACAGCCGCCAACTCCCCCGCCGCAGCTGGGGCAAAGTCACTGAAGAACAACTTCTCAGCACCCTCTCCCAGAACCCGCCGAACGAGCCCATCGACCCAGGCACCGCGGCCTGCAACTTCAGACAATGGATCAACAACTGCGCCAACATCCTCGCCCCGCTGAAGAAACCCCCCAGAAACCTCACCAGCTAGAAAGCCTCCTGGTTCACCGACGAACTCCTGGCCTCCAAACGCGCCTGTAGGAAACTGGAAAAGAAATGGCTCCAAGAACGCACACCGGATAACCACGCAACCCTCAAAGACGCCACCCGCCGACATCACCACCTCATCAGGACCACCAAGAGGTCCTCCTTCAAAGACCGCCTAGACAACAACGCACACGACAGCAAAGAGCTCTTCCGCATCGTAAAGGAACTGTCCACCCCCAGCGCCAACGTCAACGACATCCCGCCCTCTCAGGAACTCTGCGACTCCCTCGCCGTTTTTTTCCACAGCAAGATCGCCAACATCCACAGCAGCTGCAACACCCCGACCACGCCCACCTCCGTCACCAAGTATCGCCAACCCCATCACCGCCTAGTCCAACGTCGACGACGATGAAACACGCAAAATCATGAACTCCATCCACTCTGGATCACCGACTGACCCCTGCCCCCACCACATCTTCAACAAAGCCGACTCTATCATCGCGCCCCAACTCCGCAAGATTGTCAACGCCTCCTTCTAAACAGGCACCTTCCCGGAAAGCTGGAAGCACACAGACATCAACGCCCTCCTCAAGAAACCCAAAGCCGACCCCAAGGACTTCAAGAACTTCCACCCCATCTCCCTCCTCCCCTACCCAGCGAAAGTCGCAGAAAAGATCGTCAACCTTCAACTGACACGTCACATCGAAGACAACAACATCCTCGACCCCTCGCAAACCGGATTTAGACGCAACCACAGCACCGAGACCGCCCTCATCGCCGCCACAGATGACATCAGACGCCAACTCGACCACAGTGAAACCTCCGCCCTCATCCTCCTAGACCTCTCAGCGGCTTTCGACACGGTCTGCCACCGCACCCTACTATCACGCCTCCAAGAAGCCGGAATCCAGGAAAAAGCCCTAGCCTGGACCTCATGCTTCCTCTACGGCAGAACACAGACCGTCCACCTCCCACCCTTCCGCTCAGAAGCTAACAACATCCTCTGCGGCGTCCCCCAGGGCTCCTCCCTGAGCCCGATGCTGTTCAACATCTACATGACCCCCCTGGCACAAGTGGCCCACCGTCACGACCTCAACATCATCACCTACGCCGACGACACCCAGCTCATCCTCTCCCTCACCAACGACCCCGCCACCGCCAAAGCCAACCTCCATGAAGGAATGAAGGCCATCGCCGAATGGATGAAGAACAGCTGCCTGAAACTGAGTTCCGACAAGACTGAGATCCTTATCTTCGGCTTCTCCCCTCCACATGGGACGACTCCTTATGGCCTGCCACACTGGGAACCGCACCGACACCCACCGACCACACACACAACCTGGGATTTATCCTGGGCTCTTTACTATCTATGAGCCAGCAAGTCAGATGGTGGTCACCCAAGCCCTCGTAAGCAGAAAATTGGACTACGGCAATGCCCTCTACGTATGAACCATAGCCAAACTCCAGAAAAGACTGGACACATAGAACGCATCCACACGCCTCATCCTGGACATCCCCTGCCACTGCCACATCACAGTCCACCAGAGAGACTTACACTGGCTCCCCGCCAACAAGAGAATCACATTCAAGCTCCTCAACCACACTCATAAGGCACTGCAGAACACCGGACCAGAATACTTCAACACACAGCTCTTCTTCTACACCCCAACCCAACAGCTTTGCTCCACTGACCTTGCTCTCGCCACCATCCCACGCATCCACATAACGACCTCTGGTGGCAGATCGTTCTCCCACCTCGCCGCCAAGACATGGAACACTCTTCCCACCCACCTGCATTAGAAAAAGGACCTACTTACCTTCAGGAGACATCGCAAGACAGGGATGTTCAAGCGGTAACAGCTACCCCCTCCCCTCAGCGCCTTGAGACCCTCACAGGTGAGTAGTGCGCTTGACAAATACTCTGATTGATTGATTGATTGGGCAACTGCTGCTGGGCAGGACCAAAGGCTGTGTACAGCGGTGGTTGGATTAACGCATGGTAATGAAATTTACTGCACGTTAAAAAAACGGAAAAATCAAAGGTTACAGGGAAATTATGGTTCGGAAATAGAATTTAAAAAAAATAGTAATTCACTTAAAAAAACAATGGTTATTGGGACATTATAGTTAGGCTCACATTGTAAACTTACAAAACCACAGAAATTGAACTGTAAAAGTTAGAGTTATCTCAAGTAACTATAACGTGTGCCCTAAGGTAACTTAACTCCAACAAAATATATATATATGGATAAACAGACATTTGAAGTAAGCAAATCTAGAGTGTCCCTGGTGTTGCAGGGTGCCCCTTACAGGAGATGTTCTTCACCTAATCTTGGAAACTACCCTAAGTTCTCTATTCTTTTTGCAAATATCTATATATATATATATATATATATATATTTTTTTTTCATTTTTTTTTTCAGAGTAGGCGGTGGTCCATGGGACCACTATCTGCTCTGAAAAAATATTTTTACGTCCATTCACAAAGTGGAAGGGGTTCCGTGGGGACCCCTTCCCATTTGCAAATGGATTACCACCAACTTCAAGTTGGTGGTAACTTCAATTGTTTTGCAACTGCATCTACGGTTGCAAATAATCTTACATCCCCCTGTGACTCGCTGTGAGGAAGGGATGCCCTTGGCACGCCCCTTCCTAATTGCAACCCGCAAACCTATTTTGCGAGTCGGTAACAGTTTGCAGACTCGCAGAATAGGATTGTTGCATGGAAAAATTATTTTCCCAGTGGCAAACGGCCCACAGACTTATTTAGAGACTGCTATCCATAGAAGACAACTTACACATTAAACTGCACCATTTGTACTTCAGTAAAAGATGAAGGCCGAGCAGACCCCCATCTTTTCAGAAAAAAAAGAAAACAAATCTGCATTTTGAATCGTCACTTATACGCAGGGATTTTGTCCTCTTCATGTAAGGGACATTTTACTATATTTCTGCCTAAGAGACAAACACTGGTAAAGAGTCAGTGGAAAGATTTGTGGTAGAAACCCAATAAACCAGGTGGGCTGCATTAGACAAACAGATGACTGAAGGATTTCCAACTATGAAGGTAGATGAGGCTCCACCATTGGCAATCTGGTAATTTCCGTGTCTCCAAATTGGGAGGAGGATCGCCCTAATGTATGGAAATGGTCCTGCTCTGCCAAACCCTAAATGAACTGAAGTACTCACATTCTATTTTTTAAATCATAAAAAAAATTAAAATTTGAAGCACTTATTATAATTTTTACCATATTCATCCTAGATTATCGCCCCAACAAACTGCCCTAACCACTGCCTTTTGGTCAGTAGTTTTACATTAGTGTTTTTCATTATTGTACTGAGAAGCAGTGATATCAGGCACTTACTGTTATTTATCCTAACTATGAATAGTAACCTAAATGGATTTCCGCGCTTTCCTTGTGTGCCCTACACTCTTTTCAATTATTTTTCACTCTCATGCCTTCTGTACTTTTGAGTGCCCTTGCTACACACTGAGGCATAACTTAATTCACCTAAATAAACTTTGTGGTAAATAATTACATAGGGAAATATAGTTTGAACCTAAAATGAACATATTTAGTCACACTAATGTAAATCCACCCAGCGTACTACTTTACACATTTTAATTTGAATGTGTAGAACAGCTCAGTGGATCTGCATCTTTATGTCAAGATGAAAATTTGAACTTGAAATAAGCTGAAGACTTAGGCCTTCATTACAACCCTGGTGGTCGGTGTTAAAGCAGCGGGAAGACCGCCAAGAGGCCGGCAGAAAAAAAATTGGAATCACGACCATGGCGGAAACCGCCAACATAGACAACCACTTTAACACTTCGACAATCACGGCGGTAGAAACAAACACTGCTGCGGTAACCGCCAGCAGACAGGTGGAACACAAGGTTCCGCCCACTGTGTTACAACACGCCTATCCACCACCTTTTCCAGGGCGGTACCAACGCCATCAAAAGCACGGCAGAAACAGGACTTGGAACGGAAACCACTCTCCTTTCCACACTCAAGAAACAACCAGGACACCATGGAGCCAGAACTACAGGTCCTGCCCATGCTGGTCTAACTCCTCTTGTATCAGGAGCAGGAAAGACGCCGGCGACGACCACAGTGAGTACTGCACCTAGCACAAAGGGGAGGGGGGGAGCCACACACAACACCCCCACCCTCACCCACAACACCATACACACAAATACATGCAGCAACATTACATATACACCCCGTCTCCCCCTGAAAGAATGCAAGAACAAAAGGAAATGATTGTAACAAGTGTAATCTATTAAATATCAGATAGCCCAAATAAAAAAAATAGTATATACAAATATGTACACCAACTGCACAAGTCCGGATATAAATCAAATCATTTTCCGTGGATCAGTGTCCCAAAATGCATGGGCAAAGCCCACACAAGATACCTGACTCGAAACGGAGAGAACACTGCAGGGGCATCAGATGGAATATAAACAGGCACCTCAGGGGGATGGGGGTGGAGGGCACCTCAGCCGGATGAACGGACGACGCCACTGCTCCACGAGGGGGCTCCATGCCAACTGCTGTATCCCAGGGAGTGAAAAGCCACAGTCTCACAAGTCTTTCCAATGGGTGGTTTGCCCACTGCTGTATCCTAGGGAGTACAAAGCCATAGACTCTCAAGTCTTTCCAGTGGGTGGTTTGCCCACTGCTTTATCCTGGGGAGTGCAAAGCCACAGTCTCTCAAGTCTTTCCAGTGGGTGGTTTGCCCACTGCTTTATCCTGGGGAGTGCAAAGCCACAGTCTCACAAGTCTTTCCAGTGGGTGGTTTGCCCACTGCATTATCCTGGAGAGTGCAAACCCACAGTCTCACAAGTCTTTCCAGTGGGTGGTTTGTCCACTGCTGTATCCTGGGGAGTGCAAAGCCACAGCCTCTCAAGTCTTTCAGTGAGTGGTTTGCCCACTGCATTATCCTGGGGAGTGCAAAGCCACAGTCTCTCAAGTCTTTCCAGTAGGTGGTTTGCACTTGCGGAGTGTAAAGCCACAGCCTCTCAAGTGGAGAACAGTCTCCACTGTTCTGGAGGGGGCATTGTGTCCAGAGTGCTTCATCCTGCCAAGGACTGAGGTAGTGGATGTGATTCTCCACTGGTTCTGGAGGGGGCTTTGTGCCCAGAGTGCTTGACATGCAGTGTGGCATGTCCCATTCCCTCACCTGGGTGTGTGTCCGACGAAAGTGCCTGGGAACAGGTAGCATGATACTCCATGGAGGCAGAGACACACTCCACCCTGCTGTGACTTTGACTGCCACCTGCAGGTACAAACAGTGCTGGGAGTCATGCCTCATGTGCGCTGGACAGGGTCCAGGACGTCTCTTGCAGCCTCGGACGGCTGCCCACTGGGGATGATTGCCATGTCAGCTGTGGTGGCACTGTGTGAGCATGTCGCGGGGATGGTGGCAGGGCTTGTGGCAGTGTCTGGCGGCGGTGGTGCTGGCTGTGGTGCATGTGTCTGCACCTGTTGAGGGACACAGCAGGACGTCTCCTGGAGCCTCGAACGGCTGCCCACTGGGCATGATGCTGGAACTGTTGCTGAGACAGCAGACGTGCAGGTGGCGGTGCTGGTGGCAGTGCAGGTGGCGGTGCAGGTGGCGGTGTCCACGGCCATACAGGTTAATGTTGTGGTTGACAAAAGGGGTGACTCTGGTCCCTCATCCAGAGTCACTGTGCCCTGTCCTGACCTGCTCTTTGGCTTGTGTCCCTTCCCCAACCTTGATGTCGCTGCTGGTGCCTTGCCACTGTCCCCTTTTGGCTTGGAGGAGCCCTTGCTTGCTGGTAGGTGTGGCTTCTCCCTCCGGCATGTGGGCACCTTGTTCACCTTCGCAGGTGGCAGAATGGCCTGCTCCTTGGCCTCGCTAGGTGGCACACTGGCAACCCTGATGGGTGGCGCCCGCAATGAGACCAGAGTTGCTGGGACCACTGTGCTGGAAGATTTGGTGGCTGAAGTGCTTGGCTGGGACCTGGACAGCCTGGCCCTAGGGGAAGGACGGGGGGAGGTGTAGGGAAGAGGTCAAAGTTTGCGAGGAAGAGTTTCTTAGACACACTGGGACGGAAAAATGGAGGGGGGTTGGGAGTGGAGGAAGAGGTAGTGGTTGTAGGAGGTGTACGTTTGCTGAATTTGGGTGAAGGTGCATGGGTCGTAGGCTGTTGTGAGGTTGATGGCTGTTGGGTGGGTGTGTGCCTGCGTTTGTGTAGTTTGGGAGGAGGTCTCACAGACACACTGGAAGGATGTGTGAATGGTAGTGGGGGTGGTGATTGCACGTGAGCGGTGTGTGGCGAGACAGGGAGGGAGGAGGAGGACGTGGATGATGGGGACAAAGTGGAGGCAGTGGATGTTGGTGTGTCTGCATGGGGATGGTGCTTGTGTGAGTGCCTGTGGGATGTGTGGTGCTTATGTTTGCCATGTCCACTCTTGTGTGTTAATGAGTGTGCATGCTGGTCTGCTTGGGATGGGCTGAGGTACAAGGGATTGTGCCTGGGTGGGAGAAGTTGGAGGGGGGAGGCTGGACACAGGAACAATGGCTTCCATCAGTGCTGAGGCCAGAACCTGAAATACTCTATGATGGGCTGCCTGGCCAGAATGAATGCCCTCCAGGTATGCACTTGTTTGCTGCAAATGCCTCTCAACACCCTGGATGGTATTCAAAATGGTAGATTGCCCAACAGTGAGGGATCTCAGGAGGTCAATAGCCTCCTCACTGAGGACAGCAGGGCTGACTGGGGGAGGGCCTGAGGTGCCTGGTGCGAAGGAGATGCCTACCCTCCTGGGTGAGCGGGAACGGGAAACTCGATGAGGGGCTGCTGGGAGGGCGGTGCTGGTAGGGGGGTGGCGGCTGTACCTGTTGATGCGGTGGGCACAGAGGTGCCCGCCACTGCAAGGGAGCTCCCATCAGAGGAGGAGTCCCTGTCGCTGGTATCTGGTCCTGTCCTCGTCGTGGAGCTCCCCTCGCCCTCCGTCCCACTGGTGCCTTCTGACTTAGTTACTGCACCCTCCAGGGCCATGTGGGATGCAGCTCCCTCCTGCTCCGGTGCCACTGCTCCTCCACCAGATGATGCTAATGCACCCAAGTACAGGGTGACCAAACAAAAGGGGGTAGGACAGAGGGGACACATGGTCAATGCATGCAACACCACTACCGTTGGTGGACAAAACACACAGGGAGCAGCCCTATGCACTAAGCCATGCACTGACAAGGCAGGGGAAAAGCACATGGTCAAGGGGGACACTGTCTAGACCCATTTCATGCACAGCAAGAACCCATGGGAGCCTGACTAGGTGTAGAGGGCAAATACCACCTTTAGGGTTGGAGTGGGAATGAGCCTGCAAATCAATGGATCTACCTTTGCACGTCTGCCCTGGCCTAGGGGAACCCACAGCCCACCTTCCCCACCCAGACACCTCATCAAGCGCGCAGTCAGCTGAATGAGAGTATACACACCCCCTTATGGCTGCTGTGATGCCCTCAAGCACTCATCCAACACAGGATATGCCACTGCCAGGATCCAGTACATCAGGGTGTCATGGTGCGACGGGCACCCCTTCCACGTTGGGAGGCCATCCCCAGCTGGGCCTCCACCGTCTTCTTGCTCCAGCGGCACAGGTCCTTCCATCTTTTACGGCAATGGGTGCTCTGTCTATGGTAGACCCCCAGGGTCCGCACTCCCTTGGCGATGGCACGCCAAATACCCTTCTTCTGGTGGGCGCTGACCTAGAGGAAAAGTGAAGTTATAATTGATGTTACTCTCTCGACAGTTCTTCTCACACATTGCCCACAAACCTCCCACCCTGGTGCAGACATACATACACACACCATCCTCAAATGCTGGCCTGTCCCCCCCTCTTTCTTCCATCCACGACACTTCATACAATCATGTGCCATCCACAATGCACACAGTTGACTCACCTGTTTGTCTGGAGGACCGTACATTTGCGTGTACTGGGGAGGACCCCATCCACCAGTTTCTCCAACTCCTCCGCAGTGAAGGCAGGGGCCCTTTCCCCAGACACTGTAGCCATTGTCACTTCCAGACACAGGTCACAACAGCACTTGCAGTGTAGGTCCTCTCCTGTAGAAGGTCAGGTATCAAGTGAGGGAACTGATAGAAAATAGAGGTCACGTCCGCGACGGTGCGTACCGTCACCGCCGGCGTACATCGTAATTGGCTCCTGGAACCCATGGGGCCCAAATATAACCTATGCGGAATTGCGTTGTGGTCTTTGACCGCCTACCACAACGGTGTACAACGCCAGCGCAGTTACCTCATTTCCCCTTGTCCCACCTTACAGGTCAGGCAGCCGCCATTTCAGGGGGCCACATGGCAGGTCAAATAACTGCGTCACACCTATTTAGGCCAGGAATACAGACAGACAAAGGCACATAGAGACAATTTAACGTTTTTGCTAAACAGCCTTGTTGTATGACCCTCTGCTCACTGTTCTCCTCCATAGGGCACGTCCGCTGGGGCAGGTGATGAGATGGCGGCATCCTCCGGTGTACAGACCCCTGGTGGACCTGTCGACAACGGAAGACAGACACATCATTATCACTTACAGACTTGATAGTGCAACAATCCAGGAACTGTGTGCCCAGTTGGAGCCTGACCTGATGTCAGCTATCCACCATCCGACCGGGATTCCCCCCTCTAGTGCAGGTCCTGTCTGTACTACATTTTCTGGCCAGTGGGTCTTTTCAAACAACAGTTGCCATGGCATCAGGGATGTCCCAGCCAATGTTCTCTAACATGTTGTCCAGAGTGTTATCTGCCCTGCTGAAGCACATACACAGCTGCATTGTTTGCCCTCAGGTGGAGGATTTACCCACAGTGAAAGGTGACTTTATGCCCTGGCCCATATCCCTAACATCATTGGTACCAATGATGGTACACATGTGGCATTTGCCCCCCCCCCACCCACAGGAATGAACAGGTGTACAGAAACCGGAAAAGCTACCATTCTATGAATGTGCAGATGGTGTGTTTGGCAGACCAGTACATCTACCATGTGAATGCCAGGTATCCTGGCTCAGTGCATGACGCTTACATTTTGAGGAATAGCAGCATCCCTTATGTGATGAGGCAACTCCAGAGGCACTGTGTGTGGCTAAAAGGTGAGCCTAAAGTCCCCACACATTTTCATTTGCTGTTTGGGTATGGGAGAGTCCCTAATGTTTGGAGGATGTCTAACAGTGGTCCCTCGATATTTGCAGGTGACTCTGATTACCCCAACCTGTCATGGCTACTGACCCCAGTGAGGAATCACAGGACAAGGGCAGAGGAACACTACAGTGAGGCACATGGGTGAACTAGGAGGAGAATAGAGCGCACCTTCGGCCTCCTGAAGGCCAGATTCCGGTGCCTCCATCTGACAGGTGGATGCCTATACTACTCACCGAAGAAGGTGTGCCAGATCATTGTGGCATGATGTATGTTGCACAACCTGGCTTTGCGACGCCACATGCCTTTTCTGCAGGAGGATGGGCCTGATGTTGGTCTTGTGAGAGCTGTGGAGCCTGTGGACAGTGAAGAAGAGGAGGCAGAAGAAGAAGATGTAGACAACCGAAACAACATCATCATGCAATACTTCATTGACATTACTATAATTCAAAGATTTTGCAATTACACATTTGTAAATGCACAGACTGACTCCAGATTGATGTGTGATTCAAGGGTGTTTGTTTCTGTGCTAATATGTGGAGGGGGGTGTGCAATGGGCTGGAGTGATGTAGGAGGAATGTCCATGGTAGGGTCCAGTCTCTTGGTCTCACAGGTGCATTGTCCAATGGGGCATAGGAAGTGGAGCTTCTTCTTCTGCCTCCTCTTCTTCACTGTCCACAGGCTCCACAGCTCTCACAAGACCAACATCAGGCCCATCCTCCTGCAGAAAAGGCAGTTTAAGGCGGACAGGGTGACAAACTGGGACAGAAGGGTGACATTCAGGAGGGTCTTATTTCCTGGTGTGGGCCTTGGCAATATTCTCTGTCTTGTTCCTGGATCTCAGGGACCGTTTGCGGGGTGGTTCTCCTTCTGCAGGGGGTGGGGTGCTGGTGGCCTGTTGGTCCTGTGGCGGTGCCTCCTGTCCACTAGCACCGGTGGAGGTGGAGGGCTGTTCATCATCCAGGCTAGTGTCAGGGGCCTGTTTGTGTCCCACTGTGTCCCTCATGGTGTTGACAAGGTCTGCCAGCTCACCTGCAATGGTGAACAGGGTGGTGTTAATGGACTTCAAGTCCTCCCTGATCCCCAGGTAGTGTTCCTCCTGCAGCAGCTGGGTCTCCTGAAACTTGGCCCGTACCGTGCCCATGGTCTCCTGGGAATGGTGGTAAGCTCCCATGATGTCTGAGAGTTCCTCGTGGAGTGTCGGTTCCCTGGACCTGTCTTCCCCCTCTCGCACAGCCATCCTCCCAGCTTCCCTATTATCCTGTGCCTCTGTCCCCTGAACTGTGTGCACACTGACCCCAGGTCCCTGATTTTCTTGGGTTGGTGGGTTTGCCTGGGTTCCCTGTAGTGGAGGACACACAGCTGATTGACATGTCCTGGGGACAGAGGGATGGGGCCGCTGTTTGGGTGCTGTGCTGGTGTTTCCTGAGGGGGGAAGCTCTGTGGTGGCTAGTGACAGTAGCAGGGGAACCAACTGTCCAGAAGTCCCTGATGGGCCTGGCTGGTCATCTTGATCTAGGCATGCAGAGCTGCTGTCATCACTGTGGGCCTCTTCTGTGGGGGGACTGGATATGTCTGGCACCTCCTGTCCGGTGACGTTGGGTAGGGGTCCTCATGGGGTGTAAATGCATTGTGTTAGTATCTGTGTGTGCCATCTTGTGCATTGGGTTAGGTACCCTCTTCTCCTGTGCTTGCATCATTGTGTTTGCCCTTTTGTGCTAGTTGGTTTGGGGTCTGTGTGGGTATTTGTACTGGACATGCTTTGGTGATGGTGGTCCATGCAGGGCCTTGGTATTGAGATGTGTGGGTTGTGATAGTGGGACATATGTGAGGTGATGGAAGGATGGGGTGAGGGCAAGTGTGGGGGTATGTGATGGCATGCAGGTGGGGGTGGGGGATATGGTAGTAAAAATATGACTTAACAGAGTCCAGTCCTCCTGCAACTCCTGCGAAGCCCTCAAGATGCAGTATTGCCAATACTTGCTCCTCCCATGTTTTTAGTTGTGGGGGAGAAGGTGGGGGTCCACCGCTAGTCATCTGTACCGCAATCTGTTGTCTTGAAACCATGGAACACACCTTCCCCCATAGGTCATTCCACCTCTTCCTGATGTCATCCTGTGTTCTTGGATGCTGTCCCACTGAGTTGACCCTGTTGATGATTCTCCTCCATAGCTCCATCTTCCTCGCAATGGAGGTGCGCTGCACCTATGATCCGAAAAACTGTGGCTCTACCCGGATGATTTCCTCCACCACGACCCTGATCTCCTCCTCAGAAAACCTGGGGTGTCTTTGCGGTGCCATGATGTGGTGTGGGTGATGTGTGAGGTGCTGTCTGTTGTGATGTGTGGGGGGGATGTGTTTGTGTGTGTTGTTTGAGGTGCGTGGATGGGTGATGGTGTTGTGTGTCTGTGGATGCTGGTGTTGTGTTTGCTAATCCGTCTCTCTGTGCTTCTTCCAAAATTTTCATTTTAAGGGTTTGTGGGTAATATGGGTGTGTGTTTTATAGTGCTGTGGGTGTCTGGGTGTGGTGTGTGTATGTGTATCAGGTGTGTGTATTTTGAATTGTCCAATGTGGTTGTGTTTTGTAAATGTGTGTGTATTTTGAGTGCAGCAGTGTGTACCGCCAATGGATTACCGCAGTTGAAAGACCGCCGCGTTGATTCGTGGGTCGTGATAGTGTCGGCGTATTCTTGTTGGCGTGAAGGTGTAGGTTTTGGTATCGCCAGTTTATCACTGACCTTTGGTGTGGCGGACTTGTCTGGGTGTCTGTATTGTGGCAGATTCCGAGATGTGGGTCATAATACCTGTAGCGGAATTCTGCCGCCGCAACGGTATATTGATGGTCTTCAGCACAGCGGTAATCAGGATTTTGCACCAGGGTTGTAATATGGGCCTTAATTGTGAAAAAAAAAACTATGCTGCGAAATGTATTTGATATGTGTCATCTTGCTGTCTCTAACATCTGTCTGTTTATACAATTATACTTTATAGGTCAACTAAGGCATTGTGGGCCAGATGTAGGAAACAAAAAATTTGCGACTTGCAATTTGCGAGTTGATGCGAATCGCAAAATGCGAGTCGCAAATCGAAATGCAGGTAAAATAACAGTGCCGAAATAGCGACTCGCACCCGGAGTCGCAACGCAGTGAGCGAGTCCGCCGATTGCGAGGTCGCTTTTTGCAACCGTGCAAAAAACGAACTCGCAATTTGCGAGTGGGTGTCGCAAATTGCGATTTGCATGTAAATTGCTTACAGGTGCTGCAGAACACTCCAGAAACCACTCCAGAACACTCTGGAAACACTTCCTGGCACATGATGTGACATCACAGCCAGGAATTTTACAAATACACCTGGGAGGAGGGAGGACCACACCCTTTTTAACTGCTGAACTGCACACAGGAGAAACAGCAGCTGCAATGGAAGGAACTCCAAGGAAGAGAAAACTGAAGTTCTCAGAGAGGGAGCTGGAGGTGCTGACAGATGAATGCTGTCAGCCCTATGACGAATTATTTGGGAAGGCAGCCCTCAATGTGCCTGAAGCCACCAAAAGACAGCTGTGGCAGGACATCCAGGAAAAAATCAACTCCCTGGGGGTGAGCCACAGGAGTTTTGATGAAATAAAAAAAAGGTGGTATGACCTCCGCTCCCGGACCAAGGAGAGGGTGGCTGAAAGGCTCCGGGAGATGAGAGGCACAGGAGGGGGACCATCGTCAGTACCACCACCCACACCCCTGGAAGAAAGGGTGGAGGAAACCCTGGAGCAGGAGGCAGTATCAGGATTTGGGGACCTGGACACCTCAGAGCCCACCACATCAACCGGTGAGTACCATGTGACATGCCTGTATCCCTATCAATGCCATACCCCCACCCACCATGTAGACAGGGGCATGCTCAACCAAGATAGCCCCATTTCAGGGTAGCAAACACCAGAATGATGCATTATGGGAAATGTAGTCAAGTAGGCAGTACATAGGCAAATGTTTATTAGGAAGTGTGCAACAGATAGGAGACACTGACAGTCTGTTCCCCATGTCCCACAGGTCTCCCACAAGACACCACCACAACTCACAGCAGCCAGCCCCATGAGGACAGCTCAGGAGCCGCCAGCACTCCCACCTGCACGGCCAACATCATCCCTGCAATATCCACACCTGCTGCACCTGTGTCCCAGAAGGCTGTGCCAGCATCAGGCAGTAGTGAGACAGTGGAACACACAGGGCAGCCACCGCTGCGCAGGCGATGCAGGTCCAGAAGATCAGGGCTGCAGGCTGCGTCCGGCCATCAACCTCCCAGCCACAGTGAGGTACTGCTGCTGCGTGGTCAGCGCCTACAAAATAACATATTAGGGAGGATTAGTGGTGTGCTGCACCGCTTTGTCCGCAATAACGAGGCCAGCATGCAGCAACTTAACTCCAGAATCGACATGATAGCCACAAACACTGGGGACCTTGCCCTGGCCATGAGGGATCTTGCGGCAGGACTACTGGCCCAGGCCGAGGGTGGGCGGTGCAGGGACCGTCAGCTCCTGCACAGACTGGATAGGATGGCCACATCCATCGGCAGGCTGGCTATGAACACCACAGGCCTGTCGAGGAGGACAGTTGGCCTCCAGGTCGAAATGGGCCATTTTGCAGGGGATGTGGCTAGGGGCCTGGGACATCTCACACACGTCATAGACTTGATGGAGGCACGGCATCTGTCTAGGGGCACAGGGGAAACACCCCAGGACAGCGAGGAGGGCTCTACAGTGAGCAGTGTCTCTGCCACTGACACTAGGGTGCTCCGGAGTACCAGGCAGAGCACAGCAGAAGCACCAGGGAACAGCCAGGCTGGCAGGAGCCGCAGAAGGACATAGACATTACCCTGGCCCTGTTGATGTGGCACATGACATCAATGTGCCCCATGCATGGTTTGCATTTACATGCCCATGAACAGTCATTACTTGTATATAGTTCTATTTCTGCACTAATTAAATAGTTTTTCTGTTCCACTTAACAAATGGTGTTTTTGGTCAATAGGTGAGTATGGTTGGAGTTGACACGTACCTTCCAAAGTATTGTGTTGCGATGTGTTCCCGTCTCAGTCTGCCTTGATTAGCTATACTCCGATCCCCATGATGGCGATGTGGTTGCTCTTGCTCTTCATCATCAGGATCTGGGTCTGCAGGGGTGAGAGGTAGCCCACGTCGGGTGGCTATGTTGTGGAGGATGGCGCATGCGACCACAATTTTGAATGCTGTAATGGGGGTATACTGGAGGGCACCTCCACTGTGGTGGAGGCATCGGAATCTTGCTTTCAGGAGTCCAAAGGTGCGCTCTATCAGGTTCCTGGTCCTCTTATGTGCATTGTTGTATCGCCTCTCACATTCATTGCTGGGTGTTAAAAACGGAGTCATAATCCATGGCCTTAGAGCATATGCACTGTCACCTGTTGGGCACAAAAAGTACACTGTTAGAAAGTCCTGGTTGGTGTGCACAGTGACCTGTGTGTATGTCTGCAAGGTGTATGTAGCTCTACCTAGGAGGTATCCGTCTCCAAGCTCCCCACGTTTCAGGCGTTGGTGTATCCCACTATGCCTAAAAATGTAGGAGTCATGGGTACTGCCTGGAAACTTAGCTACAATGTCAGTGATGACATAATAGGCGTCACAAACAACCTGAATATTGAGTGAGTGGGTACACTTTCTGTTGCGGAAAAGATGTTCCAGGTTTCCAGGGGGGCATATTTGAATACGTGTCCCATCTATACATCCTATGACATGGGGAAAGTTGGCAATGCGGTACAAGTCCAGCTTGGTGCTGTTTATTTCTGCCTCATCCCTTGGTAGGTATATGAAGTGAGACATGTGTGTGAGTAAGGCATCTAGGAAGGCCCTGAGGAACCTTGACACTGCACTTTGGGATACCCCACCTGCCACAGCAATGACCCCCTGATAGCTCCCTGAGGCCAAGAGGTGAAGTGAGCATAGCACTTGCACATGCGCAGGGATGGCGCAGCCACGCAGAGTCTGGTGTTCTAGCTGTGGTTTAAGTAAATCAATTAATTCTAGTATGGCAGCGCTGCTAAGGCGATATTTGTCATAGATCTCATCCTCAGTTTGCTGAAAAAGGGTCTGCCTTGTTCTATAAATCTTCTCCTGTCTGTGGCCCCTCCTCCTCCTCTGCTGGGCTGCGTGGACTCTCCTCCTCACTGCTATCAGGTATATCTCCGCCATCTTGAGTAACCCAGATGGCTTCTGGGTCTCCTTTTATACTTTGGTACTGGTTACCACCTGCTCTGAGTTAGTGGTAAATTGCAAGTGCAAACTGGGCTTTTTGCGACTAGTCGCAATTTGCGAGTTGCTATTGCATATGGTTTGCGACTCGCAAATTGCGACTTGCTATTTGCGGGTCGCAAAATGGGGTCGCAAATTTTGCGACTCGCAAACGGCTCACATCGCTTTTTGCAAGTCGGAAATGGGGTTTTTGCATCCCATTTCCGATTTTGCACAGTCGCAAATAGCGATTCGGCCCATTTGCGACTCGCAAAACTTTGCTACATCTGGCCCTGTGTCCCTTGCAGCTGGAATTCGTCCAGTGTATTGATCCTTGGCCGGTTGTGGTAATGCCTGAGTGCCTCATTATAACTGAGGTGACTACCAAAGCCGCGGGGAGGAGGTTGCCATCATACCTACGCCTCCCTCCCAGTCATATTACGGTGTTTCCATCAGGCTGACCGGCAGAAACATTGTATTATAATGTTTCCACCAGTCAGACCAGAGGAAACAGTGCCATGGCATTGGCCTGAGATCCCTTAAGGAAGCTGAGGCAATTGCCATGACACACCAGCACTCTCTGAATGCACACTGTTTGCAGAGCAGCCACTGCACATTGAAATGGTGCTGGCAGGGGGCCCCTGTACTGCCGTTTCTAGAGGCATGGGCAGTGTAGACACCGCCCTGTGGAACCCAGCACTGACTTTTCACCATCCTTTTCATGGTGGGAACCCTGCCTTGAAAAGACTGGCAGAAAGAACACTTTTGATCAGTACGGTAGCGCTGAACTCAGCGCCATGTGGCTGACCACAACTCTGACCACTCCCACCCTGCCGGGAACCATGTTCATGGTGGTGGCGGCAGTCTCCTGGCGGTCTGACTACCAGGGTCATAATCTGGTGTTCCAACTGCCAGGAGTGCAGCAGCCCGACCACCACCATGGGTTTGGTGGTCTTAAGACCGCCAGATTTGTAATGAGGACATTTGTCTTACAAGTTTCCTCCACAGACAGTCCTACACATATATGTCTTAAATGAGTAGGCTAATATTCAACGTTCAAAACTATTAATTTTGACATTCCATTAATGTATTTCTATTTGTTTGGGTTGCTATCTTAGATCATTGTTTGCTTGTGCACTCATCAGAAGAGTATGCACGACAGAAGAATTCTTAATATCTGTAATTTATATATAAGGATGCCCATCTGTATGATTTAAACATTTTTCATCATGGGTGATTCAAAAACTTGTTAAAGTAAAAGTAAGACTATTTTGAAGGGGCGGTTTTTCCTTTTGCCAATATATTTCATAAATAGCAACAATTGACCTACAACGTAATACATGAACCTCCAACGCAACAATCAGTGAGACATAATATAGAATTGTTCCATTACATTTGTGTTAACGCTATTAATCTCATCCGCTACTTTCATGTGCTTCTTCTTGACAAGTTAAGCTCTTCTGCCAAGATACCAAAGACCATAAATGAAGCTCCATGCATAAGTGGCATTGTTGCATTGGGAAATGTGTGGCATAAATAAATATTCACTTTAGAGTATTTCTGATTTCCTCCAAATTCAGAATACAGTTTTGTGACATGAAATCCTTGTCACAGTTTTTTGTCAAGATCAGCAGAAATTATTTCAAATGTCGAGGTCCGCGGAGGCAACCACTAAAAATGAATTATTAACTACTTTGTAGCTAGCTTACATACATTTTGGATTCCAAACACTTAAATAGCTTTTGTTTTGATTTTCTTGAAATCTAGTAGTGGATGGTAATTTTAAGAGGGAGGGGGGCAGGGGGTAGGTTACACACATTCTTTCACACATACACTCACACACCAATTCACAACACTTACTGACAAATACACATACATTCATACACGCACGTGCAAACATTACAAAAAAAATCTTACCTCAGCAGCCCTACAGGGAAGCCTCAGAGGTCCCAGGAGTGTTGGGACTGCTGCCTTCCCTCATTGGCTAACCTAATGTCAGCCAATGAGGGAAAGCAGCAGTCCCAATTCGTCACAGAGTGGGATAGGGTCAGTGGGACTGCTGATCCCACCCCGCTCTGTGACGAGGTGTCACTGATTGAGACTCAGCCCTGGGTGCTTAAGGGCTTAAAACTGAAGCACCCAGGTCCGGAGCAATGGGGACGTTCCCCCTCATCATGAGGAGGAGGGCCTCGAGGCACCTTTGCTAGGCTGAAGAGGTCACACCCACAGGGCTCTGAATTCTTCAGCCCAGCAAAGTTCAGCTCAGGCAGCCAGGAGTGTGCGCATTTAGAGCATGTCAGCTCCTGGCTGCCTGACGTGAACTAGAACAGTATCTGTCAGGCTGACTTTTGTTGAGCCTGACAGATACTCTTCACATCAGGAAAGAGGTAGGGGACATGGCCCCTCAGCCCATACAGACAGACTGATGCTGTTGAAATCTGCTATTACATTATAGTCAGCAGAGATTAGCAATAATCCAGCAACAGCCTTGGTTAACATTCGCAGATGGGCAAGTGGTTTTCTATTGATTTGACCTTTAAGCCTTATGTCCAAATCAAGTATTTGACATGGAGCTTTCAATATTTTAACTTTTACTGTCTCACTCCCTTAAGTCCTAGTTATCCGAATAAAACAACACTTCTATTGTCAACGCAGATGCTCAGATTTCCTATTCAGAGAAAACATTCACCAGCGTTCTTAAAATTCCCAATTACCTCACTCTGCTTCAAAAATCAACATTATTTGATCTGTTAAATAATGCCTTTTAACAGGGCTTTAAAACTGTCATCTATCACATTCTCCCCTTTTGCATGGGCATTACCCTTTTGACCCCTGACCTCATACTGCCATATTAAAACTTGTACAAATGCAACAGCATATCATGCAGGAAAATACACAAACCGCGTATAAAGTCAAATGTCACCAGTAGACTGCTGCACCTATTGTGCAATTCACAATGCTGACAAGGAAAACATGCTTCAGACCTGCATGTGTAGCCTGACTACAGCAGGTTTTAAATCAGAATATGGTCATTTTATAATAACCCCTCTTGACAAGAAGGACTCCTACTTTCAAATATTAAACAAGTTAGCCCTAATTAGGTCTTATAGTGGAAAATGAATGAATTTCATAGAGGCATAATCCTACATTGATTAGCCCCAGCAGCTAATTTCACTACATATGGATGTAGCTCTTTCTATGAGGAAAATTAAAGTGCAATTAAAATACTGCTTTTGTGACTTTGGTTTGGGATAGGCTATACATAAGATTTGTTTCTAAAATGTATTAAAATGTATTAACAATCCAAATCAATAATGAAGTTGGACGCATGAGAAATATACTGGAAAAGTACCCTAATTTCAAATTTTATGGCTGACGTTCTCACAGGGTAATTGGCATTAGCCTGCCTCGACCTGACCCTGTCAGTGATTCCTTGATGAGGTGTAACATAATGCAGAGACAATTTCATGGGCAAACAGGGTGGCTTCAATGAGGAATGTGGCCCAGCCTAACACAATCAAGTCTGTAAAGGAAGGTCCAGGAAAATCATTAACTTGAAGGGATTGAGGAGAACAGTACTTTCATAAATGAGTGATACACAAAGTCGGGAGAAGAGGGGTGGTCTGATCCCAGAACACACTTCAGCTCTCCTGGTTCTTCTCTTAGTGGAGGAAGGAGCTGGCCCAAGAACCTGTTTGTAGTGGTTGAGTGAGAGGAGACTGCACCTTAGCTTAGAGCCACAAGATCCCCCTGGGCAAGTAGTTTTCTGCCATATTGAATTTTACTGACAATTATGTACTGTGGGATAGCTTGCCAGACAAACAGGGTGTGCAAACATGGTGTGCTTCAGAAGTGGGATCTGGGATCAGACCACCCCTGATCAAAGGGTCAAAGAGTGTTCAGGTAACATCCACTGGCTATTGAATTTTACACAAGACGCACCTCAACCCCAGCTCCTCAGAGCACCTTCTGGAACTGAGGAAAATAAAAGAGGGCTAGATCTACTGTCTGTAACCAGTAGGGAGACCCGAAAAGCTGATCTTGTTCCCACCTGTACCTGGGACTGAGAAGTGGACTCCAAGAATTAGTTGACTGGCCTCCGATGTGACTATAAGGTCACCAACAACTGCAAGAGACCCTTTTAATGAAGTACCAGCTGGCCAGCCAACCTGGACTGGACCCTGCTGGCACACTGCTGGAGTGAATCCTAACCCATAGGAGCTTTCCTTTGGAGCCTTAGAAGTAGCCAACAGATGTACCAGAAAGTCCAGACTGATATTTCAGTATGATGTCTGACTGTCCCAATTACTCATCTGGTGACACCTTGGAAAGGGGTGGTCCTGGGCAATCCTTTGCAAATACTAGAAGACCGCTACACCTTGTCAGGCCAATCCCAGAGATAACTGTACACACACATCACAACTATCCATTCATCCATCAGACACCACACACCACCCCACCACATCACTCAACGCCCTTTGCACAACACACACACCACACAACACCCATGTTCCCACAAAGGCACCCCGCTTCATTGATAAGGAGTTGGGATGATGGTGAATGAAATATGTCAGGTTAGAGCCACAGCTGTTTGGAGCACAGGTACAGCACATTTCCATTGCCAGGAGGATGGAGCTATAGTGAAAAACATCTGTCTGAATAATGGAGCTGGAGAACATAGTTGTCAGAATTCACAGCTCAAATCGTGAATGAATATAAAATGATCTATTCTGTATGTTATAGTGTTAAAGACATTTCAACTGCATACATTACGTAATGTTTGTCATCATCATCAACATGATTTTTTTTATGCACACCTATAATACAAATTCACTGAAAAAACAATGATTAAAGTGCCGCTATAGTTAGGTATGATATTTGTTTGACCTGGCCCTTTTGCAGGGTCATTCCCCAGACTTTTTGCTTTTGCCTCCTTATTTTTCTGACCTTTGTTGGCTGACGTTTTGACTCTGAGCACTTTTTCCCTGCTAACCAGTGCTAAAGTGCATGTGCTCTCTCTTACAAATTTGGTATGATTGGATTCTATCTGATTGGCATATTTAATTTACCTATAAGTCCCTTGTAAAGTGGTATCCCTATACCCAGGGCCTGTAAATTAAATGCTACTAGTGGGCCTGCAGCGCTGCTTGCGCCACCCATTGAAGTATCCTGTCAAACCTATCTAAGGTCTGCTAGCGCAGAGCCTGTGTGCGCAGTTTTCTGCCACAGGGACCTGGCATCTAAAGTTAATTGCCAGGCCCAGAACTCCCCTTTCACTTCATGTAAGTCACCCCTAAGGTACGCCCTAGCTAGCCCTTTAGGCAGGGTGCCATGTATGTAGAAGGCAGGACATGTGCCATGTTGCGTGGCCTGTCCTGGTAGTGACTAACAGCCTAACTTGGTGTCTCACTGCTGTGAATACTGCCTCCTCATAGGATTGCATTGGAGATGCCCTGCCTTATGTGTAAGGGGTATTGTCTGATTTATGAGAGGTAGCGTAGGCATGTTTGGTATGATTGTGATAGTGGTGAGAAATGCTGCTGACTGGCATAAGTGTATTTTTTATTACTATCAAAGAAATGCCACTTCTAGAAAGTGCACATTTATCTGTGCTCATGACTTTGGGGTTTTGCAGCTTGTCTCCAATACACGTCTGGGCAGACTGACAGTTGGGGCCTTGTGCATACTTCTCAGACACCTTGAACACAGGGAGGGTGGAGGTGACACAGAGGTGCATTTACATATTGTAAGGCCTTCCTGGGCTGAGAGAAGGGAGAGGCGGGGCACACCTGCATTTGTAAAGACTGTGCCCTGGCCTCACACAATAGGGTCATTAACCCCCTACTGATGTTTGGCGCCTGTGCTGAAAGGAGAGAGGGGGCACTCCCAGAACCAGTTGTAACTGGCTGGAACCTCCTCTCCCTACCATTGTAAAACACACTGTAACCCTAGTATAAGTACAGGGGAATTTTCCCCACAATTTGAACACTCTTGGAACTTGAAACTGGACATAGAACGCTGATGAATGGACTCACCAGGAAACCACCTTGGACTGCTGCTGCTGTGCTGACCTCTGACCTGCCTGGTCACTAGAAGGACTGTCACCCTCTGCAAACCTTGTGCTGGCCTGTAGCTGGGCCCACCAGCATGTGCTCCCCTTGTCTCCTGGTTGCTCCCAGGGGCAGGGTGCTGTGCCCCTGACCCCTGTAAGGCTCTCTGCAGGTCTAAAAGTATTTGCCAACCCTTAAACTCCCCTTTTTCTACACATATGTCCCCCTTAAGGCAGGCCCTGGATAACCCACAGGGCAGGGTGCTATGTAGGTAAAATGCAGGACATATACCTGTGTGTTTTAAATGTCCTGGTAGTGGAGGACTCCTAAATTTGCTTCCACTCCTGTGAGGCCTGCTCCTTTCATAGGCTAACATTAGGGTTACCCTCATATACTGTTTGAGTGGTAGATTCAAAAAGGGGTAAACAGGTCATATTTAGTATGACCAGAATAGTAAAACAAAATCCTGCTCATTGGTAAGGTTGAATTTAATATTATTATTTTAGAAGTGCTACTTTTAGAAAGTGAGCATTTCTCTGCACTTAAATCTTTCTGTGCCTTACAGCCTGTCTCCAATCCACATCAGGGCTGGGCTAGTTGACAGTTCCCTTGTGCATTTCACCCAGACAAACACAGGATGCTCAGTCACACCTGCACACATCTGCACATTGAATGGGTTCCTGGGCTGGAAGGATAGAGGGCCTGACACATACATTGAAAAGGGCAGTGGCCTGCCCTCACACAGTGGACTGCCAAGCACCCTACTGGGACCCTGGCAGACAGGGTTGTACTGAAAGGGGACCTTGTGCGCCTCAAACCACTCTTTGAAGTCTCCCCCACTTCAAAGGCACTTTTAAAAATATGAAATGGGTCTCTGACGCTACCCATTTTAATACTTCTTGGGACAGACACTCGGCACCAGAACCTGCAACCTGCCAAGAGAAGCTAACTGGCTGCTCAAAGGACTCAACTGGAATGCTTTGCTGTAAAGGACTGCTGCCTTGCTTTTGCTCTGCTGTCTTGCTGGCCTCTCGCTCTGCTGAGAAGTGCTCTCCAAGGGCTTGGATTGAGCTTGCCTCCTGTTCCTGAAGTCTCAGGGCCAAATCAACTTCATCTCTGAAAGAAAACTCCCTGTTCAGTGAAAATTGATGCACAGCCTGCCCAGTGGTGAGAAAATCACTTCATTGCCGAACCGGAACGACACAACCCGGCTCCCTGAGTGGAGATCGACGCAGCACCAACGAAGCATCCAGAAGTTTGATGCACAGCTGTTTTCACTGTGATATTGCATGATTTATTGCACAAATACTTTACACATTGTCTTCTAAGTTAAGCCTGACTGCTCAGTGCCAAGCTACCAGAGGGTGGGCACAGGATAATTTGAATTGTGTGGGACTTACCCTGACTACAATTGTGGTACCTACTTGTGCAAGGGTATATACCTCTGTCAACTAGAGACCCCAATTCTAACAGCGAGCTACAGGACATATCTGTGAAAGCTGCCACATTTAGGGGGTCATCATGACCCCGGCGGTCAGTGAAACAGGCTGGCGGTGCCTACCTCCACTATTATGACATTGGCAGTTTGGCCAATGCCAAACAGCCAATGTACCACACCGACCACCACAGCGGTAACGAATGCTGGGCTGGAGACTACAGCCTCCAGCCCGTCGCCTGCCCATGGCATTATGACCCCGCCCACTGCCATGATTTCAGTGGTTTCTGTACCGCTACTGAAACCAGGGTGGTAGGGGTCTCCTCCCCCCCAGAGTCCTCACCCACCCTCCCTCTCCAGACCCCCCACACATTTACAAACATACACGCACACCCATACACACCCATACACACATGCATACACACATTCACCCACACACTAACACATTGATACACACTCATGGGAACACTCACCAACATACATCCAGGCACACACGCAATCTCAAGACAACATGCTCGTACACACACACACCCACTGATGCACACACTCATGCACGCATTTACACACACTCACACACACACCCCCACACATGCACACAACACCCCCAACCTCCTCTCCTGTCAGAGAACCCTACTTAACACTGTCCTCCGCCATGACCGTCGACGGAATTACACCAGCCTTCTGGTGGAATTACATCTACTGTCATAATGGCGTAGACGGTCAGTAGCCACGGCGATGGTATGTTGGTGGCCGTCGCGGTAGGCGGAATTTGCCAACAATGTCTTAATGAGGACCTTAGTTTTATGCTCCTTTTTACTGGTATTCAGTTGCACAAGGAACATAGGACCTTATAATGATATTGGTGGTATTTTCCGATTACCGCTGTGGTGACGGCCTCTAACATATCGCCGCTGAGGTGAAAAGCCGTCCACCAGATTATGACATACACACACAAAACTGACAGAAACCAGCCACAACCACAAATCCGCCACACAAATGCGATGAACTGTTGGAACTAGCACCCATACCTTTGCACCAGCAAAACAACCCCCTCCAAATAATGACCCACGAATCATCACAGCGGACATTCAACGGCGGTAAACTATTGGCAGTGCACACCGCCGCCACAGAAATGGCCACCCAAAAACAAAACAAGACAACATTGGCCAGTCCAAAATACCCACACCTGACACAAATACACACACCCCGCACATCCACCAACAGCACCATAAAACTCCCCCATACCACCCACAATCCTTTGGAAACACGGGAAGACCATTACACCTTGTCAGGGCAATCCCAGAGATAATTACACACACACACCACAACTACCCATCCATGGGTTATTGGTAAGGGCAGGTAAGTACCTATACTTAGCAACAGGCCACTAACCTCCACTTAGGTCCAGTTAGGTCTCAGTAAATTAAACCCAGCTCAACCCTTGGTAGCTTGGCAACGAGCGACAAGGCTTAACTTAGGAGACAGAGTGTAAAGCATTCAAATATCACAAAACAGTAATTAAATAAAACACAGGAAACAATTTAAAAATCAAAAATCAATTTATAAAAATAGGAAATATTTTTATCTTTAAAATGACATGAAAACGAATAAAATCGGATGAGGGGAACTGGAGATATGAATTTTCAAAGAATTATTACTTTCTAGCGCATAGAAACAAAAAGCGCCAATCTGGTCATCTGGTCGCACCTCGACCAGAGAAAAGTCAATGTTTAAGGCTGACCGCGACAGAGCCCGGCTCAACTACAGGCCACGGGAGGCCTCGGTCAAAAGTTTACCTTAGGACTTAGTTGTTTTTCTGAAGATTTTTTTCAGCGGGATGAACCCGCCAGTCCAATCCGACCTCCTGGAACTCTTCCTTGGATACGCGCCGCAGGAGCCCTCGGTGGAGATTTTTACTTTAGGACTTAGTCGTTTTTTCGAGGTGAAAATCCTTCGACCGGAGCAAACCTGGATCTTGATCCGACCTCCTTGGAGAGCTCCTCGAAACGCTGGCTGGGAGGTCCAAGTCAACTTCCTACGTTCGAACTTAGGCCCTCAGTACAACCCTGGCAGTAAATCTGCTTACCGCCGTGCAGAAGACCACCAACATACCGCTGCCGCTGCGGAATTCCGCTACAGGTATTAAGACCCACAGCTCGGAATCTGCCACAATACAGACACCCACACAAGTCCGCCACACCAAAGGTCAGTGATAAACTGGCGATACTAAAACCGACACCGGCACGCCAACAAGAATACGCCCACACTATCACGACCCACGAATCAATGCGGCGGTCTTTCAACCGCGGTAAACCATTGGCGGTACACACCGCCGCCCTCATAATACACACACACTTACAAAACACAACCACACTGGACAATTCAAAATACACACACCTGATACATATACACACACTACTCCCACAAACCCAATCCAATATAAAATGCACACCCACATTACACACAAATCCTTACTACCAGAAATTTGAAAGCAGGCCATAGAGAGACACTACAAAAAACAACACCAGCATCCACAGACACACAACACCATCACCTACACAACATCCACGCACCTCAAACAACACACACCAACACATCCCCTCACACATCACAACAGACACCACCTCACACATCACCCACACCACATCATGGCACTTCAAAGACACCCCAGGTTCTCTGAGGAGGAGCTCAGGGTCATGGTGGAGGAAATCATCCGGGTAGAGCCACAGCTATTCGGATCACAGGTGCAGCAGACATCCATTGCAAGGAAGATGGAGCTATGGCGAAGAATTTGTTGACAGGGTAAACGCAGTAGGACAGCATCCAAGAACACAGGATGACATCAGGAAGAGGTAGAACGACCTATGGGGGAAGGTGCGTTTCGTGGTATCCAGACACCAGATTGCTGTACAGAGGACTGGCGGTGGACCCCATCCTCCTCCCCCACAACTAGCAACATGGGAGGAGCAAGTCTTGGCAATTATGCATCCTGAGGGCCTCGCAGGAGTAGCAGGAGGACTGGACTCTGGTAAGGCAAATCTTTACTACCTTATCCCCCCACCCCACCTGCATGCTACCTCATTCTCCCACCCTTACCCTCACACCCATCACCCCAACACCCCACAGATACCCCACCAACACAACCCACACCTCCCAAAACCAAGCCCTGCATGTAACTCCAATGCATGGACACCCATCACCCAAGCATGTCCAATACAGATACTCACTCATGCCCCAAAATCACCAATCACACAAGGACCAATCCAATAATGCAAGCACTGGAGTAGGGGGTGACTCACCCATTGCACACAATGGCATACACAGATACAATAACTATGTATTTACACCCCAACAGGACCCCTACCCAACATCACCGGACAGGAGGTGCCAGACATATCCAGTACCCCCACAGAGAGGCCCACAGTGATGAAAGCAGCTCTGCACGCCTGGATCAAGATGACCAGCCCTGCCAATCTGGGACCTCGGGACAGTCGGTTCCACTGCCACTGTCACAAGCCACCACAGAGCCTCCCCCTTAGGAAACACCAGCACAGCACCCACCCAGCGGGTCCATCCTTCTGTCCCCAGGACACGCCAATCAGCAGTGTGTCCACCACTACAGGGAACCGAGGCAACCCCACTAAGACAGGACGATCAGGGACCTGGGGGCAGTGGCAATGGACACACGGTTCAGGGGACAGAGGCACAGGATAACAGGGAAACTGGGAGGACTGCTGTGCGACAAGGGGGGGACAGGCCAGCGAACCGAAACTCCACGAGGCACTCTCCAACATCATGGGAGCTTACCATCATACCCAGGAGACCATGGCAACGGTACTGGACAAGTTTCAGGGGACCCAGCGGCTGCAGGTGGAACACTACCTGTGGATCAGGGAGGACTTGAAGTCCATTAACACCACCCTGGTCACCATTGTAGGGGTGCTGGCAGACCTTCTGAAAACCAGGAGGGACACAGTGGCACAACAAAGGGCCCCTGACACTAGCCTGGACGATGAACAGCCCTCCACCTCCGCCGGCGCTAGTGGACAGAAGGGACTGCCACAGGAACTACAGGTCACCAGCACCCCACCCCCTGCAGATGGAGAACCACCCCGCAAACGGTCCCTGAGATCCAGGAACAAGACTGAGAACATTGCCAAGACCCCCACCAGGAAATGAGACCCCCCTGAATGTCACCCTTCTGTCCCACTATGTCACCCTGTCCATCCTTAAAATGCCATTGCTCCACATCCTGTGCCCCTTTGGACAATGCACCTGTGAAACAAATAGACTGGATTCTGCCTTGGACATTCCTCCACCATCACCCCAGCCTATTTTACAACCCACCTCCACTTACTTGCACAGGAATAAACACACTTCAATCACAAAACAATCTGGAGTCAGTCACAAATGTGTAATTGCAATAACTATGGAATATAGCAATGTCAATGTACTTGTTCACAAACCAATGTAACACAGCTGTATGCCAGGAGTAAACAGAGCAGAGGGCACAAAGTGGGACCCTAATCTGTGAAATGGAAAGTCAAAGTGACAAGTCAGGGTCCATACACTGAGTGAAAATGAGAGACTTATGCTAGCTCAAACAACAGTATAAGATGTGGGAAGCAGTTACATCTTCTTACCTGTGTCTCACGGGAAGTATTGCATGATGATGTTGTTTCGGTTGTCGATATTCTCTTCTGCTGCCTCCTCTTCTTCAACGTCCACAGGCTCCACAGCTGCCACAAGATCGCCATCTGGCCCATCCTCCTGCAGAAAACGCACCTGTCATCGCAAAGCCAGGTTGTGCAACATACAGCAGGCCACAATTATCTGGCACACTTTCTTCGGTGAGTAGTATAGGGAGCCACCTGTCAGATGGAGGCACCAGAATATGGCCTTCAGGAGGCCGAAGGTGTGTTCAATCACCCTCCTAGTTCGCCCATGTGCCTCATTGTAACGTTCCTCTGCCCTTGTCCTGGGATTCCTCACTGGGGTCAGTAGCCATGACAGGTTAGGGTAACCAGAGTCACCTGCAAATGTCGAGGGATATCTGTTAGACACACACTAACCCTTATGGACAGCCCCATACCCAGACACCTATGTCAACTGTATTGGGACCTTGGACTCACCTGTTAGCCACACACAGTGCCTCTGGAGTTGCCCCATCACATAAGGGATGCTGCTATTTCTCAAAATGTAAGCATCATGCACAGAGCCAGGATACTTGGCATTGACATGGGATGTACTTGTCTTCCAAACACACCTTCTGCACATTCATCGAATGGTAGCTCTTCCAGTTTCTATACACCTGTTCATTCCTGCGGGGGGGACTAATGCCACATGTGTCCCATCAATGGAACCAATGATGTTGGGGATATGTCCCAGGGCATAGAAGTCACCTTTCACTGTGGGCAAATCCTCCACCTTAGGGAAAACGATGTAGCTGCACATGTGTTTCAGCAGGGCAGATAACACTCTGGACAACACGTTAGAGAGCATTGATTGGGACATCCCTGATGCCATGGCCATTGTTGTTTGAAAAGATCCACTGGCCAGGAAATGGAGTACAGTCAGAACCTGCACTAGAGGAGGGATTCCTGTGGGATGTCGGATAGCTGAAATCAGGTCTGGCTCCAACTGGGCACACAGTTCAGGGATTGTTACACGATCAAGCCTGAATGTGACTAGGATGTGTCTCTCTTCCATTGTCGACAGGTCCACCGGGGTCTGTACACCGGAGGATGCCGCCATCTCATCACCTGCCCCAGCAGACATGCCCTATGGAGGAGAACAGCGAGCAGAGAGTCATCCAACACTGAGGTATCACAATTTGTTATTTGGAGAAACGTTATTAATCCGCAATGTGCGAGTATCTGTCTATATTCCCAGCCCAGATAGGTGTGATGCAGTTAACATTCATCCCATTTGGCCTCCTGAAATGGCGGCTGCCTGACCTGTAAGGTGGGAAAAGGGGATATGAGGTAACTGCGTGGGCGTTGTACACCGTCGCGGTGGGCGGTCGAAGACCACAGCGCAATTCTGCATTGGTTAACATTGGGCCCTATGGGTCCCAGGAGATAATGACGATGTACGCCGGTGGTGACGGAACGCACCGCCGTAGACTTGACCGCCATTTCTTGTCTGTTCCCTCACTTCATACCTGACCTTCAACAGGAGAGGACCTACACTGCAAGTGCTGCTGTGACCTGTGTCTGGAAGCGACGATGGCTACACTGTCTGGGGAAAGGGCCCCTGCCTTCACTTTGGAGGAGTTTGAGAAACTAGTGGATGGGGTACTCCCCCAGTACATGCAACTGTACGGTCCTCCAGACAAACAGGTGAGTACACTGTGAGCACGCTGCATGGGCAATGCCTGTTTTGAGTGGTGTGGATGGAAGATACATGGGGGGGGGCTGAAGCCTGCATGTGTGTATGGTGAGTGTATGTGCGTCAGGGCATGGGTAGGAACTGGTGGGCAATGAGTATGACGGTCCGGACGGGTAAGTAATTTCCTTTCCCCCTGTACTATTCCTTTAGGTCAGTGCCCACCAGAAGAAGGGTATTTGGCGTGCCATAGCCAAGGACGTCCGGACCCTCGGGGTGTACCACAGACGGAGCACCCACTGCTGTAAAAGATGGGAGGACCTGCGGCGCTGGAGCAAGAAGACGGCGGAGGCCCAGCTGGGGGTGGCCTCCCAACGTGGGAGGGGTGCCCGTCTCACCATGACTCCCCTGATGTGCCAGATCCTGGCGGTGGCATATCCGGAGTTGGATGGGCGCTGGAGGGCATCACAGCAGCCTCAAGGGGGTGAGTACACTCTCATTCAGGTGACTCTGCGTGCATTATGAGGTGTCTGGGTGGGGGAGGTGGGCAGTGGGTTCTCCTAGGCCAGGGCGAACTTGATAGGCAAGGTCCCTTGTGAGGCAGGGTATGTGGCACCCCAACCCCACCAGTGATAAGAGCCATCTACACCTAATCAGGCTCCTGTGACTTCCAGGCATGCAGCAATTGGTCTTAGGCCTCGTACCCCATGGTCAGCTGAAATTTCTAGGAACTGTCAGTGTATGGCGCACCTCTGTGCCCACCGCATCAGCAGGTACAGCCGCCACCCCCCACCAGCACCGCCTTCCCAGCAGCCCCTCAGTGTGTTTCCTGTGCCTGCTCACCCAGGAGGGTGGGTATCTCCTTCGCCCCAGGCACCTCAGGCCCTGCCCCAGTCAGTCCTGCTGCCCTCAGTGAGGAGGCTATTGACCTCCTGAGATCCCTCACTGTTGAGCAATCTACCATTGTGAATGCCATCCAGGGTGTAGAGAGGCATTTGCAACAAACAAATGCATACCTGGAGGGCATTCATTCTTTCCAGGCAGCCCAACAGAGAGTATTTCAGGCTCTGGTCTCAGCACTGATGGCAGCCATTGACCCTGTGTCCAGCCTCCCTCTCCAACTTCCTCCACCCAGACCCAATCCCCTGTACCTCAGCCTATCCCAAGCACAACATCAGACCAGCATGCACACACATCAACACACAAGAGTGGACATGGCAAACATAAGCACCACACATCCCACAGGCACTCACACAAGCACCATCCCCATGCAGACACACCAACATCCACTGCCTCCACTCTGTCCCCCTCCTTGTAGGAGGCTGGACTGGCTTGTAGTGAGTACCAAAGGGTACTTACACCTTGCACCAGGCCCAGTTATCCCTTATTAGTGTATAGGGTGTCTAGCAGCTTAGGCTGATAGATAATGGTAGCTTAGCAGAGCAGCTTAGGCTGAACTAGGAGACGAGTGAAGCTCCTACAGTACCACTAGTGTCATATGCACAATATCATAAGAAAACACAATACACAGATATACTAAAAATAAAGGTACTTTATTTTTATGACAATATGCCAAAAGTATCTCAGTGAGTACCCTCAGTATGAGGATAGCAAATATACACAAGATATATGTACACAATACCAAAATATGCAGTAATAGTATTAGAAAACAGTGTAAACAATGTATAATTACAATAGGATGCAATGGGGACACATAGGGATAGGGGCAACACAAACCATAAACTCCAAAAGTGGAATGCGAACCACGAATGGACCCCAAACCTATGTGACCTTGTAGAGGGTCACTGGGACTGTAAGAAAACAGTTAGGGTTAGAAAAATAGCCCACCCCAAGACCCTGAAAAGTGAGTGCAAAGTACACTAAAGTTCCCCAAAGGACATAGAAGTCGTGATAGGGGAATTCTGCAGGAAAGACACAAACCAGCAATGCAACAACGATGGATTTACAGTCGAGGGTACCTGTGGAACAAGGGGACCAAGTCCAAAAGTCACAAGCAAGTCGGAGATGGGCAGATGCCCAGGAAATGCCAGCTGTGGATGCAAAGAAGCTGCTACTGGACAGTAGGAGCTGAAGGTTCTGCAGGAACGACAAGGGCTAGAGACTTCCCCTTTGGAGGATGGATCCCCCACGCCGTGGAGAGTCGTGCAGAAGTGATTTCCTGAAGAAAGACCGCCAACAAGCCTTGCTAGCTGCAAATTGTGCGGTTAGGGTTTTTGGATGCTGCTGTGGCCCAGGAGGGACCAGGATGTCGCCAATTGCGTCTGGGGACAGAAGGGGCATCGAGCAAGACAAGAAGCCCTCTCAAAAGCAGGCAGCACCCGCAGAAGTGCCAGAACAGGCACTACGAAGTGGAGTGAAACGGTGCTCACCCAAAGTTGCACAAAGGCGTTCCACGCCGCCAGAGGACAACTTAGGAGGTCGTGCAATGCAGGTTAGAGTGCCGTGGACCCAGGCTGGACTGTGCACAAAGGATTTCCACCAGAAGTGAACGGAGGCCAGAGTAGCTGCAAAAGTCGCGGTTCCCAGCAATGCAGTCTGGCGTGGGGAAGCAAGGACTTACCTCCACCAAACTTGGACTGAAGAGTCACTGGACTGTGGGAGTCACTTGAACAGAGTTGCTGGATTCAAGGGACCTCGCTCGTCGTGCTGAGAGGAGACCCAGGGTACCGGTGATGCAGTTCTTTGGTGCCTGCGGTAGAAGGGGGACGATTCCGTCGACCCACGGGAGAATTATTCAGAGCTTCTAGTGCAGAGAGGAGGCAGACTACCCCCACAGCATGCACCACCAGGAAAACAGTCGAGAAGGCGGCAGGATCAGCGTTACAGAGTTGCAGCAGTCGATTCCTTGGCAGAAGGTGAAGAGAGAGATGCAGAGGAACTCGGATGAGCTCTTGCATTCATTATCTAAGGAATCCCCAAAGACAGAGACCCTAAATAGCCAGAAAAGAGGGTTTGGCTACTTAGGAGAGAGGATAGGCTAGCAAAACCTGAAGGAGCCTATCAGAAGGAGTCTCTGACGTCACCTGCTGGCACTGGCCACTCAGAGCAGTCCAGTGTGCCAGCAGCACCTCTGTTTCCAAGATGGCAGAGGTCTGGAGCACACTGGAGGAGCTCTGGGCACCTCCCAGGGGAGGTGCAGGTCAGGGGAGTGGTCACTCCCCTTTCCTTTGTCCAGTTTCACGCCAGAGCAGGGCTGAGGGGTCCCTGAACCAGTGTAGACTGGCTTATGCAGAAATGGGCACCATGTGTGCCCATGAAAGCATTTCCAGAGGCTGGGGGAGGCTACTCCTCCCCTGCCTTCACACCATTTTCCAAAGGGAGAGGGTGTAACACCCTCTCTCAGAGGAAGTCCTTTGTTCTGCCATCCTGGGCCAAGCCTGGCTGGACCCCAGGAGGGCAGAAACCTGTCTGAGGGGTTGGCAGCAGCAGCAGCTGCAGTGAAACCCCGGGAAAGGCAGTTTGGCAGTGCCAGGGTCTGTGCTAGAGACCCGTGGGATCATGGGATTGCACCAACAATGCCAGGATGGCATAGAGGGGGCAATTCCATGATCTTAGACATGTTACATGGCCATATTCGGAGTTACCATTGTGAAGCTACATATAGGTAGTGTAATGGTGTCCCCGCACTCACAAAGTCCAGGGAATTGGCCCTGAACAATCTGGGGGCACCTTGGCTAGTGCCAGGGTGCCCACACACTAAGTAACTTAGCACCCAACCTTTACCAGGTAAGGGTTAGACATATAGGTGACTTATAAGTCACTTAAGTGCAGTGTAAAATGGCTGTGAAATAACGTGGACGTTATTTCACTCAGGCTGCAGTGGCAGGCCTCTTTAAGAATTGTCAGAGCTCCCTATGGGTGGCAAAAGAAATGCTGCAGCCCATTGGGATCTCCTGGAACCCCAATACCCTGGGTACCTCAGTACCATATACTAGGGAATTATAAGGGTGTTCCAGTATGCCAATGTAAATTGGTA
Source organism: Pleurodeles waltl (assembly GCF_031143425.1). Classification (NCBI taxonomy): domain Eukaryota; kingdom Metazoa; phylum Chordata; class Amphibia; order Caudata; family Salamandridae; genus Pleurodeles; species Pleurodeles waltl. The sequence continues at coordinate 297,048,685 of NC_090440.1, forward strand.
AAATTGGTCACTAGCCTGTTAGTGACAATTTGAAAGAAATGAGAGAGCATAACCATTGAGGTTCTGATTAGCAGAGCCTCAGTGAGACAGTTAGTCATAACACAGGTAACACATTCAGGCACACTTATGAGCACTGGGGCCCTGGCTGGCAGGGTCCCAGTGACACATACAACTAAAACAACATATATACAGTGAAAAATGGGGGTAACATGCCAGGCAAGATGGTATTTCCTACACAACCTCCCCCCCAAACGAAGGACAATAAGACGAGCCATGACCTGATGAGTCTTCATTGTCTAAGTGGAAATATCTGGAGAGTCCATCTGCATTGGAGTGGCTACTCCCAGGTCTATGTTCCACTGTATAGTCCATTCCCTGTAGGGATATGGACCACCTCAACAATTTAGGATTTTCACCTTTCATTTGTTTTAGCCAAAGTAGAGGTTTGTGGTCTGTCTGAACAATGAAGTGAGTGCCAAACAGGTATGGCCTCAACTTCTTCAGTGCCCAGACCACAGCAAAGGCCTCCCTCTCAATGGCAGACCAACGCTTTTCTCTAGGGGTCAACCTCCTACTAATAAAAGCAACAGGTTGATCCTGGCTCTCAGAATTAAGTTGTGATAGGACTGCCCCTAATCCTAATTCAGATGCATCAGTTTGGACATAGAACTTTTTAGAGCAACAAGGGCTTTTCAGGACAGGTGCAGAGCACATGGCCTGCTTCAGCTCCTCAAAAGCTTTCTGACAGTTTGCTGTCCATAATATCTTTTTAGGCATTTTCTTGAATGTGAGGTCATTAAGAGGGGCTGCAATGGAGCCATAGTTCTTAATGAACCTCCTGTAATACCCAGTGAGGCCTAGGAAGGCTCTCACCTGAGTCTGAGTAGTAGGGGGAAACCCAATCTATAATAGTTTGGATTTTCCCCTGAAGTGGTGCAATCTGTTCCCCACCAACAAGGTGTCCCAGATAAACCACCTTCCCCTGCCCTATCTGGCACTTTGAAGCCTTGATAGTGAGGCCTGCCTTTTGCAGGGCCTCCAAAATTTTCCATAGGTGTACCAGGTGATCATCCCTGCTGGAGCTAAAGACAGCTATATCGTCAAGATATGCTGCACTAAAAGCTTCCAGCCCTTGCAGGACTGTGTTCACCAACCTCTGAAAAGTGGCAGGTGCATTTTTCAATCTAAAAGGCATTACTGTGAATTGGTAATGGCGTCCAATGGTTGAAAAGGCAGTTTTTGCTTTTGCATCTTCTGATAATTTGATCTGCCAATACCCTGCAGTCAAGTCAAAAGTGCTTAGAAACTTGGCAGATGCCAGTGTATCTATGAGCTCATCTGCCCTGGGTATAGGGTGAGCATCAGTTTTGGTTACCTGGTTGAGACCTCTGTAGTCAACACAAAACCGCATTTCCTTCTTTACATCTTTGGAATGAGGTTTTGGTACAAGTACCACAGGAGAAGCCCATGGACTTTCAGAGTGCTCAACCACTCCCAGTTCTAACATTTTCTGCACCTCTTGCTTTATGCAGTCCCTGACATGGTCAGGCTGCCTATAGATTTTACTTTTGACAGGCAAGCTGTCTCCAGTATCTATAGTGTGCTCACACCAAGAAGTGGTACCTGGCACAGTAGAGAAGAGTTCATAAAACTGCCCTAGGAGATTTATGCAATGGTCTTTCTGCTCAGCAGTAAGACAATCAGCCAAAACTACACCTTCCACTAGAGCATCTTGTTCTGTGGAAGAGAAGAGATCAGGGAGAGGGTCACTCTCTTCTTCCTGTCCCTCATCAGTTGCCATGAGCAGGGCGAGATCAGCCCTGTCATAGTAGGGTTTCAGGCGATTGACATGGAGCACCCTCAGGGGACTCCTGGCAGTGCCTAAGTCAACTAAGTAGGTGACTTCACCCTTTTTTTCAACAATTGTGTGGGGTCCACTCCATTTATCTTGGAGTGCTCTTGGGGCCACAGGCTCCAAGACCCACACTTTCTGTCCTGGTTGGTACTGAACCAAAACAGCCTTCTTATCATGCCATTGTTTTTGGAGCTCTTGGCTGGCCTGAAGGTTTTTACTGGCCTTTTTCATGTACTCAGCCATCCTTGATCTGAGGCCAAGTACATAGTCCACTATGGGGGTCATTCCGACTTTGGCGGGCGGCAGAGGCCGCCCGCCAAAGTAACCCCGTCGGAAGACCGCGAGGGTCATTCCGACTTTCCCGCTGGGCCGGCGGGCGACCGCCAAAAGGGCGCCCGCCGGCCCAGCGGGAAAGCCCCTGCAACGAGGAAGCCGGCTCCGAATGGAGCCGGCGGAGTTGCAAGGGTGCGACGGGTGCAGTGGCACCCGTCGCGATTTTCACTGTCTGCAAAGCAGACAGTGAAAATCTTTGTGGGGCCCTGTTAGGGGGCCCCTGCACTGCCCATGCCAGTGGCATGGGCAGTGCAGGGGCCCCTAGGGGCCCCACGACACCCGTTTCCGCCATCCTGTTTCTGGCGGTGAAAACCGCCAGAAACAGGGTGGCGGGAACGGGGTCGGAATCCCCATGGCGGCGCTGCAAGCAGCGCCGCCATGGAGGATTCCCTGGGCCAGGGGAAAACCGGCGGGAAACCGCCGGTTCCCCTTTTCTGACCGCGGCTTTACCGCCGCGGTCAGAATAGCCCGGGAAGCACCGCCAGCCTGTTGGTGGTGCTTCCGCTGCCTTCCGCCCTGGTGGTCAGAGACCGCCAGGGTTGGAATGAGGGCCTATGTCTTGCGTTGGAGCTATTAAAGGTTGTTCCCAACCCTCCTTAACAAGTGTTAGAGGACCTCTCACAGGGTGTCCAAAGAGGAGTTCAAAGGGGCTGAAGCCCACTCCTTTCTGGGGTACCTCCCTGTAAGCAAAAAGGAGGCATGGTAAAAGGATATCCCATCTCCTGCGGAGTTTTACAGGGAGTCCCATAATCATGCCTTTGAGAGTTTTGTTAAATCTCTCCACCAGTCCATTTGTTTGTGGATGATAGGCTGCAGTGAACTTGTATGTCACACCACACTCCTTCCACATGGCCTTTAAGTAAGCAGACATGAAATTGCTTCCCCTGTCTGATACCACCTCTTTTGGGAAGCCCACCCTGGAAAATATTCCCAGGAGGGCCTTTGCCACTGCAGGTGCTGTAGTGGTCCTTAGAGGAATTGCTTCAGGATATCTGGTGGCATGGTCCACTACCACCAAGATAAACCTATTGCCTGAAGCAGTAGGAGGGTCAAGGGGGCCAACTATGTCAACCCCTACCCTTTCAAAGGGAACCCCAACCACAGGCAGTGGAATAAGGGGTGCCTTTGGAGTGCCACCTGTCTTGCCACTGGCTTGACAGGTTTCACAGGACTTGCAAAATTCTTTTGTGTCCTCTGACATTCTAGGCCAATGAAACAAGGGAACAAGTCTGTCCCAAGTTTTCATTTGTCCCAAATGTCCAGCTAGTGGAATGTCGTGGGCTAGAGTTAGGAGGAACTTTCTGTACTCCTGAGGAATCACTAACCTCCTGGCAGTTCCAGGTTTAGGATCCCTTGCTTCAGTGTACAAGAGGTTGTCCTCCCAGTAAACTCTGTGAGAGTCACTGACATCCCCATTAGCTTGTTTTAGACCCTCTAGTGTGGGACAGGTTTGCTGTGCCACACTGAGCTCCTCCCTGGCAGGCCCTCTTCACCCAAAAGCTCAGCAGTGTCTGCTTCCAGCTCCTCTGGTGTAGGTTCTGCACAGGGTGGAAATTCTTCTTCCTCAGAAGTGGAATCCACTGTAGAGGGAGGGATAGTAGGTAGTGCTTTACTTCTACTAGCCCTAGCTTTAGGGAGTACTTGGTCCATTGTTCCAGGATCCAAGTCACCTTGTCCTTTTTGCTTTTTGGCCTGAGCCCTGGTTAAAGCAAAAATATGCCCTGGGATGCCCAGTATTGCTGCATGGGCCTCCAACTCCACATCTGACCAAGCTGATGACTCCAAATCATTTCCTAGTAGACAGTCTACAGGTAAATCTGAGGCTACCACAACTTTCTTTGGACCAGTAACCCCCCCCCCCAATTGAGATTTACAACAGCCATGGGGTGGCTAAATGTGTTGCTGTGAGCATCGGTTACTTGGTACTGGTGACCAAGTAGGTGTTGTTCAGGGTGGACCAGTTTCTCTATTACCATTGTAACACCTGCACCAGTGTCCCTATAGGCCTGAACCTCAACACCATTTATTATGGGTAGTTGCTTGTACTTATCCATGTTAAGGGGACAAGCAACTAAGGTGGCTAAATCAATAGCCCCCTCAGAGACTAACACAGCCTCTGTGGTCTCCCTAACAAGACCAACCCCAACTAAGTTACCAAAAGTGAGCCCAGCTACTCCCATGGATTGGCTATTAGTAGGTTTGCTCCCACCACCACTGCTATTAGTAGGGACACTAGGTGTAGCAGTAGGGGTTGTAGTGGTAGGAGGCTTGGTGCTTTTCTTTGGACAACTGGGATCTGTTGTCCAATGCCCTTTTATTTTACATAAATAGCACCATGGTTTCTTTTCTTTGTTTTGATTAGAAGAGGATTCGGGCCCACCACCCCCACCAGAATGTTTTTGTGGGCCTGATGAAGACTCATTTTTAGATTTGTCCCCACCCTTGTTAGAAGACTTACCATCCTTCTTCTTGTTGCCATCTTTGTCACCCCCTGTATGAACTTTTCTGTTCACCGTTGTTCTGACCCATTCGTCTGCCTTCTTTCCCAATTCTTGGGGAGAGGTCAGATCCGAGTCCACCAGGTACTGGTGCAACAAATCAGACACACAGTTATTAAGCATATGCTCTCTCAGGATCAAGTTATACAGGCTTTCATAATCAGTAACTTTACTGCCATGTAACCACCCCTCCAAGGCCTTCACTGAATGGTCAACAAAATCAACCCAGTCTTGTAAAGACTCCTTTTTGGTCTCTCTGAACTTCATCCTGTACTGTTCAGTGGTTAAGCCATAACCATCCAGGAGTGCATTCTTAAGAACTTTGTAATCATTGGCTTCACTTTCTTTCACAGTAAGAGCCTATCCCTACCCTTTACACTAATTGATAGCCATAGGATAGCAGCCCACTGCCTTTGAGGGACATCCTGTACAGCACAGGCCCTCTCAAGTGCAGAAAACCACTTGTTAATGTCATCCCCCTCCTTATTAGGGGGAACTATCTTGTGCAGATTCCTAGAATCATGCTCTTTTGCAGGATGACTATTGGGAATACTGCTGCTGCCACCATGGGTTTCTAAACCCAACTTCTGTCTTTCTTTCTCTACTTCTAAGGACTGTCTATCCAAATCCAGCTGTTGCTTCTTGAGCTTCAGTCTGGTTTGTTCCACTCTCAATCTATTGAGCTCCCTTTCTAACAATCTGTCATCAGGGTGGGTGGGAGGGACATGTCTAGAAACAGAAGTATGATGAGAAAGGACAGAATGAGACCTGTCCCAACTGAAGGCACCCTAACAGCTTGGCTCACAGAAACAGCACTTCTACTATGATGAGAAGGAATACTCTTACTGTGATGTGAGACCACACTATCTGTATGATGTGACTCCACATCAGTTCCAACTATGCTAGGTTGTCTGCTAGGGGGCAGGCTTGGAAGTTTCCCTCCCACTTCTTTTGCTAGGGGTGCCCCAGAATCAGAGTGGGAACATCAGTTAACTTTTCAACAGTAGTGCCAGCTCTGGCCTTATCCTGTTCAACAAGCATATTCACTAACAGTTCTCTAGAAGGATTCTTCCTTACACTTAAACCTCTATCTATGCAGAGACTCCTTGCTTCTTTCCAGCTAAGGTTATCATAACCAAGTTTGGACAGATCAACAGTTTGGCCTGTGCCAGACATTTTAGACAGTGTTTAAGTGACAGAAAAAGTGAAGGAAAAGTTTTTCAGAACTTTTGGAAAGACAGAAAAAAAACGTTAAAAACTTTTAAAGAACTTTTTAGAAAGTTTAGAGGTACTTTTCAGCACTCTAGAAAAGAGGTGAGAAAAGAAATGCAAAACTTTTTGGTTAGGTGTACATACACTGAACTTGTTTTGTATATTTTTCTCTTATGAAAAGTACAATGACAAAAGTGGTAAGTAGTTACAGAGCACTTATCCCACCACTGCACAATCAATGTAGGAGGCTGGACTGGCTTGTAGTGAGTACCAAGGGGTACTTACACCTTGCACCAGGCCCATCTATCCCTTATTAGTGTATAGGGTGTCTAGCAGCTTAGGCTGATAGATAATGGTAGCTTAGCAGAGCAGCTTAGGCTGAACTAGGAGACGAGTGAATCTCCTACAGTACCACTAGTGTCATATGCACAATATCATAAGAAAACACAATACACAGATATACTAAAAATAAAGGTACTTTATTTTTATGACAATATGCCAAAAGTATCTCAGTGAGTACCCTCAGTATGAGGATAGCAAATATACACAAGATATATGTACACAATACCAAAATATGCAGTAATAGTATTAGAAAACAGTGCAAACAATGTATAATTACAATAGGATGCAATGGGGACACGTACGGATAGGGGCAACACAAACCATATACTCCAAAAGTGGAATGCGAACCACGAATGGAACCCAAACCTATGTGACCTTGTAGAGGGTCACTGGGACTGTAAGAAAACAGTTAGGGTTAGAAAAATAGCCCACCCCGAGACCCTGAAAAGTGAGTGCAAAGTGCACTAAAGTTCCCCAAAGGACATAGTAGTCGTGATAGGGGAATTCTGCAGGAAAGACACAAACCAGCAATGCAACAACAATGGATTTACAGTCGAGGGTACCTGTGGAACAAGGGGACCAAGTCCAAAAGTCACAAGCAAGTCGGAGATGGGCAGATGCCCAGGAAATGCCAGCTGTGGATGCAAAGAAGCTGCTACTGGACAGTAGAAGCTGAAGGTGCTGCAAGAACGACAAGGGCTAGAGAATTCCCCTTTGGAGGATGGATCCCCCACGCCGTGGAGAGTCGTGCAGAAGTGATTTCCTGAAGAAAGACTGCCAACAAGCCTTGCTAGCTGCAAATCGTGTGGTTAGGTTTTTTGGATGCTGCTGTGGCCCAGGAGGGACCAGGATGTCGCCAATTGTGTCTGGCGACAGAGGGGGCGTCGAGCAAGACAAGAAGCCCTCTCAGAAGCAGGCAGCATCCGCAGAGGTTCCCGAACAGGCACTACAAAGTGGAGTGAAATGGTGCTCACCCAAAGTTGCACAAAGGTGTCCCACGCCGCCGGAGGACAACTTAGGATGTCGTGCAATGCAGGTTAGAGTGCCGTGGACCCAGGCTGGACTGTGCACAAAGGATTTCCGCCGAAAGTGCACAGAGGCCGGAGTAGCTGCAAAAGTCGCGGTTCCCAGCAATGCAGTCTGGCGTGGGGAGGCAAGGACTTACCTCCACCAAACTTTGACTGAAGAGTCACTGGACTGTGGGAGTCACTTGGACAGAGTTGCTGGATTCAAGGGACCTCACTCATCGTGCTGAGAGGAGACCCAGGGTACCGGTGATGCAGTTCTTTGGTGCCTGCGGTTGCAGGGGGACGATTCCGTCGACCCACAGGAGATTTCTTCGGAGCTTCTAGTGCAGATAGGAGGCAGACTACTCCCACAGCATGCACCACCAGGAAAACAGTCGAGAAGGCGGCAGGATCAGCGTTACAGAGTTGCAGTAGTCGTCTTCGCTACTTTGTTGCAGTTTTGCAGGCTTCCAGCGCGGTCAGCAGTCGATTCCTTGGCAGAAGGTGAAGAGAGAGATGCAGAGGAACTCGGATGAGCTCTTGCATTCGTTATCTAAGGAATCCCCAAAGACAGAGACCCTAAATAGCCAGAAAAGAGGGTTTGGCTACTTAGGAGAGAGGATAGGCTAGCAACACCTGAAGGAGCCTATCAGAAGGAGTCTCTGACGTCACCTGCTGGCACTGGCCACTCAGAGCAGTCCAGTGTGCCAGCAGCACCTCTGTTTCCAAGATGGCAGAGGTCTGGAGCACACTGGAGGAGCTCTGGGCACCTCCCAGGGGAGGTGCAGGTCAGGGGAGTGGTCACTCCCCTTTCCTTTGTCCAGTTTCACGCCAGAGCAGGGCTGAGGGGTCCCTGAACCAGTGTAGACTGGCTTATGCAGAAATGGGCACCATGTGTGCCCATGAAAGCATTTCCAGAGGCTGGGGGAGGGTACTCCTCCCCTGCCTTCACACCATTTTCCAAAGGGAGAGGGTGTAACACCCTCTCTCAGAGGAAGTCCTTTGTTCTGCCATCCTGTGCCAAGCCTGGCTGGACCCCAGGAGGGCAGAAACCTGTCTGAGGGGTTGGCAGCAGCAGCAGCTGCAGTGAAACCCCGGGAAAGGCAGTTTGGCAGTGCCAGGGTCTGTGCTAGAGACCTGTGGGATCATGGGATTGCACCAACAATGCCAGGATGGCACAGAGGGGGCAATTCCATGATCTTAGACATGTTACATGGCCATATTCGGAGTTACCATTGTGAAGCTACATATAGGTAGTGACCTATATGTAGTGCACGCGTGTAATGGTGTCCCCGCACTCACAAAGTCCGGGGAATTGGCCCTGAACAATGTGGGGGCACCTTGGCTTGTACCAGGGTGCCCACACACTAAGTAACTTAGCACCCAACCTTTACCAGGTAAAGATTAGACATATAGGTGACTTATAAGTTACTTACGTGCAGTGTAAAATGGCTGTGAAATAATGTGGATGTTATTTCACTCAGGCTGCAGTGGCAGGCCTGTGTAAGAATTGTCAGAGCTCCCTATGGGTGGCAAAAGAAATGCTGCAGCCCATAGGGATCTCCTGGAACCCCAATACCCTGGGTACCTCAGTACCATATACTAGGGAATTATAAGGGTGTTCCAGTATGCCAATGTAAATTGGTAAAATTGGTCACTAGCCTGTTAGTGACAATTTGAAAGAAATGAGAGAGCATAACCACTGAGGTTCTGATTAGCAGAGCCTCAGTGAGACAGTTAGTCATAACACAGGTAACACATTCAGGCACACTTATGAGCACTGGGGCCCTGGCTGGCAGGGTCCCAGTGACACATACAACTAAAACAACATATATACAGTGAAAAATGGGGGTAACATGCCAGGCAAGATGGTACTCTCCTACACTCCTCCACGTCATCCTCCTCCCTCCCAGTCTCGTCTCTACTCACACCTGCATGCACTACATCCTCAGCCACTACCTCCATCACCAGCACGTCCATCTCCGCACATTGCTCACGTGCACTCACCACCCCCACTACCATTCAAACATCCCCAGTGTCCTCTCTCAGTGTGTCAGTGAGCCCTCCTCCCAAAGTACACAAACGCAGGCACACACCCACCCAACAGCCATCCACCTCACAACAGCCTCCGGCCCATGCACCTTCACCCAAATCCAGCAGATGTACACCTCCTACAACCACTAACTCTACCTCCACTCCCAAACCCCCTCCATCTTCCCGTCCCAGTGTATCTAAGCTGTGACCTCTTCCTTTCACCTCCTCCCCCGTCCTTCCCCTAGGGCCAGGCTTTCCAAGTCCTAGGTAGCACCTCAGCCACCAAATCCCCAGGCACAGTGGTGCCAGCAACTGCGGGGTCATCGAGTGCGCAACCCATTTGGGCTGCCAGTGTGCCACGTAGTGAGGGCAAGGACATTCCGCATCTGCCAAGGTGAAAAAGGTGCCCACATCCCGAAGGGAGAAGCCAAAACTACCAGCCACCAAGGGCTCAGCAAAAACAAAAGGGGATAGTGGCAAGGCAACTGCGGCACCATAAAAGGTGGGGAAGGGCCAAAAGCAGAAGAGCAGGTCAGGAGAGGGCATGGTGGCACTGACTGAGGGACCAGTGTCACACCTTCTGCCCACGACCACGACAACCTGTATGGCGGCGAACACCACTAGCTGCCCAGCCACCACAACCGCTACCTGCACTGTCAGCTGCACCGCCACCAGCACCACCCCGGGATGTCTACAGCCTCAGTGACAGTCCCCAGCCTCTTGTCCAGTGGGCAGCCATCCGAGGCTGCAGGAAATGTCCTGCTTTGTCCCTCAGCAGGTGCTGACCCATGCACAGCCACCAGCACCGCCGCCACAGACACTGCCGCAAGCACCGCCGCCACAGACACCGCCGCAAGCACCGCCACTGGCCCTGCGGCGTCCTCGGACACTGGCACTACTGCTGACATGGCTTCTATCCCCAGTGGTCAGTCGTCTGAGAGTGGAGGTGGGTTCGTGGACCCTGCGCACCTTCCTTGAGGCATGACTTCCATCACTGTTTGCACCTGCAGGTGGAATGCTAAGCCACAGCAGTGTGGGGTATGTCGCTGCCTCCCTGTTGTATCATGCTACCTGAATCCCGCCAATCTCGTGGCACGCACACCCAGGTGGGGGAATTGTACCGGCCGCACTGCACGTGTAGCACTCTGGGCACCAGGCCCCCTCCAGAACCAGTGGAGTATCACATCCACTACCTCAGTCCTTGGAAGGATGAAGCACTCTGGGCATCATGCCCCCTCCAGAACCAGTGGAGTGTCACATCCCATAGCTCAGTCCTTGGCAGGATGAAGCACTCTGGGCACCAGGCCCCCTCCAGAACCAATGGAGTATCACATCCACTACCTCAGTTCTTGGCAGGATAAAGCACTCTGGGCACCAGGCCCCCTCCAGAACCAGTGGAGACTGTTATTCACTTGAGAGACTGTGGCTTTGCACTCCCCAGGATACAGCAGTGGGCAAACCACCCACTGGAGAGACTTGAGAGACTGTGGCTTTGTACTCCCCAGGATACAGCAGTGGGCAAACCTCCCACTGGAGAGACTTGAGAGACTGTGGCTTTGCACTCCCCAGGATACAGCAATGGTCATGGAGCCCTCTCGTACAGCAGTGGTGTTGTGCGTTCATCAGGCTGACGTGCCCCCCTCCCCTCCCACTGAGATGCCTGTGTATTTTCGATCTGATGCCTCAGCAGTGTTCTCTCTGTTTCGAGTCAGGTATCATGTGTGGGCTTTGCCCATGCATTTTGGGCCCAGTGGTCCAAAGACAATGATTGGTACACTCTCCGGACTTGTGTAGTTGGTGTACATATTTGTATATACAGAATTTTGACTTTTGACTAATGGATTTTTAATTATTACAATCGTTACAATCATTTCCTTTTGTCCTTGCGTTCTTCCAGGGGTGGAGGGGTGTATATGTAATGTTGATGCATGTATTTGTGTGTATGTTGTGTGTGAGGGTGAGGGTGGGGGTGTTGCGTGTGTGTGCCACTCTCTTTCCTCCCCCCTCCCCTGTGTTGTAGGTGCAGTAGTCACCGTAGTCGCCGCTGCCGCCGTTCGTACTCCTTGTAGAAGAGGAGATAAACCAACATGGGTAACACCTGAAGTTCGGGCTCCATGGCATCCTCGTTCCTTGTTGAGTGTCGAGAGGTGAGTGTTTTCCCTTCTGTGTGCTGTATCTGCTGTGCTTTTGATAGCGTTGGTTCCGCCCTGGAAAAGGTGGCGGATAGGCGTCTTGAAATTCGGTGGGCGATACTTTGTCTTCTGCCTGTCTGTTGGTGGTTACCGCCACTGTGTTTGTTTCTACCGCCGTGGCTGTCAGAGTGTTAAAGTGGCTGTCTATGTTGGCGGTTTCCGCCACGGTCGTAATCCCATTTTTTTTCCGCCTGCCTATTTGCGGTAATACCGCCGCTTTAACACCCACCGCCAGGGTTGTAATGAGGGCCTTAGCCTCTTTTTTGGAGATTTTCTTTACTGCAACAAACCTGGAAGTCAGGCCTGGTCGCGGTTGAGGCAAGCCGGCTAGAGTTGCCGCTGAGGGTCGGTCACTCTATGGGGCTTTTTTCCAAAAGTTCTCCAAAATTCTCCAAACTTCTGGATCTCCTTCCAGATGTTCTTTCAAGGTTCTTTTGGGGTCCACAGCTCAACCCAAGGTTCCAGAAGCTCTGAGATGCTCCTTGGGGATGTTGACTACAACTCCCAGAATGCACCTGGCGCAAACTCCTTTTTGGCCACTGGACAGTGGTCAGCTGGTTGGTTTCTTCAGGAGTTGGTGCAGGGGACTCTGGTTAGCAAGTTTTCACCTGTAGCAAACAGGGAGTCCCTCCTTGAACTAGTTGAAGCAAGGCAAAGTCCTTCTTGTGGTGAAACCACAGTGTGCAGCTGGTGCAGTCCTTCAGAGTGCAGGTTCCAGGTGCAGGCCAGGGGTCCAGCAGGGCAGTCCTTCTTCTCCTGTAGTTCTTCCTTGTTGGAATCTGATGGGGATCTGAGGTGCGGGTGCAGGTCTGCCAGTTTTATCCCTGCTCCTGGGTAAAAAACGGGGGGTCTTGGTTCTCCAATCAGGTGCAGAGTCCTTCCCCCTGTGATGACCACTTCCTGGGAAGTGTGGCAAAAATCAATCCCAGGGAGCAACTTTCCTCAAAAATCCATCATGGCTGAAAGTGATTTTTGGAGGTTACATCTGGCTGAGCCCACCCACTGGTGTGGCTAAAAATCTTAAACACACCCCTTTCCTGCCCTCTCCTAATCTAATCAAGGGGGCACCTAATTGTCTGGGTTTTCAGGATGTGAGGGTGTTGCGGGGTTGCTCCAAATGTCCTTCCCTGCCTCTGAAGACCAGTTTGGCAGCCCTCCCCCTTCCTGCTTCATCATCTGCTGAGGGGAGATCTCCTCCCCCAGGCACATCTGTTTGTGTGGAGCCAGGTCACTTCACACCTCATCAAGGCAGCCTGGCCAGGCTGCCAGAGGCTGGCCAATCAGAGCTCAGCAGCAAAAACACTGCAGGGCTGAAGCTGACAACTTTTCAGGTAAAGTTTAAAACTCTTCAACTGAACAAGTTATATTAAATCCAACAACCGGAAGTTGTGGGATTTATTATAACAATTAATTTGATACCAAACTTATGGTATCTGTTACTTAAGGGGACTTTTAAAATTAAAATAAAGGCCCTCATTACAACCCTGGAGGTCAGTGTTAAAGTGGAGGTAATACCGCTGTTAGAAATGGGGTTTTCGGTTGGCAGTCAGGTTACCCTCTGTCCAAGCAAGAACCCTCACTCTAGTCAGGGTAAGTCACACACAATCCAAATTATCCTGTGCCCTCCCTCTGGTAGCTTGGCACGAGCAGTCAGGCTTAACTTAGAAGGCAATGTGTAAAGTATTTGTGCAATAAATCATACAATAACACCATATAGCACCACAAAAATACGCCACACAGGGGCTCATTCTGAGCCCGGCGGGCGGCGGGAGCCGCCCGCCTGGAGGGAGCCGCCAAATGACCGCTCCGCGGTCGAAAGACCGCGGAGGCCATTCTGGCTTTCCCGCTGGGCTGGCGGGCGACCGCCAGAGGGCCGCCCGCCAGCCCAGCGGGAAACCCCTCCCCACGAGGAAGCCGGCTCCGAATGGAGCCGGCGGAGTGGGTATGTGCGACGGGTGCAGTGGCACCCGTCGCGTATTTCAGTGTCTGCACAGCAGACACTGAAATACAAAGTGGGGCCCTCTTACGGGGGCCCCTGCAGTGCCCATGCCACTGGCATGGGCACTGCAGGGGCCCCCAGGGGCCCCACGACACCCCTCACCGCCATCCTGTTCCTGGCAGTCGGAGCCGCCAGGAACAGGACGGCGGTGAGGGGGTCGGAATCCCCCATGGCGGAGCAGCAAGCTGCGCCGCCATGGGGGATTCCCAGGGCAGCGGAAAACCGGCGGGAGACCGCCGGTTTTCCTTGTCTGACCGCGGCCAAACCGCCGCGGTCAGAATGCCCTGCGGGGCACCGCCAGCCTGTTGGTGGTGCTCCCGCATCCCCGGCCCCGGCGTTCCTTGACCGCCGGGGTCGGAATGACCCCCACAGTGTTTAGAAAAATATAGAATATTTATCTGGATATTTGTAGATCAACACAATAAAAGATGCAATAAGAATTTGTAGAAATATCACTGAAAAGTGATAGAAAGTATCTTAAGTCTTTAAAAAGCAAACAAAGGGGGTCATTTTGACCTCAGCGGTCTTTTTCCAAGACCGCCGAGGGACCGCCGTGCGGAAGACCGCCAGTGGTGCCGGTTTGCCGCTCGGCCTATTAGGACCGTTGGCAGCTCTCCGTCTTTTTACAGACGGAGAGCCGCCAACAGCCATACTGGCGGGAGGTGGGGAAGTGGAGGTTGCTCCACCTCCACCGCCACGCCAACAGAACACCGCCGAGCGAATCACGTCCTGTGATTCGCCCTGGTGGTGTTCTGTTGGCGGTGTGGTGTCGGCGGAGCAGCCCCCATGGCTCCCGTCCCCTCCCGGAGGATCGACGGAACAGGTAAGTTGATCGTCCGTTAGAGGAGGGGTTGGAGGGGTGTTGTGTGGGTGCATGGGGGTGTGCGTCTGTGTATGTAGAGGGGGGTGTGAGTGCGTGTATGATTGCGGGGGTGTTGTGTGTATGGGAATGAGTGAGTGTATGTCTGTGGGTATGTCTGTATGGATGTGTGCGTGTATGTTTGAATGTGGGTGTGCATGTCTGACTGTCTGTGTGGATGTAGGCATGTATGTCGGCGTGTGTGCGTGTAAGTGTGTAGGTGGTGCCTGCGTGCGTGTCGTGTGGGTATGGGTGATGTGATGTTGGGGGGTCGGCGTGGGGAAGGGGGCCCTGCCACCTTTGAGGGGTGGCAGGGGTGGTGGGGGGCATAGGGGAGGGAGTCGGGGTGGGGGTGGGGGATGGGGGAGACCCCTATCAGTGCCAGGGAAGGAATTCCCTGGCACTGATAGTGCTTACCGTCATGCATTTCATGGCGGTTCAAACCGCTGGAAATCCACGGCGGTAAGCCGGGTCAAAATACCGCCGGCGGTATAGTGACGGCCGCCGGGCTGGAGACCCAGGTCTCCAGCCCGGCGGGCGGAACGGAGAACCGGCGGATGACCATGGCGGTAACCGCCATGGTCATAATTCCACAAAGTAAGACCGCCAGCCTGTTGGCGGTCTTACTGCCGGTTCTCCGCCTTCCGCCAGGGTCATAATGACCCCCAAAGTCTCTTTCAAGAACAAAGTACCTGGTTTGGAGAGGAAAATCTCTGCAGAGGGCCGCAGAGGAGGAGATGCATGGAAAAATGGTGTGTGCATCAGTTTCGCCCCTTCACACACAGACTTGCGTCATTATTTTTCACACGGGGAGAGGTGCGTCATTCTGCGGGAAGAAAAATGGTGTGTGCGTCGGTTTCGTCCCTTCACACACGGACTTGCGTCGTTATTTTTCACTAGGGGACGACGTGCGTAGTTTTCCGGCACGTGGGCCGACTCCTTCTATGGTTCGCGGGATTACCAGATGTCCCAGGGTCTGTGCGTGGATTCCTCGGCTTGTTATCCGGCTACGCGTAGTTCCGGGAGGCTGTGCGTGGAATTTTCTTTCTCACGGCAGGCATCGCATCGATTTCCCCATTGGAAGTCGGGCGGCGTTGTCTATGCGAGGCAGTGCGTCGAAGTTCACTGGATGCTAGTGAGTCACCATTACCATCCTACCACCACCAATACCTGCATGCCATGTCACCCCCTCACCCTGACTCCCCTCACCCCACTCCATCCCACACAGTGCACCGCCCCAATTACCACACCTAAATGTCTACCCCTGCATGCCATTCCTCCCAGCAATGCATAGACAGCATGTAGAACTATGAATCCCACAATCCATCAGCATATACTACCAAAGGTATCATTGGGAAAGGTAGAAATTCAGAACATGTGACAGACAATCTCCCTAACAAATCACTTACATCCCAACAGGTGCACCATTCAATGTCAGCGGCGAGGAGGTGCCGCTGCAACCCAGTCCACCACCAGAAGATGCCCTCAGTGATGACACAACCCTGGAGGACTTTATCTGGATGAACTCCCTGGCCCATCTGGGACCACAGGTCAGTTGGCTACCACATCCCACACCCAGTCCACCAAGGGATCCCCCCTCAGACTCAAACACCACAGCAGTCAGCCAACGCCCCCAAACCTCTGTCCCCAGGACACGTCAGTCAGTAGTGTGCCCACTTGTACAGGGACCCGAGTCGATACCACACAGGCAAGATGATGAAGGTCCTGGTTTAAGTGGGAGTGGGCACACAGTTCAAGGGACACAGGCAGAGGGGGCCAGGGACAGTTGGAGGACAGCTTTGTACCAGGGGAAGGTCAAGCCCAGGGAACCAACTGCCCAGGAATCACTCACAAATGTCTTGGGGCATACCAACAATCCCTAGACAGGATGGGTCAGGTGTTCAACATCATGGAGGAGAACCAGGGGTGGCAGGGGGAACACAACCAAGAGGTCATACAACAATTGCAGGCCTTGAATACTACCATGGCCTCCATTGCAGGGGTGCTGAGTGACATGCAAACATCATGCATGCGTACACAACACCACCGGGCCCCTTCCACTAGCCAGTGTACTGACCAGCCCTCCACATCTCCTGCAGCTAGTGGACAGGAGACCCTGCCACAGGACTCACAGGCCACTAGCACCACTCCCCCTGCAGCAGGAGAACCACCTCACAAACGTTCCTTGCGACCCAGACAGACACCAGAGGCAGTTGCTAAGACCAAGACCACTGCCAGGAAATTAGCCCCTCCAGAATGCCCCCCATGTGTTCCACTGATACACCTTGTTCACTTTGGACTGCTATTGCTCCTTGTCAACATCAGAGCAGTGCGCGCTCTATGGGCGACTAAAATGCAATACTCCAGCCTTTATACAAGAGAATAATTCATGCATTGTGCTTATATGTAGTATGTTAACCTTTTGCATTGCAGACTTTAACCTTGAAAAACACTTTTAATGATGTTTGCAATAACTGTTCTTTTGCAAGGTATTGCTGCAGACTTACTGAGTGTGTTAGGGTGTGATCCCTTTCTAGGACCTTCCAGAAGCTTTCTCTGCAGCATGACTGGGTGTGGTTGTGGGCTGGGCCAGACTCTATATAAGGGAGCCAGCCCAGCTCCACGTGCTCACTATTCAAAGGTCCCGGTGCAGAGCAGCAGCATTTTCCTGAGCTCCTGTTCCAGAGACCTTCCTTGACGTTCCAGGCTGACCTGCATTCTTTTGGTGATCCTTGAGCAGGGTGGTACGACGGAGGTCGGGCTGGGCCCCTGACCCCGTTATAAGAGACTCTTGAGTTTTGGGGCCTACTCGTAAAACTTTCAGTGTACGCGAAACATTGCTCTGACGTAGATCTTGGTGTTCAGATCGGCAAAGGCTTGCGCGATTATTTCATGGCATTTGCATATTCTTGTTTGAATTGGCAGTGTGCGCGATTCATTTACCGCATGTAAATCTTGATGTTCAGATCGCTTACAGAGTGCGCGATCATTTCATGGCATTTGCATATTCTTGTTGGGATCGGCAGTATGCGCGATTCATTTCTTGCATTTAAACCTAGGTGTTCAGATCGCTTACAGTGTGCGTGATCATTTCATGGCAATTAAAACTTTGATGTGTAGTGTTTCCTAAACTACACACAATTATCCAGGGCCTTTGAATTTTCCGCAAAGGTGTAAAATTTAAGATGTTACATTCTTTGTGCATATTAATTCCTTAGTGTTTTCCAGGGAATGTTTCAGATTACCTTTTGTCCTCATGTAAAGATGCAATGTTTGTTCTGAAACATTATTCTAGAAGGTTCTTATATTCCTAGACAGTATGTGACATTTCATGAAAAGTTTATATGAAACATTGTATTAACCATTCTTGATTCCTTTCCAGGTACCCAGACTTCTTGAGGTCTAGTTATAGTCCTTTCTTAAGTTATCCATGGTTCCAGTATTACAATGCTTAGAATCATAGTCTAGTGAAAATCAATGTGATAATATCTTGATACTGCGTTGTTTAACCTTTTGCTTCCTATAGGTCACCTTCCCAGCTGTTCCCTTCCTAATCCCCTTTTTCCCGGCTTGGACCCTCTCAGGCTCTGTGATATTTCTATCAGAATTTTGGAGCTGTCTAGTGATGGACATGTTGGGAACGTACGCAGGCCCCGAGGATCTGGTCTCCCTGACATCCTCTACCTATGGACCCATGGACACTGGACCTGTGTTACAGACTGGGCCACTACACTGGTTTTGTAACACCCATCACCACACTCTATTGCACTTTCCATTGTTTTTGTAATAGTTAAATAAACACCCTTGAACACAACTAGAGAAATAGTGCATTATCGTGTGCAAATGTCCTATAATGTGTTAATCCATCAAACAAATGTGTTCCAGCAGTCTGTAGACATCACATCATTACACTTTTGTGACCACGGCAACATCTGTAATAAGGGAAGGCATAGGTGACAGTCAATTGGGATGCAAAGATATTGACTGGCACAATACAACAGTCATGCAACACTTTGCTAAAATGGAGACATGCATAGATCAACAGTCTTACCTGAGTGTCATTGGAAGTACTGCTGAATGATATGTTTCCTGTTGTCCACACCCCCCTTCTCCTCACTGTCGTCAGTGTCCACTACTGCCCCAGGTGCATTGTCACCCTCCTCCTCCTGCAGATAGGGCACATGGTGTCTGAGGGCCAAATTGTGCAGCATGCAGCAGACCACCACAATCTGAAAGACCTTCTCAGGGGAGTAGCATAGGTATCCACCTGTCAAATGGAGGCACCTGGACCTATCTTTCAGGAGACCGAAAGTGCATTCCACAATCCTCCTGGTATGCCCATGTGCATCATTGTACCAATTTCCAGCCCCTGTTCTTGGATTCCTAACAGGGGTCAACAGCCAGGACAGGCACGGGTCGCTGGAGTCACCTGGAAAATGTGAGGGACACACATTAGCCATGCACAATGGCATGGGGTATGACTCTAGTATGCATACACTGGCATACATTGGGTGGGGACTCAAGCTCACCTATGAGCCACACTCTGTGCCTCTGTATTTGTGCCATCACCTGTGGGATGCTGCTATTCCTCAAGACATAGGCACCATGCACAGATCCAGGACTTGGCAATAATTTGGGAAATGTACTGGTCAGCAAGGCACACCATCTGGACATTGAGAGAGAGGAAACTCTTCCTATTCCTGTACACCTTTTCATTTGCCTTGGGAGGGACTAAGGCAATATGGGTCCTGTCAATAGCCCCAATCACATGTGGTATGCATCCCAAGGCGTAGAATCCAGCCTTCACAGTGGGCAAATCACCAACCTGGGGGAATGCGACATAGCTGATCATGTGTTTGAGCAAGGCAGCCAAAACCCTTCCAAGCACAATCAAGAACATTGGCTGTGACATTCCTGCAGCCAAGCCCACAATCACCTGAAAATAACTAGTTGCCAGGAAATGGAGCACTGACAGTACCTGCACAAGAGGGGGAATTGCTGTGGTGCTACGTATAGCAGGTATCAGATCAGGCACCAATTGTGCACACAGATCTGTGATTGTGGCCCTGTCCAGGTGAATATGATGTGCCGGTCCTCCAGTGTAGCCACGTCCACAAGGGGTCTGTACAGGTGTGCTTGCCTCACCCTCCTATTCCTCCACAGTGATTGGTATCTAAGTGAGCCAAAACTAAAATGGATGTGACTACAGGACCTATGGACACACAGCATCATAGTACACAGAACATGTATGTATGTATGTTGGACATCAGATTTGTCTAGGTGTGTATAGTCAACTCCAATGATGCACATATAAATTCAAAAAATGAATACGAGCAATCAGAAATGGCAACCCCCTGTCTTGTATGCAGGGACAGGTGGAATTGACCTCACTCCACCGGCGTTAGGCTATTCCTCATTGGCTAAAATAGGGCTCTATGGACAACAGGAACCAATGATGATTAACCCCGGCGGTGACAGCGCTCTCCGCCGCAGACGTGACCACCATTTCCTTTCTACAACTTCACTTGATTCCTGACTTTCCACTGTGATACATCTCCACTGTGTATGCTGCTGTGACCTGTGTCTGGAACCTGCCATTGCCCGTGCCACAGGGGAAAGGGCCCCAGCATTCACGTCGGAGGAGTTGGAGAAGCTCGTGGATGGGGTCCTACACCTGTATGGGCAGTTGTATGGGCCTCCAGACCAACAGTAAGTGAGTAAATCATGGGTACGTTGCATGAGACATGTCTGCATGTAGATGTCTATGTGTGCATTTGGGGGGTATGGCTGCAGGCAATGTGAATGCAGAGGAAAGGTCATGTGTGTTCTTGATGCAGGGCAAATGCAGTATGTAAGCCAATTGTGTGACAAGGTGGATTGTCTGGTTTGTGGTGTCCTTCTGTCTGTGCTTCCTCTGCACGTCAGTGCCCATCAGAAGAAGGGGTTGTGGCATGCCATCGTCAAAGATGTGCGGACCCTGGGGAGTCCATAGCTGGCGGAGCACCCATTGCAGGAAACGGTGGGAGGACCTGAGACGCTGGGTCCTGAAGACCGCGGAGGCCCAGCAGGGGATGGCCTCCTAATGAGGGAGGGGTGCCCGTCAAAGCCTGAGCCCCGAATGGCTGCAAACTAGGGGTGGCCAATCCTGAGTTGGATGGGTGCTTGAGGGCAGCACAGCAGCCAAAAGGGGGTGAGTACAGAGTCTTTAGTATTTTGTTTTTGTTGCTTGGCATGGGATTTGAGTGCAAGGTTCTAGTTAGTGGATTCCCCAATATCCCGGTTTAGCCATTCCTGCGTGGTCCTGATTAGCTATGTAGGGTGGTATGCATTTTTGGTATGGCAAGATAGCTAGCATACCATGGTAGACATGGCTTAGTTGGTCCAAGTAGGTGTGCAGATGGTAGTGTTTGGGTTCCTTCCAGCTGTGGTACCTAGGCAATGGTTTGTCACTGTGGGCCATAGTGCACAATATTAGTCCCAGGGAGTGATTGTGATGTGTATTCTATCTGCGCTGTTGTTGCTGTGATAGACCCTGTGCTCACTTTCTTTCTCCCCGACCCTCTATCCTTGTGTCATCCTGTCCATGTGTACATTAGCATCATCTGGGGAAGGAGCATGGCACTGGCGAGTGAGGTAGCTGCTGCTCGCAGGACCCAGGAGTCAGAGTCTACCGATGCCAAGTGGAGGGCAAGGGGAGCACCATGGTGGAGACTGGAGCTGATACTACTGACTCTGGTTCCTCCTAGCGGTGCCGGAACCCTCTGGGACCACCCCAGCTACAAGATCTTCTGCCACCCCCGTACCAGCACCGCCCTCCCAGTGGCCCCCCACCCAGTTACCCACGCCCGCTCATCCAGAAGGGTGGGCATCTCCTACGCCCCCAGGCACTTCAGGGCCTACCCCAGTCAGCCCTGCTGCCCTCAGTGAGGAGGCTATTGACCTCCAGAGATTCTTCTATGTAGGGCAGTCCACCATAGTGAATAACATCCAGGGGCTGGAATCACAGATGCAGCAATGCAATGCCTTCATGGAGGGCATTCATGGTGGCTTGGCGGCCCTATACAGATTGTTTAAGGCTCTGGCCTTATCTCTGATGGCAGCTTGTGTCCCTGTTTCTTCTGTCCACCCTCCAACCACCTCTTCCCAGTCCCTGTCTCCTCTCTCCCAACGCATTCCACACACACACTCACACTGTCCATGTACCTGCACCCAAGTACGGCACACCTCCTCCTCCTACAACCACTTCCTCTACCACCACTCCCATTCCCCCTCCCACACCCTGCCCCACTGGTCCTAAGAAGCTTTTCTTTTCCATCCTTGACCTCTTCCCTACCCCACCCCCTCGTCCTGCCCTTAAGAGGAAAGTCCCCTCCCCCAGCCCTGTCCCTCCACCTCTCATTCCACTCCTCCTGTTCATCTCCCTAAGAGTTCCCCCGTCACTAAGGGGAACAGGAGTGGCACTCTGGCCCCTGTCCCAACGGCACTCCTCTGGCCCCTACCCAGAATGACAAAGACCTTTCCTCTCCAAACCCAAGCCCCAGGACTCTCCTCCCAAGAAAACCCTGCCACCCCCCACCCCAACCCCTGAGGTGCCTTACTGCCATCTCTATGATGCCCCTGCCCAGTGGAGTGCCCAGGTTGTCAGGAGCCAAGTAAGGCCTTGGACTTTGCCCTCTGGGCATGTGGAAACTTTGGATTGGGCAATGACTCTGCCTGTAGATCTGTATATATTTATTTATTTGAATTTGACCTTGTTATCCAACACGATTATAGTGGTTGGACCAGAGGTATGTGTCCTAGCTTTATTAGCTCCTGGTATCTGTTGCTGTTGATTTATACTGCAGATTGTTCTGGGTGTGTGGTGTGTGTGTATGGTGTGTGTTGTGGATGTGTTTGTCACTCACCCCTCCCTCCCTTGTGTGCTAGGTGGCTGTACTCACCGTTGTCATCTTCGTTGGTGCTCCTGGATGGCCATTACGTGGTACAGCATAGGGATGACTTCCAGTTCTGGTTCCATGGCAGCCACAGAGTCCTCTGTGTCCCTGGAGGTGAGTGTCTCTTTTCATATGATGTGTTTCCGCCAGACTTTCGGTGGCAGTGCTAACACCAAGGAAATCCTGGTGATCTTCTATGTCATAATATGGTGGGCTGATCCTTGTCTTCTGCCTGTATGTAGGTGGCTACCGCCGTGGTCAGTGGTCGTACCGCACTGGCGGTTGTGGTGGTACATTCACTGTATAAGGGCAGGATCACCACCATGGTCATAATTTGGAGGTAATTACCGCCAGCCTGGCATTGATGCTATCGCCATCGCTGGCATGGCAGTCACCTGACCGCCAATGTCATAATGAGGGCCGTAATGTCTCTGTAAATGTAGTCAGTAATTAATAAAACATTAAATAACATTCAAATAAATGTTTGGTTGTTATTTACTTTGATGAGATGTACCAGTCAAATACCTAATCTGACATGGAAATTTAAGTCTACAGCTTCGCTTCTATGTTTTGGCCACTAATAAGGCATAGCTGTAAAAATACCATACACATATTCTTGAAATGAGCACAATTATGTGTGCCATTACAACAATGGTTTCAATTATTCTGTGCCTTCAGCAGTTTGTGAATCACCCATACAACTATTATATGTCTATTATATCTTCTTCAACAATTTATAATATCTCAGAATTTTCATTAAACTCTGGAAATAAAAATCTGTACCTTATAAATCTCCCACCTATATAAAAATTGTCAGTAGCCCTAAATAACAAGTCTTTAATGTCAGCATGTGCACAGAAATCCACAGGTGAATAACGTATTGTAAATATAATCTTCAGTTTTTCTCACATAGTTTGGCAAGAAGACATAGGCCCTCATCATGAGTTTGGCAGTCAACGGACCACCGGAGTGGGGTTGGCGTTGGCACTGCCACGAGTCCAGCGGTGAAGTCCACCATATCACAAGTACTGGGAAGGCGCCTCCAGAACACAGGAAAGTTACCATTCAGACTGCCACTGTGGAGGGGCCGGCGCCACAGGTGGCAGCCATCTCCAGGCCAGCGGTCAGGCAGTATTCCACAACCACATTATGAGGTACCACACCGCCAGGATTTCCAGGGTGGATCAACCACCACCAAAAGCCTGTCTCCTCTCCCCCAACGCATTCCACGCACACATTCTGACAAGCATGCACCCAAAACAACAGACAGGACTTGCACAGACAAACGCAGGCACCACACTTCACTCAACAAGCACACACACAGCCAACACACAGGTGCACATACAACAGCCACTGCCTCTACTGTCCCCCCTTCTCTTCCTCCATCACAGTTACATCAGCACTCACACCTGCATGCACTGCATCAACAGTCCCAGATCCTGCCACCTTGGGAGCCTTGCCCACAGTCACCACAACAGCAGACCCACAGACATGCATCCCACACACCACATGCACAATCACCACAACCAACATCACCACCTCATGTAGCACACCCACCTCACTTTTAGACAACATCAAAACATACATCCACATGTTGTGTTTGTCCTCCCCTACTCTGTCTGCCCCATTCAAAGACACATAAACGCTTCCACTCAGACACCAAACAGCCCTCCACCTCACACACTCACACTGTCCATGTACCTGCACCCAAGTACAGCACACCTCCTCCTCCTACAACCACTTCCTCTATCACCACTCCCATTCCTCCTCCCACACCCTGCCCCACTGGTCCTAAGAAGCTTTTCCTTTCCATCCTTGACCTCTTCCCTACCCCACCCCCTCGTTCTGCCCTTAAGTCGAAAGTCCCCTCCCCCAGCCCTGTCCCTCCACCTCTCATTGCACTCCTCCTGTTCATCCCCCTAAGGGTTCCCCCGTCACCAAGGGGAACAGGAGTGGCACTCTGGCCCCTGTCCCAATGACACTCCTCTGGCCCCTACCCAGAATGACAAAGACCTGTCCTCTTCCAAACCCAAGCCCCAGGACCCCCCTCCCAAGAAAACCCTGCCACCGCCCACCCCCAACCCCTGAGGTGCCTTCCTGCCATCCCCATGATGCCCCTGCCCAGTGGAGTGCCCAGGTTGTCAGGAGCCAAGTAAGCCCTTGGACTATGCCCTGTGGGCATGTGGAAACTTTGGATTGGGCAATGGCCCTGCCTGTAGATATGTATATATTTATTTATTTGAATTTGACCTTGTTATCCAACATGATTATAGTAGTTGGACCAGAGGTATGTGTCCTAGCTATATGAGCTCCTGGGTTCTGTTGCTGTTGCTTTACACTGCAGATTGTTCTGGGTGTGTGGTGTATGTGTATGGTGTGTGTTGTGGGTGTGTTTGTCCCTCTCCCCTCCCTCCCTTGTGTGCTAGGTGGCTGTACTCACCGTCGTCATCTTCATTGGCGTTGGTGCTCCTGGATGGCCATTACGTGGTACAGCATCGGGATGACTTCCAGTTCTGGTTCCATGGTAGCCACAGAGTCCTCTGTGTCCCTGGAGGTGAGTGTCTCCTTTCATATGATGTGTTTCCGCCAGACTTTCGGTGGCAGTGCTAACACCAAGGAAATCCTGGTGATCTTCTATGTCATAACATGGTGGGCTGATCCTTGTCTTCTGCCTGCCTGTAGGTGGCTACCGCCGTGATCAGTGGTCGTACCGCACTGGCGGTTGTGGTGGTACATTCACTGTATAAGGGCAGGATCACCACCATGGTCATAATTTGGAGGTCATTACTGCCATCCTGGCATTGATGCTATCGCCATCGCTGGCATGGCAGTCACCTGACCGCCAATGTCATAATGAGGGCGGTAATGTCTCTGTAAATGTAGTCAGTAATTAATTAAACCTTAAATAACATTCAAATAAATGTTTGGTTGTTATTTACTTTGATGAGATGTGCCAGTCAAATACCTAATCTGACATGGAAATTTAAGTCTACAGCTTCACGTCTATGTTTTGGCCACTAATAAGGCATAGCTGTAAAAATACCATACACATATTCTTGAAATGAGCACAATTATGTGTGCCATTACAACAATGGTTTCAATTATTCTGTGCCTTCAGCAGTTTGTGAATCACCCATACAACTATTATATGTCTATTATACCTTCTTCAACAATTTATAATATCTCCGAATTTTCATTCAACTCTGGAAATAAAAATCTGTACCTTATAAATCTCCCACCTATATAAAAATTGTCAGTAGCCCTAAATAACAAGTCTTTAATGTCAGCACGTGCACAGAAATCCACAGGTGAATAACGTATTGTAAACATAATCTTCAGTTTTTCTCACATAGTTTGGCAACAAGACATAGGCCCTCATCATGAGTTTGGCAGTCAATGAACCGCTGGAGTGGGGTTGGCGTTGGCACTGCCACGGGTCCAGCGGTGAAGTCCACCATATCACAAGTACTGGGAAGGCGCCTCCAGAACACAGGAAAGTTCCCATTCAGACTGCCACTGTGGAGGGGCCGGCGCCACAGGTGGCAGCCATCTCCAGGCCAGCGGTCAGGCAGTATTCCACAACCACATTATGAGGTACCACACCGCCAGGATTTCCAGGGCGGATCAACCACCACCACCACCAAAAGCCTGTCTCCTCTCCCCCAACGCATTCCACGCACAGATTCTGACAAGCATGCAACCAAAACAACAGACAGGACTTGCACAGACAAACGCAGGCACCACACTTCACTCCACAAGCACACACACAGCCAACACACAGGTGCATATACAACAGCCACTGCCTCTACTGTCCCCCCTTCTCTTCCTCCATCACAGTTACATCAGCACTCACACATGCATGCACTGCATCAACAGTCACAGATCCAGCCACCTTGGGAGCCTTGCCCACAGTCACCACAACAGCAGACCCACAGACATGCACCCCACACACCACATGCACAATCACCACAACCACCATCACCACCTCATGTAGCACACCCACCTCACTTTCAGACAACACCAAAACATACATCCACATGTTGTGTTTGGCCTCCCC
Source organism: Pleurodeles waltl (assembly GCF_031143425.1). Taxonomy (NCBI): domain Eukaryota; kingdom Metazoa; phylum Chordata; class Amphibia; order Caudata; family Salamandridae; genus Pleurodeles; species Pleurodeles waltl. Next base: position 297,075,007 of record NC_090440.1, read on the forward strand.
TACTCTGTCTGCCCCCTTCCAAAGACACATAAACGCTCCCACTCAGACACCCAACAGCCATCCACCTCACACACTCACACTGTCCATGTACCTGCACCCAAGTACGGCACACCTCCTCCTCCTACAACCACTTCCTCTACCACCACTCCCATTCCTCCTCCCCCACCCTGCCCCCCTTATCCTAAGAAGCTTTTCCTTTCCATCCTTGACCTCTTTCCTACCCCATCCCCTCGTTCTGCCCTTAAGAGGAAAGTCCCATCCCCCAGCCCTGTCCCTCCACCTCTCATTCCACTCCTCCTGTTCATCCCGCTAAGAGTTCCCCCATCACTAAGGGGAACAGGAGCGGCACTCTGGCCCCTGTCCCAACGGCACTCCTCTGGCCCCTACCCAGAATGACAAAGACCTGTCCTCTTCCAAACCCAAGCCCCAGGACCCCCCTCCCAAGAAAACCCTGCCACCCCCACCCCCAACCCCTGAGGTGCCTTCCTGCCATCTCCACGATGCCCCTGCCCAGTGGAGTGCCCAGGTTGTCAGGAGCCAAGTAAGACCTTGGACTTTGCCCTGTGGGCATGTGGAAACTTTGGATTGGGCAATGGCCCTGCCTGTAGATCTGTATATATTTACTTATTTGAAATTGACCTTGTTATCCAACATGATTACAGTGGTTTGACCAGAGGTATGTGTCCTAGCTTTATTAGCTCCTGGGTTCTGTTGATGTTGATTTGCACTTCAGATTGTTCTGGGTGTGTGGTGTATGTGTATGGTGTGTTTTATGCGTATGTTTGTCACTCTCCCCTCCCTCCCTTGTGTGCTAGGTGGCTTTACTCACCGTCGTCATCTTCGTTGACGTTGGTGTTCCTGGATAGCCATTACGTGGTACAGCATTGGGATGACTTCCAGTTCTGGTTCCATGGCAGCCACAGAGTCCTCTGTGTCCCTGGAGGTGAGTGTCTCTTTTCATATGATGTGTTTCCGCCAGACTTTCGGTGGCAGTGCTAACACCAAGGAAATCCTGGTGATCTTCTATGTCATAATATGGTGGGCTGATCCTTGTCTTCTGCCTGTATGTAGGTGGCTACCGCCGTGGTCAATGGTCATACCGCACTGGCGGTTGTGGTGGTACATTCACTGTATAAGGGCAGGATCACCACCATGGTCATAATTTGGAGGTAATTACCGCCAGCCTGGCATTGATGCTATCGCCATCGCTGGCATGGAAGTCACCTGACCGCCAATGTCATAATGAGGGCCGTAATGTCTCTGTAAATGTAGTCAGTAATTAATTAAACCTTAAATAACATTCAAATAAATGTTTGGTTGTTATTTACTTTGATGAGATGTACCAGTCAAATACCTAATCTGAAATGGAAATTTAAGTCTACAGCTTCGCTTCTATGTTTTGGCCACTAATAAGGCATAGCTGTAAAAATTCCATACACATATTCTTGAAATGAGCACAATTATGTGTGCCATTACAACAATGGTTTCAATTATTCTGTGCCTTCAGCAGTTTGTGAATCACCCATACAACTATTATATGTCTATTATACCTTCTTCAACAATTTATAATATCTCCGAATTTTCATTCAACTCTGGAAATAAAAATCTGTACCTTATAAATCTCCCACCTATATAAAAAATTGTCAGTAGCCCTAAGTAACAAGTCTTTAATGTCAGCACGTGCACAGAAATCCACAGGTGAATAACCTATTGTAAACAATCTTCAGTTTTTCTCACATAGTTTGGCAACAAGACATAGGCCCTCATCATGAGTTTGGCAGTCAACGGACCGCCAGAGTGGGGTTGGCGTTGGCACTGCCACGGGTCCAGCGGGGAAGTCCACCATATCACAAGTACTGGGAAGGCGCCTCCAGAACACAGGAAAGTTACCATTCAGACTGCCACTGTGGAGGGGCCGGCGCCACAGGTGGCAGCCATCTCCAGGCCAGCGGTCAGGCAGTATCCCACAACCACATTATGAGGTACCACACCGCCAGAATTTCCAGGGCGGATCAACCACCACCAAAAGCCTGGCAGAAATGAACAATATAAAAGGGAACACCCACCTCCAGGAACACAGGCACGTCAGTAGGCACTATGGCACATAAATAACAACTCCTCCCAATGCTCTATCTGGCCATGCAACTCCCAGACAAGCGACCTCGACCAAGACACCAACCATAAGTACACCAGCCTATCATACACTGGAGGGAACGACGTTAGTACACATACACCACACACATGACACTGGAAGCCATGCCCACACACATGCAATTAAACACCCGTACCAACACACACGCATGCACACAGGAAAGGAAAACTACCACATAACATGTGGAAGGAAAGCCAAGACAAGGTAGTTACCATCAACACCATTGGTGCAGATATAATATGATATAGTAAAATCAGGGATACAACTATGTACACATAGGCCCGAAGGGCCAGTCCATAAGTCCTGCAGTGCCCCAAGCACACTGGGCACAAGGTGACACCCCAACTTGACTCCTGATTGCAATTTGCAGGCCTCCACAGGGTCGAGGCATGAATGTGGTATGCAGGCACCTCAGGGTTGAGGGAGAGTGGGGGATTTGGAGGGGGGGGTCCTTGGGCTTGCCCTTGGAGGAGGGGCATTTAGATGGTGGGATTTCGACTTAGGCAGGGAAGTGGAGGTAGTGAGCTTGCCCTTTGAAGTGGAGGGAGTGGGCCTGGCATTGGAAGTGGAGGGAGCGGCATTTGACTTCAGTTTGGCAAGAGGAGCAGTTGACGTGATGTGGCAGAAGTGGCAGGTGGTGGATGGACATGGCAAGGGGTAGTGGTGGACTGGGAGGGGGAAGGCATGGGCCTTGGTAGGGTAACAGGGCGCTTGGGGGGAACAGGGACTGGGTCAGTGGTAGGGAACGGGGAAAACTCTCAGAGGAAATATTTTTGGGGACACAAGAGAGGTCACGGTAAGGATGTTTGGGAGTGGAGGTAGAGGGTATGGTTGTGAGGTGTGTACATGGGTGTGCTATGGGTGCAGGTGCGTGGGTGTATGAAATGTGTATGCTAGGGACTGTTGGGTGGGTGAGTGCAGGCGTATAGATGTACTGGCAGGAGGTTTGGGAGAACATGCAGGAAGATGGTAGGGGGAGTGTGAGTGTAAGTTGGGGTGGTGTTTGCAGGTAGGGTGGATGTGATGCATGTGGGTGTGTTGACAGTTGTGGTATCTGAGCCAGTGGTGTATGGGGTGCATGAATGGGGGTCAGATAATGTGGTGACAGTGGCAGTGAGGGCACATGTGGCAGGATCAGTGACTGATGTGGTGCTGACTGCAGGTATGAGTGGTGTACTGACTGTGAGGGGGGAGGTGGTGGGGGAGTCGGTGCAGGTTGTAGATGTTGTCATGTCTGCATGTGTATGTTGTGTGTGCGCATGGCGATGGTGGCATTTGTGGTGTTTATGTCTGTCCTTGCGTACTGTGTCTGTTGATGTGGATACATGTGGGGCAGTAGGTGTGTGTGAGGGGAGAGGGATGTGGATATGGGAACTGGTAGCTGGAGGGGGTACGGAAGAAGAAGGAACACTGGCTGCCATCAAGGAGGAGACCAGAGCCTGAAACGATCTCTGTAGGCCAGAGAAGGCACCATGAATGCCTTCCAGGAACTCAGTGCTCTGTTGCATCTGGGATACCAGTCCCTGGATGGCATTCACAATAGTCATCTGCCCCACAGAGATGGACCTCGGGAGGTCAATAGCCTCTTCACTGAGGCCTGCAGGAATGACTGGGGTAGGGGCAGAGGTGCCTGCAGCGAATGAGTTACCCACCCTCTTGGGTGAGTGGGCACAGGCAACTGGGTGAGGATCTACAAGGAGGGTGGTGCTGGAAAGTGGGGTGGCAGACAGGGATGGTTCTGAGAAGTCCCAGATGGGTCTACCACCACCAGGGAGCCACCATCAGAGGAGGAATCAGAAGATGTAGTGCTTAATCCGGTCTCTCCCATGGCACTCCCCTCACCCTCCGTCCCACTGGTCCCCTTAGCTCTGCTGGTGTCTGCCTCCTGGGTTCTGTGGACTGCAGCTTACCTACTTGCAGGTGCCCCTTTTCATTTGCCAGATGATGTTGATGCACACAAAGACAGAGGAGGACAGAGAGGGAGAGAGAGAGAGAGAGAGAGAGAGAGGGAGAGAGAGAGAGAGGGTGCAATCAGTCAATGCCAGCACAACAGTAACACAGGATAGACCATCAGCATTTGATGCCATGCTATGATATGCTATGCCGACCCGTGCACATCCTACAACTGGGGAACACCATGTGGGAAACCACAACAATGCACATGTCAACTGCTGATGGTCTGACTGATGCAGACATGTGCATGAGGAGTGACATACCCGCCACACCTGTCCAGTACCTTCCCACTACTCATGGCCGTTGAGACAGGCATGTAATGGTCTGCACACCCAACAGAATCCTGCATGGCTCGTTGGCAGGCCCACTTGGCTATTGTCAATTAGTACTGTGACCACTTGGCGTGCCAGCTGATTAAGGTCCCCGGATCAACCCTTGGCACAGTGGTTGACAAGGACTAATCCCAATGGCCTGACATCCCAGGTCCATTCGTCCTGTTGCCATGAGCTGGCAAGCACATCTAGCTAGTAGGTGGCCATACAGTTACAACATTGGAGGAAGCTGCCCCGCTACCACTGACTGCATGGCATTACCCACACCTGTGATGCCAATCCTGCCCAGATGGACATTACCCATAGTGGATGCCATTGTACCAAGCACCCATGCCACAGCTACCCAATGGTGCCCACCCAGAGCCACTATGGCAAAACATGTAGCAAGTGAGAGTATGAACTTACACCCATGTGGCTCCTGTGCTGCCCTCAGGCACCCATACATTTCAGGGTAGGCCACTGCCAATATGTGGGCCACTGGGGGAGGTCAGTGTCCGATGGGCACCCCTTCCTTGTTGGGAGGATGTCCCCAGCTGGGCCTCCGTTGTCTTCCGGGTCCAACGTCTAAGGTCCTCCCACCGCTTTCTGCAGTGGGTGCTCCACCAGGCATGGACTACCAGGGTCTGCACTTGCTTAGTGATGGCACGCCAAATCCCCCTTTTCTGACCTGCACGGGTGACACAGACAGAAGGACACAGACATGTAGAGTGGCATTCCTGGAACAGCAGTGGACAGCACACATCACACTTCCACACCCACATGTCAACACCCAATGTAGCATTAGGCCCCTCGCCCATGTCCATGCTCCAGGGACACTGTCACCTACCAAGGCCCCCATCCAATGTGCACCACTCACATGCAGGACAATGACATTGGGATCACCTGTTGCGTTGGTGCCCCAGACAACTGTCCATACAGGGGCAGGACCCCGTCCACGAGCGGCTACAACTCCTCCTAGGTGAAGGCTGGGGCCCCATCTCCTGTAGGACATAGCATCTTGGCTACCAGAGTCAGAACAGATTAGCACACACAGTGGAGATCTTCAGTGCTTGAGGTTGAGGAGTCAAGTGAGCAGGAGCACATGAAACTTTGGTCATGGCCACCGCGGACATTGCTATCGGACATCACTATCACCACTTGTGGCAATCACCATTGGCTCCTGCCTCCCATAGGCAACAGTGGTAAGCAATGCTGAGTTGCACGGTGGTTGTGACCGCATACCGCCATGACATGTTACCCCGGTGGGATGACCTCACTTCCATGCATGCAGGACAGGCGGCTGCCATTTTACATGTCCAATGTGTATTGTGGGTGAAATGTTAGTGCATCATGGGTGACATTTGGTGACCTGTGGCCATATCAACACCGTCGACACAGTCTATGGCGCACAACATAATACCAAATCTTTATCGCCTGAATCATGAGACCATCATGGAACTGGTGGCCCAGTTGGAGCTGGATCTGTTGCTTGCCATTTGCCACCCCAATGCCATCCCTTCCACGGTGCACGTGTTGTCAGTCGTCCACTACCTTGACTCAGGCTCCTTCTAGATCACAGTAGGCCTATCAGCAGGGATGTCACAGCCCATGTTTAACAACATCTTGAGGGATGTACTATGTACCTGTTTAAACATCTGGGCAGCTACATCCGATTCCGACAATGTGCAGATTTGCCCACTGTCAAGGCTGCGTTCTACAGAGTGGCACACATCCCTCATGTCATTGGGGCCATTGATGGCACCCACATTGCCCTGGTGCCACCCAGGAGGAGTGAACAGGTCTATAGGAATCGCAAAAACTTTAATTTGGTTAATGTGCAGGTGGAGTGTCTTGCGGACCAATACATCTCCCAGGTGACGGCCAGGTACCCAGGCTCTGTGCATGATTCCTTCATCTTGTAGAAAAGCAGCGTTCCACACACGATGGCACCACTTATGAGGGAACGGGCCTGGCTTATCGCTATGTACCCCTGCATATATGTGCCCTTCAGCTCTCTGCACTCTTGTGTCCCTGCCCTATTGCCCTCATGGTTTTGATATGCCTCCTTCTTCTGTGCACACAAGTGACTACGGCTATTTTAAATTTGCCCTGGCTCCTTGGACCCGTGAGGCATCCAACTACAGATGCAGAGGACCGTTACAATGAGGCCCACGGTCGTACCAGATGGGTCATTGAGAGGTGCCTCGCCCTGCTGAAGGTCAAATTCCAGTGTCTGCGTATCTCTGGGGGTGCCATGCTCAACAACCTACAGAAGATGTGACAGTTCGTTGTGGCATGCTGAATGCTGCACAGTCTGGCCCTGAGGTGTCACATCCCATTGCTGGATGCAGAGGAGGAGGTAGCAGTACCAGTGGCTGATGAATGGGACATGGGGAGTGATAAAGGTGAGGATGATGAGGATGCAGCTGTCTCCAGAGCAGAGCTGATTCAACAGTACTTCGACTGAGATGCAGGTATGTGTCAACTGTCTGGTGTGTGTCCTCTAATTGTCTGCCTGGTCCCTGCTACCATCTGTTGTCTGTGACCACTGATGGTATTGGTTGCAGCTCTTACTATGGGCCGGTTGGGGGAGTGTCACATCTGCCCAGGACTTAGGTAGTCACAGTGTACAGGTCAAGCCTATGGTCAGGCAGATGTTATGCTTGTGCACTAGTGCCATCAATGTGTATGTTCAATGTTCCCTGAGCTGCCAGTTCAAGTGCTATGTGTATGCCACACAGGGTTGTTGCATCTGTGCAGCATCTATCATGGGAGTCAATATTGGGTGGCAGTGCTACATTGTTGTTGGTGGCAGTGGGTATAGGTTCAGGTCTGGTACTGGGTGATGTGAGGGTGGGACAATTGGGCTGGTATGTGTTGTTTTTATGTGTTGGTACTTGCCCTATGGTTGTGGACTGGACTGCCATATACGCCTTGGACACCTGTTCCTCCAGTGCATTTGTGTTGAGCTGGCATCTGTGATTCGTACAGTGGGTGTTGTCCATGTCTTGCTCTACTTTCAGGACATTGCAGTGGTGTAGTCTGGTCCCTGCCTGACCTGTTGCCCCTATTCACACATATCACCAGCCACTGGATGCTCCACAATCGACCTCCCAGCATTTTGCTCCCCCGTCCATCCCCCACCCATGCATGTGCTGAACAATAGGTTGCCAGTTGCAAATGTATTGCCAGTTCCATTTGTACTCATGACAAATAAAGACATGGGCAGTGACAGTGCTCAATGGTGTTTATTTGGGGACAACAAGTGCAAGGGGTAATCAGTGGGGTCATCAGATAGGTGAGACCAGCTGTGAGTAGTCCAGGTCCACAAAGCTGGCCCTGGGAAAATTGAGTTTTGAGAGTGGACAGTCGACAGGGTGTCTCAGTCACACACAAGGGAGAATGTTGAGGAGAGGGTCACTTCCTGGTGGTGGTCATGGTCTTAGCATCATGTCCGGCTGGATGTCTAGTTGGATGTCCTGGCTTGCGTGGGGATTCCTCAGTTACAGGGGTAAGGGTGCTGGTGTCCTGTGGCGGGGCCTCCATACCACTGGGTGCCATTGATGTGGATGGCTCTGATGGGATGTGGCCAGTGGATGGGGCCTGTTGGTGGGTGGTTGACTCACACATGATGGTGATCAGGTCCCTGAGCACCCTGCTATGGAGGTCAAGGTTGTTTTGTGGGCCTGCCACTGTTGCATGGCCTCCTGATGGTACTCCCCCTGCAGCCTAAGGGTCTCCTGCATGGTAGCGAGGATCTGGGCCACTGTGTCCTGGTTCTGCTGGTATACACCTTGGACTTGGTTGAGGGCCTCCTGGGCAGTTGGTTGCTGTGGCTGCCCTAGCCTTGGACCACAGAGACCCTCACACTACCCCTGGCCCCCTGTGCCTGTGCCCCTGGCATAGTGTGCCCACAGGTTTGGGGTCAAGGGGCTGGCTATGGTGTGGGGGCGTCCGGTGTGTCAATGGTGGGTCTGCTGTTGGTGGACTGTCCAGTGGTCCCAGATTTGCCCAGGCAATTCGTCCCCATCCATACACCCAGTGGGGCTTTCGTCCTGGAAGGTTGCATGAGCCTGGCATCCACTGCAGGGTGGCAGTGGTAGGGGTACCTGTGGATGGAAACAGGAGATATTAGTTGTATGACTTTATTTCTTATGTCCCTGTTGTGATGCATGCAGTAGCTTGACTTGCTTCCCAGTGATGGCAATGACAGCTGTTGCACTGCAGACATTGATTTGGTGTAGGGGTTTGTGGCACGGTTTCCATGTGGCATGGAGGTTGTTGTTGGTGGTTGTCATCGCTGTCATTGCCATGTGTTGGGAGGAAGTTGTGGCAGCCAGTAGGTGTGGGCTGTGGTATGGTTACTTTTGGACTTTTTTGCTTATGCAGGGCCATCCCCAATCTTTTTGCCTCCTGCCTCCTGCCTCCTATTTGTTCTGACCTATTGCTGTTGGTTTTTTAACTCTGAGCACTTTACCACTGCTAACCAGTGCTAAAGTGCATATGTTCTCTGTGTAAATTGTATTGTTGATTGGTTTATCCATGATTGGCATATTTGGTTTACTAGTAAGTCCCTAGTAAAGTGCACTAGAGGTGCCAGGGCCTGTAAATCAAATGCTACTCGTGGGCCTGCAGCACTGGTTGTGCCACCCACATATGTAGCTCTGTAATCATGTATCAGACCTGCCACTGCAGTGTCTGTGTTTGCAGTTTTAACTGTAAATTCAACTTGGCAAGTGAACCCACTTGCTAGGCCTAAACCTTCCCTTTTCTTACATGTCAGACACCCCTAAGGTAGGCCCTGGGTAGCCCCAAGGGCAGGGTGCAGTGTATGGTTAAGGTAGGACATATAGGGGGTCATTCTGACCCTGGCGGTCGGTGATAAAGCGGCGGGCAACCCGCCAACAGGCAGGCGGTCAAAAAAATGGAATTCTGACCCTGGCGGAACCGACAACACAGCCCGCCACTTTAACACTCCGACCGCCACGGCGGGACAGACAAACAGCGCGGTGGTCACCGCCAACAGGCAGGCGGCAGACAATGTACCGCCCACCCTATCATGACCCACCAATCCGCCACCTTTTCCGGGGCGGGAGCCCCGCCGATAAAAACACGGCGGAAACAGACTACAAACGGGAAAACGCTCACCTATACACACTCCACGAGGAAGGAGGACAGCATGGTACCCGAATTACACATCCTACCAGCTATTGTCTACCTGCTCATCTACCAGGAGTACGAACGCCGGCGCAGACGACAACGGTGAGTACTACACCTACGACACAGGCGAGGGGGGAGGAGGAAAGCTTACGGGCACAAACATGCGCCATACACCCACCCCCCCACCACAAATACCTACAACCCAATGCCGAGCAACAAGTCAGAGTGACACCACACAAACCCCCCGGAATAATGCAAAGACACAATTAAAATGATCTATAAAATATATGTATAAATAGCTCCATTGAAGGTATGGGAAATATGCCATATAAAAGGTACAAAAATAAGGAATGAACATATTCAACAATATATACATAGGCAAAAAGTCCTGCACATTCCGTCAAAGTTCCATAGTCCATGGGCCAATGTGCACAAACACATGGGCAAAGCCCACACAGGAGACCAGATACATTGGAGAGAACACTGCTGGGGCATCAGATGATAAAACTACAGGCACCTCAGGGGGAAGGGAAGGGGGGGCACCTCAGCCACATGAGTCCACGACGCCAGATCCACGAGGGGCCTCCATGCCCACTGTCCCATCCTGGGGAGTGCAAAGCCACAGTCTCTCAAGTCGATAACAGTGTGTGGCTTGCCCACTGTTCCATCCTGGGAAGTGCCAAGCCACAGTCCATCAGATGGATTACCGACTCCACTGTTAATGGAGGAGGCATGGTGCCCAGAGTGCTTCGTGAAGCCCTGCTCGACACAGAACCGGCACTGTCAATGGGCCAGCGGTGCTTGAAACGGCGTTGCCCAGCAGAGCGGTGCTTGACAGGAAGGGCCCAGCGGAGCAATGCTTGAGATGAAGGGCCCAGCGGAGCGGTGCTTGAGACGGCGGTGGCCAGCGGAGCAGTGCTTGAGACGGCGGTGGCCAGCGGAGCGGTGCTTGAGATGAAGGGCCCAGCGGAGCGGTGCTTGAGATGAAGGGCCCAGCGGAGCGGTGCTTGACAGGAAGGGCCCAGCAGAGCGGTGCTTGAGATGAAGGGCCCAGCGGAGCGGTGCTTGACAGGAAGGGCCCAGCGGAGCGGTGCTTGACAGGAAGGGCCCAGCGGAGCGGTGCTTGAGATGAACGGCCCAGCGGAGCAGTGCTTGACAGGAAGGGCCCAGCGGAGCGGTGCTTGACAGGAAGGGCCCAGCGGAGCGGTGCTTGAGATGAAGGGCCCAGCGGAGCGGTGCTTGACAGGAAGGGCCCAGCGGAGCGGTGCTTGACAGGAAGGGCCCAGCGGAGCGGTGCTTGAGATGAAGGGCTCAGCGGAGCTGTGCTTGAGATGAAGGGCCCAGCGGAGCGGTGCTTGAGATGAAGGGCCCAGCGGAGCGGTGCTTGACAGGAAGGGCCCAGCGGAGCGGTGCTTGACAGGAAGGGCCCAGCGGAGCGGTGCTTGAGATGAAGGGCCCAGCGGAGCGGTGCTTGACAGGAAGGGCCCAGCGGAGCGGTGCTTGACAGGAAGGGCCCAGCGGAGCGGTGCTTGAGATGAAGGGCCCAGCGGAGCGGTGCTTGAGATGAAGGGCCCAGCGGAGCGGTGCTTGACAGAAAGGGCCCAGCGGAGCGGTGCTTGAGATGAAGGGCCCAGCGGAGCGGTGCTTGAGATGAAGGGCCCAGCGGAGCGGTGCCTGAGATGAAGGGCCCAGCGGAGCGGTGCTTGACAGGAAGGGCCTAGCGGAGCGGTGCTTGAGATGAAGGGCCCTGCGGAGCGGTGCTTGAGATGAAGGGCCCAGCGGAGCGGTGCTTGAGATGAAGGGCCCAGCGGAGCAGTGCTTGACAGGAAGGGCCCAGCGGAGCGGTGCTTGACAGGAAGGGCCCAGCGGAGCGGTGCTTGAGATGAAGGGCCCAGCGGAGCGGTGTTTGACAGGAAGGGCCCAGCGGAGCAGTGCTTGACAGGAAGGGCCCAGCGGAGCGTTGCTTGACAGGAAGGGCCCAGCGGAGCGGTGCTTGACAGGAAGGGCCCCTGTTCAGCGGTGCTTGTCCCGGCGGGGCCCGTTCAGCGGTGCTCCTCCCGGCAGGGCCCGTTCAGCGGTTCTTGTCCCGGCGGGGCCCTGTTCAGCGGTGTTCCTCCCGGCGGGGCCCTGTTCAGCGGTGTTCCTCCCGGCGGGGCCCTGTTCAGCGGTGCTCCTCCCGGTGGGGCCCCTTCAGCGGTTCTTGTCCCGGCGGGGCCCGTTCAGCGGTTCTTGTCCCGGCGGGGACCGTTCAGCGGTTCTTGTCCCGGCGGGGCCCTGTTCAGCGGTGCTCCTCCCGGCGGGGCCCTGTTCAGCGGTTCTTGTCCCGGCGGGGCCCGTTTAGCGGTGCTCCTCCCGGCGGGGCCCTGTTCAGCGGTGCTCCTCCCGGCGGGGCCCTGTTCAGCGGTGCTCCTCCCGGCAGGGGCCCTGTTCAGCGGTGCTTGTCCTGTGTGTCTAGGGAGCCAGACCTGGGCAAGACTTCCCGCTCATTCACCATCCGAACTTGCGGTCGCAGCGCCCTCCTGTGATGGAGTCCTGGGCCCGTGGGTGTCGTCCGTCACACCCGGAATGGGGCTGGTGGGGCCCTCCTGGGCAGCTCGCCTGCTGCCTGACTTCTCCGCCCTGCTGCCCTTGCCCTCCTTCACTGAAGCTCTGTGGCCCTTGCCTCCCTTGGATGATGTGGCAGGTGACGGGGCAAGGCTACTGTCCTTGGTGGCAGCCGTCTCAGTCTTGTCGCGCCGGGCCTTTTTCTTTTTTGTCCTCTTCCCAGGGGGTGGGCTGCCTGTCCCCTTGCTGCTGGCCGATGTTCCTGCCCTAGGATCTGGTGGACTCCAATAGCCCTGCACTTTGGTCACAGTGGATGCAGGGCTGGTGGTGGCTGAGGTGCTTTTTTTACTCTTACCAGATGGAGGGGTGGGTCAGTGATTGGAACGAGCTCAAGGTTGGAAAGGAAAAGGACTTTGGAAGGACAGGGACGGGTAGGTGTAGTGGGTTTGGGAGTGGAGGAAGAGGATGTGGTTGTAGGAGAGTCAAGTGTGCTGTCTTTGGGTGCAGGTGCCTGTGACAAAGGCTGTCGTGAGGTGGATGGCTGTTGGGTGGGTGGCTGCCTGCGTTTGTGTGCTTTGGAAGAAGGGGTGACAGACACACTGGGAGAGGACACAGGGGACGTGTAAATGGCAGTGGGGGTGGTGACTGCACGTGTGCAGACTGTAATGTAGGGTGTGCTGGTGATGGAAGTACTGGCTGATGGTGGTGTGCATGCATGTGTGAGTGGAGACATCACAGGGAGGGAGGAGGGAGATGAGGAGGTGGGGGACACAGAGGTGGTAGTGACTGTTGGCATGTCTGCATCTGGATGTTGCTAGGGTGAATGCTTGTGTGATCTGTGGTGCTTATGTCTGGATGAGCTGCCCTTGGGTGTAGAGGTGTGTGCAGGCTGGTCTGATGGTGTGGATGGGATAGGCAGAGGAACAGGAGACTGGGACTGGGTGGAGGGAGTCAGAAGAGGGAGGCTGGAGACAGGGACAATGGCTGCCGTCAGTGCTGAGGCCAGAGCGTTGAACGATCGCTGATGGGCAGCCTGACCCGAATGAATGCCCTCCAGGTATGCATTGCTACGATGCACCTCCCTTTCTACACCCTGGATGGCATTCAAAAGGGTAGACTGCCCAACAATTAGTGTCCTGAGGAGGTCAATGACCTCCTCACTGAGGGCAGCAGGGGTAACTGGGGCAGGGCCTGAGGTGCCTGGGGCGAAGGAGATGCCCGCCTTCCTGGGCGAGCGGGCACGGAGCGAAGGCGGGGCTGGTGCGCTGGGTGGCGGCTGTACCTGTTGTGGCGGTGGGCACGGATGTTGCTGACGTCTCCACGGGTCCCCGTTGTGGAGCTCCACTCGCCCTCCGTCTCACTGGTGTACTCGGAGTCTGTTGTATGGCCCTCCGGGGCCATGTGAGATGCAGCTCCCTCGTGCGCCGATGCCACTTCTCCTCCGCCTGATGATGCTAATGCACACATGAACAGGAAGACAAAGAAAAGGGGGGGAGAAATGAAGACAGGTTGAGTGCATGCATTGGCAACACCGTTGTCGGAGAAGACAGACACAGAAGCCCCCTGAACTAGGCCGCGCAGTGGGGGTACACTACTCAGTTATTGTGACTAGGCCTACAGGTCTATGGACGACAAATGCACACATGGGTGAGGCCGGACCATGGATAACTGTACTTGGCACCCTACAGAGGTGGGGGGCGGGGGCACAGGGCCGTGTCTATCGGAGGGGCCTAGCCTACAGAATGCGGCCTGGCCTGGAGATAGCCACAGCCCTCCTCCCCCACCCAGACACCTTCACTGCGCGCAAAGATAGCAGAATGTGTTGATACTCACCCCCTTGTGTCTGCTGTGATGTCCTCACGCGCCCATCCAAATCGGGGTAGGCCACCGCCAGGATCCGGGACATCAGGGGGGTCAATTGGCGGCTGGCACCCCTCCTACGTTGGGAGGCCATCCCCAGCAGAGACTCAGCGGTCTTTCTGGTCCCGCGGCGGATGTCCTCCCACCTCTTTCGGCAGTGGGTGCCCCGTCTGTTGTGGACCCCCAGGGCCCGGACGTCCTTGGCGATGGCACGCCAAATGTCGATCTTCTGATGGGCGCTGACCTATGTGACATGTACAGGGTGGTAAAGGAAATCGCATCAGTTTTCTGCCTGGTCAATGTGAGTGGCCCCCTCCTCCCCAACCTTGCCATGTGGCACATGCTCTCATCTTTCGTGCGTTGCACTCCTCATTCGCTCTCCTCCCCACCATCTTACATACACCCCACTCAACACAGGCATAGCCCATTCAACGTGCACCCTGTGTACTAACCTGTTGGTCTGGAGGACCGTAGAGTAGCGCATACTGGGGGAGGACCCCATCAACAAGTTTCTCCAATTCTTCGGAAGTGAAGGCAGGGGCCCTTTCCCCAGTCGCAGCAGCCATTGTATCTCCCAGACCGAGGTCACAGCAGCACTTGCAGTATAGGTCCTCTCCTGTGGATGATCAGGTCTTGAGTGATTAATCAGATAGAAAATGGCGGTCACGCCCGCAGCGGTGCGTACCGCGGTGGTGCCTACCGCGACCGCCGGCGCACATCGTCATTGGCTCCTGAGACCCATAGGGTTCAATGTTAACCAATGCTGCTTTGCGCCGCGGTCTTCGACCGCCTACCGCCACGGTGTGCCACGCCAGCGCAGTGACCTCACATCCCACTGTCACACTTCACAGGTCAGGCAGCTGCCATTTCAAGGGCCCACATGGCATGATTTCTACTGCGTCACACAGGCCTAGGCCTTGCATTGCCACTCATACAAGCCATTCAATGCATAGCGATTCGTGTACTGTGCATGCTGTGTGAACGAATCTGTGGGTTGCTTGACTGTGTGCTCCATGTTGTCCTTCCTAGGCACCGTCCGCTGGGACTTGCGAGGAGAAGGATGAATCCTCCCGTGTACCGACCGCTGGTGGACCTGTCGACAATGGAAGAACGACATATCATACTTACATACCGGCTTGACAGAGCAACTATACATGAACTATGTGCCCAGCTGGAGCCAGACCTGATGTACCCCATCCGCCAACCCACAGGGATTCCCCCTCTGGTGCAGGTTCTGTCAGTACTCCATTTTTTGGCAAGTGGGTCTTTTCAGACAACAGTGGCCATATCATCTGGGACGTCTCAGCCTATGTTTTCTAAGGTTTTGTCCAGAGTGTTGTCTGCCCTGATGAAATACATGCGGAACTACATTATTTTCCCTGAGGTGGGCGATTTGGCTACAGTGAAGGGTGATTTCTATGCCCTTGGACATATCCCCAACATCATTGGTGCCATTGATGGGACCCATGTGGCTTTGGTTCCCCCCAAAGAAAGTGAGCAGGTGTACCGAAACAGAAAAAGTTATCATTTGATGAATGTCCAGGTGGTCTGTTTGGCTGACCAGTACATCTCCCATGTAAATGCCAAGTTCCCTGGGTCAGTGCATGACGCGTATGTCATGCGAAATAGCAGCATCCCTTATGTGATGGAACAGCTACAGAGACACCGTGTGTGGCTAATTGGTGACTCTGGTTACCCCAACCTGTCGTGGCTACTGACCCCAGTGAGGAATCCCCGGACCAGGGCAGATGAACGGTACAATGAGGCCCATGGGCGATCTAGGAGGATCATAGAAAGGACCTTCGGGGTCCTGAAGGCCAGGTTTAGGTGCCTGCATATGACAGGGGGATCCCTCATGTACTCACCAAAGAAGGTGTGCCAGATCATCGTGGCCTGCTGTATGCTTCACAATCTTGCATTGCGACGCCAGGTGCCTTTTCTGCAGGAGGATGGTCCAGATGGTGGTGTTGTAGCAGCTGTGGAGCCTGTGGAGAGTGAAGAGGAGGAAGACGACGGGGACAACACGGACAACAGGGAGACAGTCATACAACAATACTTTCAGTAGCACACAGGTAAGAATCAGCCACCCCATTTTACATTTACTTAAGGCCTCATGCGTCTCCACTGTCTGTGTTTCCCCCCAGTTCCTGTTAACTGATTTGTGACTTTCCCTTCCCTTTTCAGAGCTGTATGACCCACTGCCTGACTTCAGCTTTGTTTGCCCATGGACTAAAGCTTATTGAAATTGGTATGTTGTCATCACAAAGTAACTGGACATTATAGCACTGTTATGTGTAATACATTTGTTAAGAATACAAGCAGACTCCTGTTTTTTTAAGTGGAATAAGTGATTTATTTTAAGTGCTACATATAGGTACATGATTGGGAAACGGTGATGGGTGGGGGGTGGAGTAATGTCCATGGCAGAGTCCAGTTCTCAGTCGCACAGGTGTATTGTCCATATGCCTGGGGAAGGATGGAGCAGGGGCAGTTCAAGGTTGGACAGGGTGACAATGTGGGACAGTGGGATGACATCAGGGGGTATCTTAGGCTGGCGGGGGTCTTGCAATCCTACTCTGTCTTCTTGTGAGATCTCAGGTTCCGCTTGCGGGGTGGTTCTTCTTCTGCAGGAGGTGGGGTTCTGGTGGCCTGTCGTTGTGTGGGGGCTTCCTGTCCACTAGCGCCGGCGGAGGTGGTAGGCTGTTCCTGGCCTGGGCTAGTGACAGGGGCCCTTTGGGGTGCCACATGGTCCCGCAATGTGGTGACGATCTGGGTAAGGGCCACGACGATGGTCCCCATTGCGGAACCGATGTTCCTCAGTTCCTCCCTGAACCCCATGTACCGTTCCTCCTGCAGTTCCTGGATCTCTTGGAACCGGGCCAGTACCGTCGCCATCGTCTCCTGGGAGCGGTGGTATGCTCCCATGATGGAGGAGAGGGCCTCTTGGACAGTCGGTTCCCTGGGCCTGTCCCCCCCCTGTCGCACAGCAGCCCTCCCAGTTCCCCTGTGTTCCTGGGCCTCTGTCCCCTGGACGGTGTGCCCACTACCACTGCCCCCAGGTCCCTGTTGTTGTTGGGGTGGTGGGTCAACCTGGGTGCCCTGTTGTGGTGGACACACCGCTGATTTACGTGTCCTGGAGACAGAGGCATGGGCCCGCTGGGTGGGAGCTGTGCTGGTGTTCCCAGAGGGGGTTGGGTCTGGTGTAGCCTGTGGCTGTCTGTGGGGAACCAACTGTCCAGAGGTCCCCGATGGGCCGGGCTGGTCGTCTGGCTCCAGGGAGACAGAGCTGCTGTCATCGCTGGGGGCCTCTTCTGGGGGTGGGATGGACATCTCTGGACCCTCCGTGGCGGTGTGGTGGAGTTCGGGTCCTGCAGGGGTATAAAGGTATGGTTATTGCTTCTGTGTGTGGCATTTCGTGTGATGGGTGGGTGTCCGTGTACCCATGTGCAGGCATTTCCTTGTGGGGGCATTTGTGAGGGTGGCTTGTGGAGGTGATGTGTGTGTGCAGTGGGCATTCTTTGGTGATGGGTGTCCATGCTTTGTGGTCGCATGCAGAGCTTGGTGTTGGGATGGGTGGGTTGTGATGGTGAGCCTTTTGCTAGGGGTTGGTGTGATGGGGGAGGGGGTGAGGGTGGGGGTATGATTTGGCATGCAGGTGGGGTGGGGGTGGGAAGCAGTAGTGAAGATTTGCCTTACCAGAGTCCATTCCTCCGCCTACTCCTGCGAGGCCCTCAGGATGCAGGATGTGCAAGACTTCCTCCTCCCACGCGGTAAATTCTGGGGGAGTAGGTGGGGGTCCGCCGCCAGTCTTCTGCACCGCAATGTTGTGCCTTGATACCATGGAACGCACCTTCCCCCGTAGGTCGTTCCATCTCTTCCTGATGTCCTCCCGATTGCGTGGATACTGTCCCACCGCGTTAACCCTGTCCACTATCCTTTGCCATAGCTCCATCTTCCTGGCAATTGTGGTGTGCTGCACCTGTGCCCCGAAGAGCTGGGGCTCTACACGGACTATTTCCTCCACCATGACCCTGAGTTCGACGTCACTGAACCTGGGGTGTCTTTGGGGTGCCATGGGGTGGTGTAGTTGAGGTGTGGGGTTTGTGGTGATGAGTGTGGTGCGTGTGGTGGTGTGTGGTGTTTGGTGCGTGGATTCTGTGTGGGTGATGGTGTTGTGTGCCTCTGTGTTGTGG
Source organism: Pleurodeles waltl (assembly GCF_031143425.1). NCBI lineage: Eukaryota > Metazoa > Chordata > Amphibia > Caudata > Salamandridae > Pleurodeles > Pleurodeles waltl. The sequence continues at coordinate 297,093,180 of NC_090440.1, forward strand.
GATTGTCTATTCTGTGCTCTCTCTCTAGCCTTCGTCAATGATTTCGGGTCGTAGGGGCTTGTGGGTGATGTGGGTGTGTGTTTTATATTGTGTTGGGTGTGTGGGAGTGGTGTTAGTATGTGTATCAGGTGTGTGTATTTCAAACTGACCAATGTGGCTAAGTTTTCTATGTGTATGTATTTTGACCGCGGCGGTGTGTACCGCCAATGGAATACCGCGTTTGAAAGACCGCCGCGTGGATTTGTGGGTCGGAATGGTATGGGCGTATTTCTGTTGGCGTGACGGTGGAGGTTTGGTCATCGCCATTTTTTCGCTGACCTTTGGTGTGGTGGACTTTTGTGGATGTCGGGTTTTTGGCGGTTTGCCAGTTGCGGGTCAGATTGACCGTGGCGGTTTACCGCGGCCGCGGCGGTGTTATGGCGGTCTTCTGACCGGCGGTAAGCACCTTTTACCGCCGAGGTCAGAATGACCCCCATAGTAATGTGTTTTATATGTCCTGACAGTGAATTATTGCTAAATTCGTTTTTCACTGTTGCAAGGCCTGTCCCTCTCATTGGTTAACATGGGGCTACCTTTAAATCTGATTAAAGTGTAGATTCCCTTTGGGAGCGGATGGACATGTGGAATTTTGGGGTCCCTGAGCTCACAATTAAAAATACATCTTTTAGTAAAGTTGATTTTAAGATTGTGTGTTTGAAAATGCCACTTTTAGAAAGTGGGTATTTTCTTGCTTCTACCATTTCTGTGACTCTGCCAGTTTGTGATTCCCTGTCTGGGTCAGTTTGACAGTTGGGCTGGTTGCACCTCACACTATACAGTGTCACTAAAGGAGCTGGGTTGTGTTCTGCATTTCCTGATGAGCCATCTGTGCTAGGAGGGAGGGGAGAAGTGGTCACTTACACCTGAAAGGGCTGTGCCTGCCCTCACACACTGGTGGGTGTCTGGGGCCTTACCTGGGCCAGGCAGGATTTCACACTCAAAAGAGACTTTACTTTGAAGTAGGAGAAATTGGGTATAAGAAGGGCACCCAAAACCACAGACTTTAGAAACACTTCTGGAACCAATAGGAACCTCTGCCTGGAGAAGAGCTGAATAGCTGAGGAAGAAGAGCTGCCCTGCCTGTGACTGTGCTTTGTGGAGCTATCCTGCAGTTCCTGCTTCTGCCAGAGTAAGAGGGCAAAGACTGGACTTTGTGTGCCTTCCAGCTTGAGAAGAAATCTCCAAGGGCTTGATCTAGAGCTTGCTTCCTGTTGTTTGAAGTCTCAGGGACAGCAGAGACTTCTCTCTGCCAGCACCTGGAGTCTCTGGAGAGACTCCTACTCTGCCCTGTGGTGCCCATCCAGTTCCTGGGACCCTGTAAGGAGAAGCTGGCAGCCTAAAGACAAGAAAATCCACGCACAGAGTGCCGTGCGGGGAAAAGATTGATGCAAATCCGATCTACGGCTCAAAAAACGACACGCTGCAGCTCCGCAGCTGAGAAACGACACTCGCAGGAAACGCGACCGAAGAATTGACGCAAGGAGCAGGAGAAACAATGCGCAGCATCGCTGACGGAGGCTGGGAGATCACAACCTGCGCTGAGGGATTTTCGGATCATCGTGCGGCTGGATTTTCGACTCACGTACGCTGTGTGGAGTTATTGTTGACGCACACCTGCCCGTGCAGGGTTATTTATGATGCGCACCAGGTAAATTTTCACTCTAGCAGTGCTAGTGTGTGTTTAAAACTACTTAAAGACTCTGGGGGTCATTACAACATTGGTGGTAAAAGCCGCTTACAGCTGTGCAGAAGACTGCCAACACACCGCCGCGGCCGCGGAAATCCGCCATAGCTATTATGACCCACATCTCGGAATCCGACAAAATTGAGACACCCACACAAGTCCGCCACACCAAAGGTCAGTGATAAACTGGCAAAAACAAAACCTCCACCGTCACGCCAACAGAAACACGCCCATGCTATCACGACACACGAATCCACGCGGCGATCTTTCAACCGTGGTATTCCATTGGCGGTACACACCGCCGCGCTCAAAATACACACACATCTCCAAAACACCACCACATTAGACAATTCCAAATACACACACCTGATACATATACAAACACCACTCCCACACAATCAATACTATATAAAACACACACCCACATCACCCACAAACCCCTACGACCAAACATTTTGACGAAGGCCAGGGAGACTGCACAGCATAGACAACGCAACCACACAGAGGCAGACAACACCATCATCCACACTACATCCACACACAAAACACCACACACCACTACACATCACCACACTCATCACCACATACACCACCCCACACATCACCTACACCACCCCATGGCACGGCAAAGACACCCCAGGTTCTCGGAGGAGGAGCTCAGGGTCATGGTGGAGGAAATCGTACGGGTAGAGCCACAGCTATTTGGATCACAGGTGCAGCACACCTCCATAGCTAGGTAGATGGAGCTATGGCGAAGAATAGTCGAGAGGGTCAACGCAGTGGGACAACACCCAAGAAATTGGGAGGACATCAGGAAGAGGTCGAACTACCTACAGGGGAAGGTGCGTTCCGTGGTCTCCAGTCACAACATCGCGGTACAGCGGACTGGCGGCGGACCCCATCCCCCTCCCCTACAACTAACAACATGGAAGGAGCAGGTCTAGACCATTATGCATCCCGAGGGCCTCGGAGGAGTCGGTGGAGGAATGGACTCTGGTAAGTCAAATCTTAACTGTCATATTCCCCACCCTACCTGCATGCTATCACAGACCCCCACCCTTACCCCCTCCCCTATCACTCCAATTCCTCACTAATGCACTAATAACACAAACCACCCATCCCAACACCAAGCCCTGCATGACACAACAAAGCATGGACACCCCTCACTAAAGCATGCCCACTGCACATACCCATAACACCCCCCCAACCATCATCACACAAGCCTCCATACAGGAATGCTAGCACCGGGGTACACGCTCACCCACCCATTGCACACCACGACACACACACATGCAATAATCATGCTTTTACACCCCTGCAGGACCACTACCCAACGTCACCAGACAGGAGGGTCCAGACATCTCTACCCCACCCACAGAAGAGGCCCACAGTGATGACAGCAGCTCGGGTCAACTGGATCCAGATGACCAGCCCGGACCATCGTGGGCCTCGGGACAGTCGGTTCCCCTCGCACAGGCACAGCCCACCACAGACCTTCCACCCTCTGGTAACACCAGCACAACACCCACCCAGCGGGCCCATACCTCCATCCCCAGGACACGTCAATGAGCTGGGTGTCCACCACTAAAGGGAACCCAGGATAACCCACCACCCCAACAACAACAGGGACCTGGGGGCAGTGGCAGTGGGCACATGGTCCAGGGGTCGGAGGCACAGGAACACAGGGGAACTGGGAGGGCTGCTGTGCGACAGGGGGCGGACAGCCCAAGGGAACCCACTCTCCGCTAGGCCCTCTCCTCATTCATGGGAGCATACCACCACTTCCTGGAGACAATGGCTACGGTCCTGGCCAAGTTTCAGGAGACCCAGCGCCTGCAGGAGAAACACTATTTGGGCTTCAGGGAGGAACTCAGAACCATCAGCTCCGCCCTGGGCACCATCGTAGGGGTGCTGAAGGAGATACTTAACACCAGGAGGGACACCGTGGCACTCCAAGAGGCCCCTGACACTAGCATGGATGATGAACTGCCCACTACTTCCTCCGGCGCTAGTGGACAGGAGGCACCACCACAGGACCACCACACCAGCACCCCACCCCCTGCAGACGGAGAACCACCCCGCAAGCGGTCCCTGAGATCCAGGAACAGGACAGAGCACGATGGCAAGACCCCGCCAAGAAATGAGAGCACCCTGATTGTCATCCCACCGTCCCACTTTGTAACCCTGTCCATATTGGAACTGCCCCAGCTCCACTTCCTATGTCCATATGGGCAGTGCACCTGTGAGACTAATAGACTGGACTCTGCCATGGACATTCCTCCACCATCACCCCTCACCATTTTACCACCCCCTCCAATATTTAGCACTTCAATAAACACCCTTGAACCACAAAACAATCTGGAGTCAGTCTGTGATTTTGAAAATGTGTATAACCAATGACAGTGACAAAATCCGTTCTCAAATGTAATGTCAACATACCTATGTCACACATCACAAGTCCATGAGGAATGTAAGCAGGTGACACACGTTGGTAACCACACCTGTGAAACCGTAATGGAAATTTACAACTCAGTTACCATATACTGGTTGAAATTGACAGACAGGATAGAGTTAGAAGTATGAAAGTACTTGTAGTAGGCAGGAATGTATTCTCACCTGTGTGTCACTGGAAATAATGCTGGATAAGTGAGTCCCTGTTGTCAATGTCTTCTTTCTCTGCTTCCTCCTCATCACTGTCCACAGGCTCCACAGCTGCCACAACACTGTCATCTGGACCATCCTCCTGCAGAAAAGGCACCTGGCGTTGCAAAGCCAGATTGTGAAGCATACAGCAGGCGATGATGATCTGGCACACCTTCCTTGGTTAGTAGAATAGGGAACCACCTGTCATATGGAGGCACCTGAACCTGGCTTTCAGGAGGCCGAAGGTGCGTTCGATCACCCTCCTAGTCCGCCCATGGGCCTCATTGTAGCGGTCCTCTGCCCTGGTCCTGGGATTCCTCACTGGGGTCAGTAGCCATGACAGGTTGGGGTAACCAGAGTCCCCTAATAGCCACACACGGTGCCTCTGGAGTTGACCCATCACATAAGGGATGCTGCTATTCCGCATGATGAAGGCGTCATGCACTGAGCCAGGGAACATAGCATTTACCTGGGAGATGTACTGGTCTGCCAACCTTACCATCTGTACATTCATGGAATGATAACTCTTCCGGTTCCTATACACCTGTTCACTCCTGTGCGGGGGGACCAGAGCTACATGGGTCCCATCAATGGCACCTATGATGTTAGGGATATGTCCAAGGGCATAGAAGTCACCTTTAACTGTAGCCAAATCCTCCACCTGAGGGAAAACGATGTAGCTCCTCATGTGTTTCAGCAGGGCAGACAACACTCTGGACAACACGTTGGAAAACATAGGCTGGGACATCCCTGATGCCATGGCCACTGTTGTTTGAAATGACCTACTTGCAAGGAAATGGAGCACTGATAGCACCTGCACTTGAGGGGGGATCCCTGTGGGATGGCGGATAGCTGACATCACGTCAGGCTCCAACTGGGTACACAGTTCCTGAATTCTGGCACGGTCAAACCTGTAGGTGATGATTAAATGTCGCTCCTCCACTGTCAACAGGTCCACCAGCGGTCGGTACACCGGAGGATTCCGCCATCTCCCCACATGTCCCAGCTGACGGTGCCTAGGAAGGACAACAGCGACCACAGAGTCAAACAACTCAGAGGTATGTACCCACAGTGTACACAGAACACAAAACAAAATCCCAAAAGTTGTCTGTATGTGTGTTAAGTCCGGGCCTAGGTATGTGTGACGCAGTTGAAAATGAAGCCATGTGGGCCCCTGAAATGGCGGCTGCCTGACCTCTAAACTGGGACAATGGGATGTGAGGTAACTGCGCTGGCGTTGCATACCGTCGCGGTAGGCGTTCGAAGACCACGGCGCAATGCTGCATTGGTTAACATTGGACCCTATGGGTCCAAGGAGCCAATGAGGAAGTGCGCCGGCGGTGATGATATGCACCGCCGCGGACGTGACCGCCGCGGACGTGACCACCATTTTCTATCTGTTCAATCACTCGATACCTGATCTTTGACAGGAGAGGACCTACACTGCAAGTGCTGCTGTGACCTCGGTCTGGAAGAGACAATGGCTCGTGCGTCTGGGGAAAGGGCCCCTGCCTTCACTGCACAGGAGTTGGAGAAGCTCGTGGACGGGGTCCTCCCCCAGT